>NC_134406.1:132167075-132477700 GCF_038048845.1 Mixophyes fleayi
GTACGGTATCTGTTTCTCCCAATACCTTAGTGTCCTTTTTCTTTAAATTCGCCAGCAGGCCTTGGAGGGCTATAGCGAATTTGGGGATGGTCTCCTCCTCTCGCTGAAATCGGGTAAAAAAACGTTTGCGCAGGGTCGCGGTGGTAGACTTGTCCCCATACACATCGCTTAAGACCCTCAACACATCCGCCAAAGTCTTTCGCTGTTCAGGCTCACATAGAAGTGCGGCCTGGCGGGCATCTCCCTCCAAGGCGAGCACGGCCACTTCCGCTTGCATGTCTGGGGGCACACCATATAGCCGGATGACCATTCGTAACTGCATCTCCCAGTCGGCTAACGTTATGTTCGTACCATCGAACTTCGGTACGTGAGAAAGAGCTGCCCCTATCGCTACAACTCGGGAGCGCTCCGCCGGCTCCCCTACCGGTTCCACGTCGCGTGGGACGTTCCCGGCGGCACTAGGCAGATCCTCCTCGCCCGCCGGCCTTCCAGACGGCCGGCCCTCTGGATCGTCGTTGTTGCCCGTGGGCTCCATAGTTACCTGTCGGGATCCTGCCGACTACGCCAAATGTGAGAGCGGTACTCCCGAAGAACGTCTCAAAGGATCCCCTGTAATGAGGAAAGGTTCTCACCTGATCCCGAGGGTCGCTATGGGCGGAACCCGTCAAGTGCAGGAGGCTTCTGCTGCAGTCACGGTCCCTCCTGCGTGCGAGAGGAACAGAGGCACGAAAACAATGGGGGAAGTGGAAGGGGGTGTCCGGAATGCCGCCCAGGACTAGAGGGTTACTCAGCCCCGCTTGGCGACTCTCCGTTTTATTCTGGCCAAGCCACGCGGCTCCAAGAGTTCGGGGTAGAGAACGTTCTCGCCCGAACTCCCTACTCCCCTCTGGGGAGGGCCACAAGTGTGGGGACAAGACTCACTCCGCCGGCGGTGCGCCGCGAGGTATCACAGTCCCCACCCAGAACCGTCAGTCTCCTGCCGGCGTGCGGGCGGACTCCGTTTTACCCCACGAGGCACCGTCTGCCCTGGAACCGTCAGGCAACCTTGCCGGAACTCAGGCCAGACACCCCAATGGAACCGTGGACGGCTGTGACCAACCCCGGAACTCACCAGGGCAGGGATGTACTGCCCCAGTGGAACCGCGGAACGCCCGAACCGCCCTCGGAACTCAGAAGGGCTGTGCTACACTACTTCCAAGGCACCGAGGGAGACCTGGATCTCTCCCAGCCCGCGAAGAAGTCGTGCCACACCGCCGCCCAAGGATCTGCCCCACCAGGGCCTACACGGAAGGGGGAAGGGAAAGGGGATAGACAATACTTACCGGCTCGGGAACGAGTTGAGTCCACCCGGCGATCAGTCCCAACACACCACTTTCCGACCCCTGCAGGGAGACACAACACGCCCCAACCGCCCACTACACCGTACAATATCCCCCCCCAATACAATACTCAATTGACAGTACAATACTCACAATACAATACTCAATTGACAGTACAATACTCACAATACAATACTCAATTGCACAGTACAATACCCAGGACACTATTAACACGGAAAAGTGTAATATCAAAGCAGAGTGTGTGTGTTCTTGTCCTACTCTGCCCCAAGGGTGATACGGTTAGGAAAAGGGAGAGAGGGAACAAAGACAGACTTCCAAGGCAGGGCCTAAAGCCCAGGGGTGACCTGAGGGCCTCGCGCCCTAGGGAATCTACTCAGGGCCTGGTGCCCTATTGGGTCTAACGGGAGCTACCAAATGGAAAGGCAGACTTAATGGACGCCGGCAGAAGGCCCTGGGCCCGGGTAAAGAGTGTCCGATAGGATGCGGGCGTGGGCCCGGGAGGGGTGGTCCCCACTGGGGTCTTACCTGGTCTAGGTCCTCCGCTCGCGACGTCAGCGTAACTCCTCTTCGGTCCTGCTGCTGCTGCTACTGTGGGTGCTGCTGCTGCTGAGGGTGCTGCTGTGGGTGCTGCTGCTGCTGTGGGTGCTGCTGCTGCTACTGTGGGTGCTGCTGCTGCTGTGGGTGCTGCTGCTGCTGTGGGTGCTGCTGCTGCTGAGGGTGCTGCTGCTGCTACCGTGGGTGCTGCTGCTGCTGCCGTGGGTGCTGCTGCTGCTGTGGGTGCTGCTGCTGCTGAGGGTGCTGCTGCTGCTACCGTGGGTGCTGCTGCTGCTGCTGCTACCGTGGGTGCTGCTGTGTCCAGACGTCCTTCCTCCAGCTTCACTTCCCGCCGAACAGGACGCTTCCCACGTGGCCGCCGACGATATTCCCGGGCCAGGCGCTTCCCTATGACCTCATCACGGCCGGGAGCCGTGATTGGTCCGTGGGCGGGCGCCGTGATTGGCCCGCGGCCCGTGTGTGGAGCCGGCGTCTCCACAACTGCTCCACTACCCTGTGGTAATGCTTCACAGATTATTGCTATCTGTTCTCTGAAGTCTTCAGTACATCTATCCACAGATCATCACAGCCTCTGTGTCTACTCCACTATCCTGTGATAACGCCCTGTAATTTATTGCTACCATCACTACCAGCCTCCTGTGTTAATCAGCACTCTGTTCTACTGTATCCTAATCTCTCAGCCTCCCTGTTACTCCTCATCCAAAGCATCTTCAGTTATAGTCCTGATTCTCTTTACAGTTTTGCTCATCACCTCCTAGGAGAGCCGCGACCTGCGGTCAGGGAGCTGTGAAGACCAAGCGCCCTTGCTGGAGCCTCTGGTGAAAGCATCCCACTCCATTAGACTCCGTGCCTTCTAGGAGGTAGTGCCAACGTGAGCAGAATGTATGGGTACTACTCTGACCCTTCTGTTTGTGACAGAGAGTATCTTGATGGTCAATATACAATACAGAGAGCATCATAGTTTGAAGTGGCAATGTCGGGTTAAGTGTTTAAACACTAACCTGCGGGGTCCCGACATTGCGCTTTAAATTAACATTAATACAAGTCGCGATGACGTCAAAGAGCAATTTACTCTAAAGAGAGCATCTTAATAAACAATATGCAATACAGAAAACATTCTATAGACATCTATAAAATTAATAGAATGTTCTTATGACCATTATAAAGTAAATAATTCAAACTAATGATTACTACTCAATGGTAACTGTATTCTAGAGGCCTTTATGAATTTCAGGTCACCCAAATTTGTCAGCTTTACAATGAAGGCCCTATAATCTCTGGTGGCTTTATATATATAAACCTGAGATTTATACTGACTTTATAATGTAGACCCCCCTTCCAAAAATAATATCACTGGTGACTTTCTAAAGCAGACTGTCAGGGGCACTAGGAGTCTTTGCCCAGGATATCACCAGATGATGATCTTACCAGAGTAGTGTGGGTTACACAGTGGTCCTCTGGTAGCAGGGTGACTAGCGGAACATATGACTCAGCAGATGGTGAGAGGATGCAAATAGAAAAGTCAATGACTAGCAGCAATCTGGTTAATGATTAGGTAGATATGAACACGAGGATCTTGATGGACGTGAAGAAGTGCAGGAAGGTAACGGGGAAGTCAGTGGTCTGCGTACAGCAAGTTGTACCACTGCTTATGGTGAAGAGACTTGTCCAGGTGCAGGTAGGTAGCGGGGAAGTCAGTGGTCTGCGTATAGCAAGTTGTACCACTGCTTATGGTGAGAGGACTTGTCCAGGTGCAGGTAGGTAGCAGGGAAGTCAGTGGTCTGCGTATAGTAAGTTGTACCACTGCCTATGGTGAGAAGACTTGAGAATAACAGGTACAGGTGATAATAAATATCAACTGAACAAAGTAGTGTGTGAGGCACTCCTGTCCGAAAGAAATATGTCAGTATAAAATCAACTTTATTGATATTTGCTTAAATTTTTTTTACATAGACAAATAACTAAATCCCACCTGGATCGGTGAATTAAAATATACAAGTGAATAGAATTGAAAATATGTGTAAAGAGAATTAAAAGATGACCCAAAAAAAGGGGTAGTGGTCGATCAATGTTTTCAAATGAAAAACTGGTGTTGTACTATAGTTGGTATTTATAGTTTAGGTCTGGTCCTCTAATTATATATTTCTATTATGACAATTCATAAGACCATCAAGACCTGATATAAAGTGTCTCTCCAAAAAAAGCCTAGGCAATTATCTCTATGACTGACATAGGATGGTATGAATTCCACATAAATTGAGATCCGAGCGTGTCTTTATGTGTGAAACGCTTCCATTATTTTTAAATCTCTCATAATGTATAAATAAGAGGAAATACCAAATATGTTATATTAATATTTCAATTTAATAGTAATGGTAGCGGGCGGTTCCGTTGGATTGATACATCATCAGAGGGACATAGCATACAATGCAGTACCTATATATGAGGGTGATTACTTCACATATGATCCCACTCTAGATGTAAATAACCAAACAATTGAATCTGTGTCTCAAGCTGGTACACATGCCACAATGTGTTAAACCTTTATTGTATTAGTAGAGTCGATCTAATTTATTAAACCATTGTTGCTAGATAGCTTAATAGGGCTGTGATCCACCAAAGTAGTATCGGTATGTTTTCTCTCAAATATATCTCTGCGTGCATTGATATTGCAATGTGGGTGAAAAATGTTGAGAATTCCAAAAGGTTCTCACTAAGTTATATTGCAGGGATTCCTCTCGGGTATATCCCTTCATGCAGCGGTATTGCCAAAATTGTGGCTGTGTTATAATCCCCAATGGACTATCTAATATTGTGAGAGATAACTTCCCTAAAGGCTAGCAACAACAGAACTATAAAGTGTAACAGGTTGCATAGTGCAGTGCACCAACAGGCACATTTGATTATGCAGGGATATATATGAGCTATCTATTGGAAATCACACTCATGGTGTGTAACTCCCATTGAAACAGCCTGCGCTACCATTGAATGAAAATCGGCAGTATTCATAAGGACTGATGTTACCCTTAATGTCAAGCCTATAGTTATACGTAGAGATATTGCCTACTATTTAACATTGCAATATTAGTCTGGATTAAGAGACACAATCGCGGAGAGTCCCGCTGATCGGCTCCCTATTTCCGGGTCTGTGACGTCATGCGTCACGTCCCCGACGTACGTTTCACCAATTAGGCTTAGTCATGGGAAATTACTCGTTTGAGATAGGACTGAGTCTTTTATGTTCCCAGCAGCCAATCATCTCATCTTTGCCGTGATTGATGTTTATCCTGGCCAATCCGATGTTCGCCCATGTAAAAAGAGGATAAAATCATTCATAGGAGCAGTTATTCTTATAACAGGATTTTGTATCGTTTCATAAGAGGATTATTATGTAAGAGGATTATTATATGAGATGGTATATCTATATAACCTGAAGGTGTGTATCAAATTCTAGCAATTACATAATATCCAAGTTGCTTCATGTAGAGCATAAGGTGCCATGGCCAAGGTTTGGAAGGTAAACATGGAAATACATGTATAATTCAATATGGGATGAAAGTTAAAGTGATGTAAAGAAGAATCAAAACGTGAAGGAAGGGGATAATACCCAAGGTCCCTAAGTCTAGAGAGTGTGACAGACAAAAATTAAACGGTGCATGGTGATTATTGATAAGGTTCTTGATTTCTTGAAAATTATTTGTTAATAAATATTATTAATTTTCGAAATTGTTTGATAATTACAGACAATTAGGTGAATGTGAGTGTGTCATTCATTATAATGTGTAGTGTATCTATTAATAAATATTCCTCTATGACCAGGTAATTTCCTGTTATATTCTTCCTCAAAAAATATTGAGCGTGAAAAATTAATAATAAAAAGAATAAAAAAAAATAAATAAATAAAAAAAAATAATAAAAAAATAAAAAAATAAAGATTCTATGGAAACATAGAATGTAGACACTGAGAGCACAAGGAACTTGATGCCAAACAATATACACAAGTCTATGTTGGTGTGGCAGGCGCTGCTTGACAGAGACAAATTCACTACTGGAATCCAGGCTAATAGCAGAAAGTCAATTAGCATATGTATCTCACGACTTAACAAAGAGGTAAACTTCCCAGCAGATATGGGGAGTAATAACACAGTCTCAGGGAGATAGAGGATTCCGTGGGTCAGTGGAGAACAGTCCAAGCAGATATGCAGTAAACGAATACAGTCAATAGAAATAAGCATAACGCGGTTCAGTTGAGCAGGCTGTCCACGAGAGGATACAGGAACAGCTGAGCGGCTGCACGCCAGCATGAGTAAAGAAACCACAGGTGAGTGGTAGCGGTAATCAGGGTCCGGGTCAGCACACAGGCAGAGAACTTGACACGGGTAGAACAACGATGAGCAAATGCAGGAATCACTGAAGATAGCGAACACGAGTAGAACACTGGAGGTAATAGCGGGCTGGAAGCCGCAGATGATTAGAGCAGGAATCAGCAGGGAACTGAAGACATAGTAGAACACAGGAGACTTGAAGCGGTCTGGAAACCGGCAATGAGTTGAGCAGGAATCAGCAGGAAGCTGAAGACACGGAGAAGTACACAGAAACACCTTCAGAGACTCACAGGGAATGAGACTCCAAGATCAGGCAACGAGGTAATGAACACAGGTGCTTTAAATAGGGAGCGTTGCCTGAACAACCAATTCACTAAAAGCAAAGGTCAGAAGAGTTCTTAGGAACTGCGCATGCGCAGACCATCAGGATGGCGGGCGGTCACGGTTCAGGATAGGTGCTGGCAGGAATACTGGAGAGCCACGCACCAGTGAAGAGGCACTCACGGTTCGGTGAGTGACAGTACCCCCCCTTTTAAAGGTGGGCACAGAACACATGGAGCCGGGTTTGCCCGGATACTTAGAATAAAATTTTCTTAGAAGAGCTGGGGCGTTGAGATGTTCTGCCCGAATCCACGAACGTTCTTCGGGACCAAAGCCTTCCAATGAACGAAGAAACGAAGAACTCCTCGCAAAATTTTTGCATCTAATATATGAGTGATCTCAAACTCTTCCTCTTGATGAACTTGAACTGGCCGAGGTGCTGAAGGAGGAACAGAGAAACGATTGATGATAAGAGGCTTGAGTAATGACACATGGAAGGCGTTGGAAATACGAAGGTTCTTAGGTAGTAGAAGTTTGAAACAAACTGGATTTATCACTTGAGTGATCCTATATGGACCAATAAAACGAGGAGCGAACTTCATAGATGGAACCTTCAAATGAATATTTTTGGTTGATAGCCATACACGATACAGGCAGCCACGAAGTCTTTGACATCTCTCCTCATAGAGGGCCACCAGTAGCTTGCGTTCACCAGAATGTCCAGAAAAACGTGAAGAATGAAACCAAGAATGAAACCAAGACAAAATTCTCTTCCTAAGAGGTGGAGGAACGAGAGTTCTCCCAAATGGTAGCACCTTGATGGATGAAGCGGCCAGAGAAACACATTTGGGATCTAATATAGAATGGTTAGGACCATCTTCAACGTCTGAGGACGTCACGAATGCCCGGGATAGGGCGTCTGCTTTTTTATTTTTTGCAGCTGGTTTGAAGGTTATAATAAGTTCAAACCGAGAAAAGAAAAGAGACCATCTTGCTTGACGAGGATTCAAACATTGAGCTGACTGTAGATATGACAAATTTTTATGGTCTGTAAAAATTGTTACAGGATGACGAGCTCCCTCCAGCAAATATCTCCACTCCTTTAATGCTGCTTTTATGGCCAACAACTCCTTGTCCCCGATGGTATAATTCTTCTCCGCGGGTAGAAGACCCCGGGAATAAAAGGCACAAGGATGGAATTTTTGTTGCTCCGATCTTTGGGATAAAATGGCTCCTAAGCCAACATTAGAGGCGTCTAACTCTAGGAAGAAGGGAAGCGTCACATCAGGCTGTCGAAGAACAGGAGCGGAGGAGAAGGACTCTTTGAGACACTGGAAAGCTTGAAGGGCCTCGGAGGACCATTGTTTAGTGTTGGCCCCCTTGCGAGTTAGGGCCACTATAGGAGATGTAATAGACGAAAAATCTTGAATGAAGCGTCTGTAATAATTAGCAAAACCTAAAAAATGTTGGATTGCACGAAGAGTAGTTGGCTGGGGCCAATGTAATACAGCATTCACCTTTTCTGGATCCATCTGAAGGCCAACTCCGGAGACAATATATCACAGAAAGGGAATCTGGGGCAACTCGAATGAACATTTTTCTAATTTGCAAAATAAAGAATTTCTTCGGAGTCTGGAAAGGACCTCTGCCACGTGTTGATGATGAGAGGGCAGATCCTGAGAAAAAATTAATATGTCCTCCAGATAGACGACGACACAAACATATAACAGGTCCCGGAAGATCTCATTCACGAAACCCTGGAAGACAGCGGGAGCGTTACACAACCCGAAGGGCATAACTAAGTACTCATAATGCCCATCTCTGGTGTTGAAAGCTGTCTTCCATTCGTCTCTGGACCTGATCCGAATTTAATTATAGGCACCTCGAAGATCCAGCTTGGTAAAGATCCGGGCTCCCTTGATACGATCGAAGAGCTCAGTAATTAACGGAATGGGATACCGATTTTTGATGGTAATGGCATTGAGTCCACAAAAATCTATACAGGGACGTAATGACCAATCCTTCTTTTTCACGAAGAAGAATCCCGCTCCAGCGGGAGAGGAAGAAGGTCGAATAAATCCTCGCTGGAGGTTCTCCTTAATGTACTCAGATGTAGCTTGAGTCTCAGGTAAAGAAAGTGGATACACACGGCCCCTAGGAGGAGTCTTGCCTGGTTGTAGATATATCGGACAGTCCCAAGAACGATGAGGAGGGAGGCGTTCAGACTGAAGCTTATCGAATACATCGGCAAAGGAAGCATACTGTGGAGGAAGACCCGGTGGACACAATGAAATGGAGGATTGCTGTATCTTGAGTGGAACAACTTGAGAAAGGCAACGATGATGACATTCAGACCCCCAGGTCGTGACTTGAGGAGTGTTCCAGTCAATCTGAGGGGAATGAAGTTGAAGCCATGGAAGGCCTAGTACGATAGGACTTGTAGTAACAGGAAGAATTAGAAATGACATTTTTTCCTGGTGTAAGGCTCCAATTTGAAGAGTCAATGGAGACGTACTCTGAGTAATGAGACCATTAATTATACGTGATCCATCGATAGCAGTAACGGTAATGGGTACCTTTAAAGAAATCACTGGTAGGGACCATTGATTCACTAGGGAACTAGAGATAAAATTTCCTGCAGTTCCAGAATCTATAAGTGCTTGAGTGTCAAAGGATTTGGTAGCAAAGGAAACGGTAACATCAAAAGCACAAACTTTCACTTTCGTGGAACATGGAGAGGACTCCAGGGACCCTAACTTTACCTCTCCAGAGCTGGTTAGGGCCTGGCATTTCCCGACTTCCTAGGACATGAGTTGAGCATGTGAGTAGAATCAGCACAATAGATACAGAGTCTATTTTTTACTCTTCGTTCCTTCTCCTCTGATGTTAATTTGGAGCGACCTACCTCCATAGGTACTACTGGAGATGGAGCATGACGAACTTGAGGTACTGAGCGAAGAGGTGCTTTATAGGAAGTTACTTTCTCGGAATCTCTCTCACGAAATCTCATGTCTACACGATGGCAAAGAGAAATCAACTCATCCAAGGAGGAGGGTAGTTCTTGTGAGGTCAGTGCGTCTTTAATCTTATCAGAAAGCCCCTGCCAGAAGGCGGCAATCAAGGCTTCAGTGTTCCACTGAAGTTCAGAGGCAAGTATCCGAAATTGAATGACATACTGAGCTATGGTGTGAGATCCTTGGCATAGTCGAAGGATGCTGGAAGCTGCAGAGATAACACGACCAGGTTCGTCAAACACACTTTGAAACGTGGAAATAAACTTGGCACTATCTTGCAACAAAGGGTCATTTCTCTCCCACAGAGGGGAAGCCCATGCGAGAGCTTGTCCGGAAAACAAAGAGATGATATAGGCCACTCTGGAACGATGAGTAGAGAAGTTATGAGGTTAAAGTTCAAAATGAATGGAGCATTGATTAAGAAAGCCCCTACATGTTTTGGGATCTCCATCATATTTAGAAGGAGTAGGCAGGTGTAGCGTGGAAGCGATGGACACCTGGGATGGCACTGGGGAAGGAGATGGAGATACTGGAAGCTCAACGGTTGCTGCTACATTTTGCACAGGGGTTCCTTGGGAGGCTAAAGCCTGACAAAATTGCAACAACTGTTGTTGGCAAACATCTTGTTCGATTCGGGTGATCAGATACTGCAGCATCTCTTTAGCTGTTGGTTCTGATCCTGGGTCTGTCATGGCCTGATCTTACTGTCACGGGCACTAGGAGTCTTTGCCCAGGATATCACCAGATGATGATCTTACCAGAGTAGTGTGGGTTACACAGTGGTCCTCTGGTAGCAGGGTGACTAGCGGAACATATGACTCAGCAGATGGTGAGAGGATGCAAATAGAAAAGTCAATGACTAGCAGCAATCTGGTTAATGATTAGGTAGATATGAACACAAGGATCTTGATGGACGTGAAGAAGTGCAGGAAGGTAACGGGGAAGTCAGTGGTCTGCGTACAGCAAGTTGTACCACTGCTTATGGTGAGAGGACTTGTCCAGGTGCAGGTAGGTAGCGGGGAAGTCAGTGGTCTGCGTATAGCAAGTTGTACCACTGCTTATGGTGAGAAGACTTGTCCAGGTGCAGGTAGGTAGCGGGGAAGTCAGTGGTCTGTGTATAGCAAGTTGTACCACTGCTTAATAGGTGAGGTGGTGTACAAGTGTTGATGAGTGGAAACATAGAATGTAGACACTGAGAGCACAAGGAACTTGATCCCAAACAATATGCACAAGTCTATGTTGGTGTGGCAGGCGCTGCTTGACAGAGACAAATTCACTACTGGAATCCAGGCTAATAGCAGAAAGTCAATTAGCATATGTATCTCACGACTGAACAAAGAGGTAAACTTCCCAGCAGATATGCGGAGTAATAACACAGTCTCAGGGAGATAGAGGATTCCGTGGGTAAGTGGAGAACAGTCCAAGCGGATATGCAGTAAACGAATACAGTCAATAGAAAGTAAGCATACCGCGGTTCAGTTGAGCAGGCTGTCCACGAGAGGATACAGGAACAGCTGAGCGGCTGCATGCCAGCACGAGTAAAGAAACCACAGGTGAGTGGTAGCGGTAATCAGGGTTCGGGTCAGCACACAGGCAGAGAACTTGACACGGGTAGAACAACGATGAGCAAATGCAGGAATCACTGGAGATAGCGAACACGAGTAGAACACTGGAGGTAATAGCGGGCTGGAAGCCGCAGATGATTAGAGCAGGAATCAGCAGGGAACTGAAGACATAGTAGAACACGGGAGACTTGTAGCGGTCTGGAAACCGGCAGCAATCAGCAGGGAACTGAAGACATAGTAGAACACAGGAGACTTGAAGCGGTCTGGAAACCGGCAATGAGTTGAGCAGGAATCAGCAGGAAGCTGAAGACACGGAGAAGTACACAGGAACACCTTCAGAGACTCACAGGGAATGAGACTCCAAGATCAGGCAACGAGGTAATGAACATAGGTGCTTTAAATAGGGAGCGTTGCCTGATCAACCAATTAACTAAAAGCAAAGGTCAGAAGAGTTCTTAGGAACTGCGCATGCGCAGACCATCAGGATAGGTGCTGGCAGGAATACTGGAGAGCCATGCACCAGTGAAGAGGCACTCACGGTCCGGTGAGTGACACAGACCACACCAACTCTCTAGTTGGTGACTTTACTATAAAGACCCCAAATCTCTGGTGACTTTAATATACAGATCTCAAATCTCTAGTGGCTTTACTGTAGTTGCTTTATAATGCAGACTTTCCTTGCGCCAAATCTATGCTGGCTCTATAATACAGACTCCCCCCCCCCCACTCTGGTAGTGATCCAAATTAATTGATAATCCCTGCTTTTGTCACAGGCTGTACCCGGTATGCTGCAGACATAGTTTGACTGTCCCCAGACACTTTCATACCAAATATAAAGCTCCCAATACTTTGATTGGTGAATAGATCCAGCCAATCAGTGTGTGGGGAACTCCTGCACCTCTAATTGTAGAATTGCAGCACTCAACCATTCAGCATGCTTGGAACCATCTAGTAACTGTTCAGCCACACAGTTCATGGAAAAGTTTGGCAAAGAGGCAAGTAGAGAATGCTCCTCTTCCATTCTATTTATGTTTACAATAAGTCACAATCGAAATGTCCAATAAGCATCCTCTGCCAGTCTCTCTACTAGGTATTGCTAAGAACTGTGCAGACCAGCCCAATTCAGATGTAACTGTAACCACCTGGAATGAGTACTTCTATTTTACAGGTACCATTACAGTTATATACTTGAATTTTTAAAGCTTTATTGCAATTTAATGTTCTGCATTGTAGTTTGACCAACATTATTTTTATTTTAATTACATTCACTCTTGCTTCTGCTACTTAATGGAGTGGCTAGTTATGACTACGAAACGGTGAGTTAAACCTTTCTGCCAGTGTTCTATTACAATAATCAAATCTGTAACTGTTTACTATCAGTTTATTTTTTTTATTTTTTTACAATGAATCTACCTTGTCTAATGTAAAGTTAATATTTGCCATTAAAAATAAGAATAAGATGCTTGAAATTTCAGAGTACCAGTTATAATGTGATTCTTACCAGTAAACATAACATAGAATGTAGAAAAACCAAGTGCTAGCACTGAGTGTAAAATAATATATGAGGTCATATACTACCCACTGTAAATTATATGTGAGATAATGTACTTCCTACTGTAAATTATAATGATATTAGAATAAGACTGCCATCAGACCTTTGTGCATGCCCCTTACATGCCCATCAGACCACCCCACATGCACCCCAGACCTCAACACATGTCCCTTACATGCACGTTAGAGCTCCACACATGCTATCAGACCTCCTTACATGCCAGTCCATCAGAATCCCCAAATGTCCCTTATATTCTTACATGCCAATCAGACCTCCCCACATGTCCCTTACATGCCCCTAAAACTTCCCCACAGCACCTTACATTTTGAGATGGATTGTGTCTGATTAAGACTCCTCCTCACTGCCACTGAAGAGAAAGATGATTTCAGTTCTGATGGTACAATGTAGCGTGAGTGCTCTTCGCCTTCCTCTCTGTACAGCAGTGTCAGGAAGATGAGATCACACAATTCAACTGTCACTGGTGTGGGTGGGGCGACTGTCACTGATGTGAGCAGGGTGGCTCCAACCATACAGGGCTGGTGATTCCCAGTCAACACAAAAGAGAACAGAAACAGTTTACGTTGCTGCAGATATAGATCTTCCTGGTGAGTCCGGTCCTCCTGGTGATGTAGATCCCTTACACCAGTACCCCACATTTGGCCCTGATGGTGGCACTACTGAGGAGTTCCATGACAAAATAAAAAGACAGAGACCTATGGCAGTGAATGACACACAAAATGACCATGACACAGACACAGGAAACAGGACTTCAAGTGACCTTTCACATTGGGTAAAAACAACAGAAAATACAGTTTATACCAATATTATTTAAAGAAACATCAATAGAGTTTTTCCATTGATGTGTATTATAAGAACTTAATAATAATTATTTACTGTCGGAGGTACACTATTGCTTCTAAAAGAGTCAAACAAAAAAACAACACAGAAATGACAAAGAACCTTTTTAGTGCCAAACATTTTTGATGTTGTGATGCAACTCCCAACACAGATGCCTTTGGATTCATTTTATTGTTACATATCAGTGTGAAAATATTGTAAAAATATCCATAATTATGATTAAATAATATGTTTATATTCTGTGTTTATCTTTTCATTAACTTTTTATACCATGACCACAATACACCTATCCACCTGAAATTCAAAAGACACAGACTGTGATCCCATCAACTTCTGCTGTAAAATATGAATATGCCATTTTCTCTGAATCCTCACTGGACGGAACTTTATGAAAAAAATCTCTCACAAGTCAAAACCATCAGGTAAATACTCTAACAAACCTTGGGTCTGTGAACATATACATGCACCATGAACTCTTGTGCATCCACTCAGGGTTGCTACCATAAGGAGTAGCTGGAGAGGTTATTAACTTGCATTTTATATGTGTCCTGGTGGAAGAGCATGCCGTTTATACAAATTTTATTTACACAAGTCAAAGAACAAAGTATTATGGGTAAATAGCCTTTCAGCTGCTAAAGCACAATACACATTTTACTGGGGTTTTAAAACAAGTAGATTAGGAACCTAGGTGAAATATACCTGCCATCAAACATGAATCCAGTGACTTTGCCAGACTATACATTAGTAAAAATATATTTTTGGGGAAATTTTATCTTTACATGAAATAAAAACAGGATTTTCTTAATACATACTGTACATAAGATGCCATTGTATAGTTTCTGTTACTTACAAGCATATGTTCTGGCACACATAAGTGTAGTCAACACTATCAGTCGGCACTTACATTTGCCCTGTAGATAGTGCAAGTGATACGGCTATAAAACACATTCCTAAGATATGCCCTGAAATTGAACTGGCCATACATGTATTCACTCGATCTCGACACGTTCTTACTATACATTGCTTACGTTAGTCCGCTCCTCCCCCCCATTCAGTTGCGTGCATTGCATGTAATTGCGTTCACTAGAATAAATCCCATACTAATGCATGCGCAGAGCAATTTCGCGCAATGGCACGCAAATAGACTTGCGTTCAAAGATAAATCAGGCCCTATATTTACAATAGCATGTATCCAGCATCAGGAAAGTTAGCAATGTAGAAGAAGCAGACAGAAAAAGGTAAATAACTGTGAAAAGGCAACAATTTGTATTTGATTTAGGAAATGCTAACTGATGGTGACAGATCGACTTTAACAAACATGGTTGTAATGAACCCATACCATAAATGGGCCGCTTTATCTCCAAAATCAATACTTCATAAGTGAACATCAGGGGGTAAATATATCAAGCTGTGAGTTTACGGAGGGTTTAAAAAGTGAAAATGTTGCCTATAGCAACCAATCAGAAAGTACCTATCATTTTGTGGAATGTACTAAATAAATGATAACTTATTCTGATTGGTTGCTATAGGCAACTTCTACACTTTTCAAATCCGCAAGAAACTTGCAGCTTGATACATTTACCACCAGGACTTTTTATTTCATGTATCACATTTATACATTATATTAGGTTAGTCTGCATTCACCAGGGAACACACCAATCCTCCAAACTCCTCACATCAGAAAGAAGTATATTTGCATCCTTTCAGATACTGCTTGGTACTGTAAACCATTTGAGAACCCATACAGATGCAGTCATACAATAATAGGCACATTACATTGCAAAGTTTCATTGCTCTCTCTTCATGCAATACACTACTTGTTTCACAACTTGGTTGACTTCATAAGAGTGATAAAACACATTAGTAAAATTTTAAGAAAAGACAAATATGAAGGTGTTATTTTAAATAGAGAGTTTGATTATTATGACATTCTTCAACTATTATTTTTGCACTGAACGGAATGGTGAGAAATAAATGGGATGGCAACCCATTTGTATTGCCAGTTAAACATATATAGATATTGCTTTTTTAACCTCAACACATTGTATCGACCGGAGATTATACTTTAGACCTATACATGGAACTGAATTATTGCCCTCGTTGAAGTTTCCTGTCAGTTTATTGAGCTGTATTACTATGCTTCTGAAGATTTGAAAAAATGAGCCCCTATAACAACTGTGGAACTTTGCTGGTTCCTAAATGGAGGTTATATTATTCCTGGGTTAGAGACTATATATGTTATATAATCTGTGCCGCATCTGTGATTTTATCAAAATGCTTTGTTGTATCTTTATTGAGAATATACATTATATATATATATATATATATATATATATATATATATATATACTGCTCAGATTATCTTTCTTTGTTTATACAATGTGGGTAACCCCCCTCCTGCTCCCCAACCTGTACATGGTGAGTGTAGAGGATCAATGTCTACTTGCTCATTATTTTTTATATAATGTACTTGAAATTATGTCATCTTCCTCTATAAGCAATCAGCTCAATTCCTACTCAGCACCCTCTGACTCTCTTCATTTGATCCCACAAATGAAGATGACATATCTACACTCTTCTTATCTCCCTACTCTACTCCTGTCCTCTGCTTCCTATTCTGTTGCAATTCAGTAGATCCCTATCTCCTGTGCTCATTCCGGGTCTCAGTCATTATGGGACGCATACTGAGCGCAGTGCACGTACGTGAACCGAAGCACGTACCTGGCAGTTGTGAGCGATCGAAGTCAACAAGTCATATGCATCTTGTGCATATGTGCACAAGATGCACATATGCAGCCCACTGACTTCTGGTGCAACTGGTCCTATCGTACGTGTTCACGCCCATGCACATCAGCAAATAGTACGATATTCTGCTGTACTTGCAGAAGCAAACGCTACGCTTTCCATTGCCATAATAGCATAATCGGTGTATCTCTCAAGCGTTGATTCATGCTTTAACAACTACCCTTGTTTGTTATATAGTGGTGGTTGTAATGAACATTAAAATATGTGTTCCCCCTTGTTATGCTATTTTGTTAACCTATACCACCAATGGTCTCTGTGAATCCCAAAGTGTCAGCCTGCCTATTGCAATGGTTGTTATTTCTACAATTGGTAAACTTTGCCACTAAGCCTGGCATTAATGCGAGGTGTGACCATATTATACCGTGCTTGGCCTCTTTCTCCATTGCCATTTACAATATACAATCAAAACAATATGAAAAATTTTACACTTTTTTAGATATTTAAATTTTTTTAGTGTTTTTTTGCTTTTTGTTTATTTTTATATATTTTTCTCTTGCTTTTGCAGCTCTATCACCAGCCTCTGGCTGTGTGGTCTGGTCGACCCATCAACTCCTCATCCGTTGCAAAAAAGTGAAATGCCAAAATTTAGTTAATGCACTCTTAATACATTCATGTGGTGAAATGCTAGGTCTAGGTTCCTGTACATATGGGTATGCATTTTTCATGCTCTGTATAGTGCAGAAATTGGATGTTTCCAAGAAACTGAGCCAATTGTTTTTATTCTGCTGAATGTAGTAGTAATAAGAAGTATATAGTATAATTGTGTGTGTTTTTTTTTTATTGCAAATGATGCCAAGCAGAGTCTCACCCTCTAGGCTGCAATTATCAAGACATCCAGCTGCACACAAGACAAGAAGTGGGAGGGGGGAGCAGTTTCCACATTGGGGAAACTTAGGATGGCCTCTCTCCTGTGGCTGTTCCCTTGACACTGCCGCCTCCACCCCTGGTGCCTCCTGTGGGACCACCTCCTGTTGGTCATTGCGGCAGTAGCTTTGGGAGCTGCATTGGCATCCTGTTGGACAGCAGGATGTGCTATATTACTTTTAATTTTTTATTTTCTTCAACATACACAAACATGCAGCTAATGGTAGCTTTCCATGGTAAATACCAGTCATGTTCCATAAATGAAATGGTTAAAGTTTGAAAGCGAAGAAGCATAATGAGCAGTAGAAAGTATATAATAGTATATAATACTTGATGTAATAATAATAATAATAATAATAATAATAATAATAATAATAATGATATGATAATTAGTGGGGAATGGACTAAAAGAGGCCTTTGCAAACATGTCTCCATATTTTCTGTGTGCTTGGCCATTTGCATATTATACTGTGTTTTGGCCAGACTTACGAGCATCTATTTCTGCCCTTAATTCAGTGAGGAGGTCGAGCTGCCTTCTCCGCAGATCACTCCATCTGCGCTGCAATTGTACGATGGAGCGGCGACTGCCTAATTGCAAATGCAGAGGCCTGAGTACGGCTCAATAGCCAGCAACTTTATCCTCATTGCTCACATACTGATCTGCGGGTTGAAAACGACGGTCCATTGTTGCTGTAAGGACCCGCAGTTCATTACGTGAGAAAGTCGCAGCTCGTATTTTGTCTCAGAAATGGGACACTTTAATATCCTTCCTAGCTATTGGTTCTCAGTGCACGTCAGTGCGTCTGCACGTCATGCGCGGAACCATTAGTAAGATGGCCGACTCACCTGTCAATGAAATGGACTTTCCTGCCAATGGGAGGGCCTAGCTTGCTGGCGCCTACGCAAGAGAACGCACCAGTACCACTATAAAACTTACATTGCATTCGATAGTCGGCCCTGACAATTTATGCATGGATGACAACTTATTGCTGTTAGCAATAGGATTTGATCGGTTGATTTTGTGGTAAGTAACATTGGCCTAGGCCTGCAACCTGACCTAGCATATAAGGAGAAGGATTCATTTTGCTTTCCTATCTGTTCTATAGCTTTACATTGCTTGCTGTCTAGCAGGACATATACATCAAAGGACTACAATCCATATTGTGGTAAGTAACATGGCTCTAGGTTTGCGCCTTTTTGGTAAAGTGAGGGACTAAACTTATTTTATTTGAATTTGTAGAGATGTCTGAACAAGAGGCAAGTCAGCCTTTTGGGTCATCCTCCATTGTGGCCAAAAAAAAACGCCAGCCCAATTTCAGTAATGCCGAAATTGTCATTTGGGTGGAATTGGCTACACTCCAAGCCGTGTCAGCTCTCGGCAGGATCCAAATCAAGAATATGGGAAGAAATAACAAATCAGGTCAATGCCGTGGCTTCAATAAGATGCAAGGTGAATGAGGTTCAGAAAAGGTAAATATGGAATTGTGAAGCAATTAGCTCTTTGTTCTTATACAAAATGTGTCAAGGTTTTGGGGATAATTTCATCCTTCTAATGTGTCTATTTTGCATACAGGTGGCAAGACTTTAAGCGTCACCACCTGTCATGGACAAACTCACAGAGCACGGGAGGCATGCACAAAGGACAGGTGGTGGATCCCCGGCCCAATTAGAACTAACTTCATTGGAGACCAGGGCATTGGCCTGCTTGGATGCGGAGATGGTGCAAGGTGTGGAGCCTATCAGTGTTATCCAGTGTGGGGCAGTTTTGGTGTTTTTTATTTTAGGTTGGGGCTGCACTTTGGTTGCAATTTAGTGTGTAATGATTCCTAAGCAGTGATTTCTACTATATAGTCATAACATACAACAGGGAACAAAGGTGTGTGTACTGCCTCCCTTTTTCCCTCTCCTCCCTCCCCTCCCACCTTTTTCCCCTCCCCCCCATATCTTCCCTTTTCCCCTCTCTGTGGTAGTGTTCTCTATTAAGTCATTAATGGTTCTTTGATCTAAACCCAGGTTATACAGCTTGGTGTCCTTGGCAAACATATAATGCTTCAGTTTTCTATTAGAAGGTACACTTATAGTATTGGGTCCTATAATAGGATGCTAATTTATGGGTAGTAGTGGTTTTATTAACTCTATCGCTCCCATTAGTTATTCAAGGTTCAGAGATATAGTCATTAGGTGTCAATATTTAACATCAGGATATTAGTGCTTGGTCAGGCTGATAACATGTACTAAGCAGTAATTTTGGTATATATATCTAGTATACCATCACTAGATTTGAGTTTAGGTATAATGGTTATAAGTTAACCTACTGTTTGGTAGATCTGATCAGTATGTATGTGTTTGTGTATATGCATGCATGTATGTTTTTTATATACTGTATATGTTTTATATATTATATATTATATTATGTATAATTGTTTTTAATGTTTTTTGTATATGGATGTTATGCCATGAGTTTCTCTGGCGCTTTGGGGATTATGCAGCGTGTGCGATCATATCCCTTAATTATATAACGTAGCTGACGAGATGAAAGCAAATATCTTGATATATTAGTATTGTTTACTGTGGGGCATATAGGTGGCTCTACTAGAATATCATACTACATATACGGAATTACAGTACTGATCCGTTAGGTGTATGTATCTGCTGTTTTCTTGCTCCTGATGAAGTCCCGTTTTACCGGGACGAAACGCGTTGAGCCTACTACCTTAAACATCTATCTGCACTCCTTGATGTAAGTGCATATATTCATTTTTTAATAAAGCGCTATTGTACTTTTTACACCTCTTTTCTTGTCATTATTGCTGCCAATGACTGAGACTGAGGGAGAGGGATTATACAACTGATCCTCCAAAGGATTGATTTTGTGCCAATTTGAAGAGACCATCTGGTACGCAGTTTATATTTGTATATCCTTTCTTTGGCTGATACACACGGGTGTCTTATATATCATAATTGTTGATCACTGTGCATATGTGTTTCTGCACGATAAGGAAGCCCCATAGGTGGTGTATATTTCACAGGTGGTGTGATTGCACATCCTGACAATACTACTCTATGTTGTGTTCTGTTTTCTGCATTGTCCATTACTTGACCAACTGGGAGGAACAATTTATGAAGATGATCTTCCTCCTCTGATTAGACGACCTACCAAAACCTTATGGTACGCATGATATTATATCCATTTACGTTATACAAGTGGTAATACACATTGAGGCACCCTGCCTGTCTTCTGTTACAGTGTCTCCATTTCCGGATTAACCATCTGGCTACAGGGTATCGTGGCTGCCGCTCATACTTGAGCTATCTACACATCTGGAACTTTTCTGCTTATTATACTGCAATATTGTGACTACGTTGTGGTTGTGAGCGCCATTTTATATATCTGTTTGTTATATATATATATATATATATATATATATATATATATATATATATATATATATAGTAAAAAAATTAATTGCCCTTTAAGTAGCAAACCCTAAACTCAAACATAGTTGTAGTTAGATATAGTGAGAAGTAAAGAAGTTACATTTTAACCACCACACACAGCAAAGTACAAAATTGTATTGACAATGTATCATTACACAATGGCACATAACACGGTATTAACTTTTGTTTTTCAATTTGTCATTGTAGGTGCCAATACAGCTGGAGACAATTCCGAGGATGAGCTTTTGGAAGAGGCACGTGATGTGGAAGAGCATCAGATGACTGAGGAAGCACAAGTAAGTGAACGGGAAGCACTGCATGCCTGCTATCACAGTATTCAAGAGACTAATACCACTATTCAGTCCAACACCACAGATATTTTCACAACCCTTACCCGTATGGAGCATACTTTACACAGTAGCCTCACCCATATAGAGAATACTTTGGACCTAAACCTAAGCTCTATCAACAATACCTTTACACCTCTCACTGACCTTATTTCTGTCTATATCTATTCTATATCTATATAGAATATAAAGAATATATATCTATATTTCCCAGGAATCTTCTCCTACTTCTTTCTCTCCATCTCTCAGTCCCATCTATCAACCATACTACACCCCACCTGATTATCGTTTCGCAATAGACCCTATCACATGCACCCGTGTTCACATATTGAACCATTCCCCTTTCAAGGTCCTATTGTTTCTGTCGTAAGACCCCAAATGCAACACCATCCTTACTAAAGAAACCAATATTTTGACAATGACCCATATACACATTACAATCCGTCAAACAACTATCATTTACCTCCACCTGCCCCTCCTACCATCTCTGCACCTCCTGCCATCCCTGCCATCTCTGCCCCTCTTGCCATCTCTGCCATGTCTGCCCCTCCTGCCATCTCTGCTCCTCCTGCCATATCTGCAATCTCTGCCACCCATGAACCCTGTACCACCCGTGCACCCCGTTCCACACAATCCACGGCTGCTGCAGACTCACTCTCTTCTGCTCCACTGGCCTCTGCTTCCTCCCCACTGTTTGTTTTCTACATCACGTGTTACCAGAAGCCAGACTCATCCAAGAAGAGCAGCAACTATTGTTCCATCAGAGAGGCCACGCAAATCAAAGTAATTTTTAAAAAAATGTATTTACATTGTAAACAAATATGTAATGATATACTTCTTAGTTATGTATGTTTTCTTTAGTTAAAAACAAACTTACAAGAAAAGTAAGTGTCCAGGATATATCCTTTAAAGGAGATAGCCTCAAACAATTCAGGAGGGCTGGGGTCAGTATCTAACACCTCCTGGCCAACAACCTTGGCCTCTTCCAACCAAGGAACCCCACTCCTAATGACAATGTTATGGAACACCACACACAGAGCAATGATATCACACACAATGGTTGGAGCATACATTAGAGAACCACCAGACCAATCTAGGCAACAGAATATGGCTGTATGTGCGGAATTGTATGTAATCTCCTGCTTCGTGCGTGGGTTCAAAAGAGGAGTGAGGAGCCAAGGGCGAAAAGGGTATGCATTATCTCCTAGAAGGGGTGACAAGAAGGACAAAGGGGGAAAATATGAGTTACATAATTGTAGCTCCATCAAGAACACAACCAACATGTTGGATGACAAATATTGGCAAATGTACCGATTAGACACAGATATTACTTCAGAAAAGCTTACATAATATACTCAAATTATTTTGACCCAAGGGTAAATCCTTTGGAAAGCTTTTTATATGGGGAGCTGTCCAGGTGGTGTTTTAAGTTAAACATCACAATTGAATGTAACTGGGAATGATATTGCAATGCTCCTTTGTAATATGTCTACTTAGCTATCAAACTTAAGACATGAATATTAATACTTTAAAGAACTACATATATGACGTCTATTGAAAAGAAAAAAAATAGTACCTAATAGCCAAGCGACACCATTTGGCCTTTCACCCCCTTTCCTCTGCTGCAATCTTTGCCATATCCCTGATTGCCGGAAGGCAAAGGAGTCATGTGTACTCCCTGGCCACATAGCTACCAGGTCATGAATCTGGAGAGACACGTCACATACAGCCTGTACGTTTATAGAGTGAAAATGCTTGCGATTCAAATAAATGTCAGCATTCTCACCTGAGGGGAGCAAGGCTACATGAGTATCATCTACTGCCCCTATGATGTGCGAAAAAACAGCTATGGTAGAAAACTGCCATTTGATCTGCACAAGGAACTCTTCAACGAATGGCAGATGTATGAATTACCTGAGCTGCGACAGGAACGCCCGCAGAACAACCTTCAGCACATGACTCAAGGACTACTGGGACATCCCTGCCGCGACTCCAACAGTGGTCTGAAAAGACCCTGTGGCGTAAAAGTGCAATACTGCCAACAGTTTGGTCAGTGGCGGCATTGATGTTGCGCATTGGATCCAGATCACTCTGCACTCCAGGATGACACGAAACGGGAGCCGATAACGACGAACCACCTCAGCATCAGACATCCCAAAGAGGCTAACACGTGGCCTGAAGACACGCTCCCTGGGCCGGCGACGATGGACTAGTTGTTGGTTTCGGAGGCGTTGACGCTGGTTGCCCTCCTGTGCTGCCACATGTGCCTAAGTCATTTCTAAGAAACGCTATATTTGAGAGATAAGGATGTTACAAAAAATACATTACCTCATCATTTTGGAAATGTCACTCCTGTTTGCACAGGAAACATTTACAATATACTTACACCGACAAGTGGGCTGGCCAAACTCATAATGGGGCTGCAAAAAAGAGAAAACATTATTTAAAAAAAACAGAACACAAAATGCCATTGTGCCACCTGACTAGGCATTAAACAAAGCAAGGAAAAGCAAAAACCAAACAAACACATACATATGTCTCAGGGGGATACAAAATTATTCCTTTTCCTTATATGCTATGTTAGGTTGCAGACCTAGGGCCATGTTACTTACCACAAAATGTGCTGTTAATGTCCTGTGAACCAGCAATGGCAATGGAAAACTAAAGAAAAGATAGGAAAAATAACAAAACTAGTAAACAGCCCCTACAAGGAAACTATAACATGAAACATAGTATGCCAAAAAAAAGATACACATGTCTCAGGGGAAAAGACCAAAAAAAAGTAATAAAATGATAAACAATAGGCTACCAGTAAACAGACACTTAAAAAAGTATAAACCAAACAAACCCTAGTAATAGCTTAAAATATTGTAACAAAGGGAGGCATTTAGTTGGCAATATGCAGAGAAATCATGGAAGTAGAGTAAAACATTTGTGCAGTAATGCACCTAGATTGATGACTTATGTGTAACAAATAATAGTTTAAGTTTGGTTAACTTACCTGATAGAGAAATCCTTCCTCTCAGCAAACAGACAGGGTGTGTCTTTTAGTACAAACAGAGGCAGTGATGGGGCATTTCCTTTTAAAGAGAAGGTGGGTGTGTCACCTGTCCATCAAGCTAAAGCTGGGGGGAGGAGTATCAGGTATAAAAGCTTGTTTGTTTCATTGGTGCACTGAGACCAACGCTGGGTAAGCTGGCTGGTCCTGAGAGAGAGCTGGTCTATGTATAGCTAGTGTTTAGGAACTCCATAATTGCTGTGAAAGTATACGGTGTCAAAACATTTACCATCCTGACAATAAAGCTACATAAAAAGGAAGAAGTTGTTCGCATGTGCTTCTGCAGTAGCGGGCTCTTGCCACAATATATAAAGCAAACATACCAGTAAATCAGTCATAGCAGCAGAAAGGGCGCATGCTGTTATCACAGCTTTATTGCACTGTTTAATTGGCAGAGAGTATGCAGATGAGAGATTGCGTCACGATCACATGGCGCTCCGGATGCCTAATTGTGTCTGCTAGTGGTTCAGCCCTGACAGATAAACTAGACCCCGAGCAGGTGCATACTATACACCGAACACCACGCGATTGCATACGTTCGCCCAAGTCTGACTTTGACGTCTATACATTGGAAATTTTATTGTGAATAACTACAGCACCACGTCCCGTAACCACCCTTTTCACGTCCCAAAATCGTAGGCCACCGGATATGGTGATTGCATTCGCAACCGTCAGGGTTTGGCGTTCGTACACGAACGTTTGCTCGGTTTCTGAGCATGCGCAAAAGACTTTTGTGTAGAATACGCGCTTAAAATGGACATACATCTCTTAATGACTCAGGCCCTCCATCTCTAACTAAAATCTATAATTTCTCTCTCTACTGGTAGCTTTCCATCACTATTCAAGCACACACTGATTACTCCTATTCTGAAAAAGTTAAATTCTGAACCAAACCCTCTCTCAAATTACTGTCCCATCTCTCAGCACCCATGCCCCTCCAAGTTTCTAAAAAGAATTGCTACACTCACCTGACATACTTTCTTCCCACAAACAACCTATTGAATCCTCTTCAATCAGGCTTTCATTCTCAACACTTCACAGAGACTGCATTGAGAAAGGTTGTCAATGACTTTACCACTTTGAAAACTAAAGACCAGTACTCTGTTCTAATTCTCCTCAATCTCTCTGCTGCATTTGACACTGTTGACCACTCTCTTCTCACACAAATGTACATTCACTAGGTCTTCAAGACACTGTCCTATTCTGGTTTTCATTCTACCTGTCGAATCACTCTTTCAATGTTAATTCCTCTAGATCCACCTCTTCTCCGATTCCCTTAGCAGTTGGAATATCACAATACTTAGGCTAGGTAAACACTACAGAAACTTTCTCCCTATGTGTTATCTATAATCATTTTACCAACAATTGATAAAGAAAAATGTTCAAATCAGCATGCCGATTCATGTGTACACACTATACACGTTTTACAAGTTTTACCTTCAAATCTGGGCTCCTCATCTGTCATAACCATTGGCTGAAAAGATCATGACTCTGTAAACTCTATGGAAATCCTGATCATGAGTGCTTAAACACTGCAAAATTTGAACAACATTGTTGCATTGCTGAACAAACTTTTCAAGTCAGTATGAAAATCTTGATCAATGATTTCATGTGCTTTGGAACGATTATCGTTCATCGTTCCAGGGTACACACTACTGTGATATCGGGACAATCAGTCGTTTATCGTCTGATTGACCTGATAATAATTCCCATCTGCCAACACAAGTTACCTAGCTGACATTTTTATTTCTGTTCACAACATGATCACAAATCCCACCCCACAAGCTTGCTACCTAGATGTAATCCTTGACTCAGAACTATCCTTTGTTCCCCACATTGACCTAGAACTTAATCTCATCTATTAAGCTTCCTTTGTCCCATAGTTTGTAAGCTTGTGAGTAGTGCCTTCTTAACGCTCTGTCTGTATTAACCAGTATTGTATTATTTCTGTGTTTGTTCCCCATTGCAAAGCAGTATGGAATTTGCTGGTGCTATATAAATAAATGTTGATGATAGTGATGATGAATGTAAGTCACACTTCTCGAGCACCGCATTTCTTTTTTATAATCTGTTTTTTTTATTGGAAAAGGGGGGGTTAAATAGCAGATGGAAAACAGTACAAAGGTGAAGCTATTTGTGAACATCACAGTCCATTAACCAATAACAAATAATGCAAACAGTAAAAGACAAGCAGTACCTGCCCAGCACAAGGTAAAGTTGGGGGGAGAGAGGGAAGAGGAGGAATAAGAGGAAGCAAAAAGAGAGGGAAGAGAAAAATGGGGAGGGCTCTTCATGGTATCAGAGCAGCTCTGCGAGACAGAGAACGTTAAATAGAAATGTGGCAAGTATTCCTATCCCCCAAAGTGCCCAACCAGATGGTACCATGGTGACAGGAGCCTATCCACAGTCCAGGAGGGAACGGTAAGACAGAGATGCCTTAAATTCACGCCAGCAAAGCCACATCGCCGTTTATTCAGTGAGTTTCCTTTGGCTAGACATTTTGAGGTCATCCATGAGCGTGTAAAGATATATCCATTTAAACCATTCCCACATGCTGGGGAAGGTAGAAGACCACCAATGGACAGAGATGACTGCAATAGCAGCATTATTTAAATGATAGAATAATAACTTTTTATATTGAGAAATGCAAACATCTGGTAGGTTGAACAAGCAAAAGTCTGGGCCACCAGGGACTGGACAGCCAATGATTTCCTCCTCGACGACTCTCATCTTATGTCAGTACAGTGCTATTGCAGGTCACGACCACCAGATGTGGAGGGAGGACCCCATCCCCGACACACATCTCCAGCGTGACACCGAAACACCAGGTGCACCTTACATAATTGGTAAGAACACCTATACCAGCTGAAGAGGATCTTGTACCACGTCTCCACCACAGAGAGACTAGTAGAGCTTGCCATAGAATGCTGGAATGCTCTAGCCAAATATTGGTCAGAGGTAGGCCTCCCCAGTTCTCTATTCCAGGAACCGGCATAACCAGGCAGGAAGGGGTAGAGATTAACAATGAGCAGTTGGTAGATATTTGAAATGTTATGTTTTGGTTCTCGAAGATGCAGCACAGCTCCTCAAATCCAGACAGGCTTGTGCACTCCATTTCTAGTTATTTGAATAAATGAAATCCAACTTGTGGCAGATGAGTTGCCAGGAGTCCCATGGCTGCTAATGCTTGGGAAAGACTTTCCTTTAAAAGCTTTGTGCAGGTAAGTTTGAAGCTGGATAAAAAGTATAGCATTTGATCATGTTAGGACTGGCCAGAAATGGGAAGACTTTGGCAGCCTAACATACATTGCAATATGTGGAAATAACATTCCCTGTTTTCAATATAGTAAACCAGTTAGTACAGCATTAAATGTGTATTAGGTGAGTGCAGTGTATTTCTGCTTCTTTATTTATACAGTGTGGGAAACCCCCTTCTTGCAGCCCAGTCTGTTCATGGTGAGTGCAGAAGACCAATGTCTACTTGTTTACTATATATATGGAAATAGAACAAGATACATAGATAAATAGATATATAGATACACATATTTACGAATACATTTACAAATAATAAATGCCTACAAGAATATGTGATTGTTGAGTAAGGAATTATAATTAGACTCCTCAAATTGAAGATGTCTTTGTTGATTAAAGGGCTACCAGAAATTTTAGCAGTTTCTTATAGACTTGCTCCTGCTAGTAAATATTACTACTTTAAGTCTCGAATAAGGAATAAAATACACTGTTCAATGCAAATAGGTCAACAAAGCTGATTATACAGCTGTCGTGGCTTGGACATTAATACCCAGCAGTAAAAAACAAAATAAAAATTGGCTGGGTTTTTTTGAAGAAAGGAGTGTTCATTGTCTACAGCCTAGTACAACACATCAGTCACCGCTTGTAGTATTATGATGATGCATTACATATTACTTAGTATCTCTTTTTTTAGCATCAGTATGTGAAACACATGTGTGTCACAGGGGCAATTTAAAGCCCTGAGTTCTCATGTATAACATCAGTTTTGAATTATTCCTATGGTACATAGACATTTAAACTACTGCAGATCAAACACATTTTATTGAGACTTGAATCAAATAAATTTTAGTCTGTCTATCATCTTTAAACGTGTAACTAGATGTGACTATATACCTTCCTCTAATATTCTCCTTGAGCTTGTATAACGAGCCCTTGTTAATGCAGAAAGAATCACCATCACAAAATGTATTTGCACTCATCCGAATAATATATTGAGTTACAAAGTTCAGGTATAAGCATGCGTTTGTAGTGTCAGAAGTAATGTCTTCCTTTTGACTAACTTTAATTTGCTTAAAAGAAACAGGTGGTACCAATTGTTTTAAAATGTAATAAGATATAATCTAATAATGCAAGATTTATGTAGCCATCGGGTATAACCTAAACACTTCTAAATCAAATCTTTGCATTTGGTAAGAACACTAATTGCTTTGAACAAGTGCAAAAAGGAGGTGAGAGGAAAACCAGGGATATTTTTTTTTTTTTGCCAAAAAGTTGCTCCCTGCCTAATAATATGATAAGAAGCAATGAAGAGGACACAGGAGCCACTCAATGAGCAGGAAGCTTCACAAAACAGACCATGTCAGCTGTCTAGTAATTGGTCCTTTGAAGTTTTCGATGTGAGTAGAGATGAACATTCATCTTTAAAGTGTACCTAGTCTTGAAGCTTGCTTTTGGTTAAACTAGGAATGTGCAGATATTTGAAACCTGACCCTGAGGTCTTTAAAAAGTTTGGCTTACATTGTGCTTAAAGTGACCTTGTAAATTTAGAAAGCTGCAACTCCATTGCTAGAAGCAAATTATTACAGTGATTTTCTTGACTAACTGAAAGTAACTGGCACCAATTTAGAGTGGTTCAGATTCTCCCTTTTCAGAAATTTTAATGTTCAAGCCATACTAGAAAAACTATTTAAAAAACATATTTTTAGGTACAGCACACCAATTGAAATTAATGCATCAATGAAATTTTGTATTTCTTGTTAATATGTGTGCAGTAGTTAACACTATAGTTAAGGTTTAGCTAAACATTCAATTATAACCACATATTTTCAAATGCTACTAACCTTTAAATAATCAGCCTGTATAAATATAACACAGCATAAAGATATTCGCAAAGGTGAATATTTTCAGTCAAAGTATTTAGCCAATTTTGTGCTAGAACTTTTTTTGATTGGGATTTTATCCATAATATTTGGCATGAGAAAGCCAGACTTTTTGCTTTTGTTTAAATTAACATAAAGGGGGGTCAATAGGATATTTATTCATCCAGGAAATATGATATGAGATTGTTCTAAAGAATTTATGGGACTAATCTGAATTTACTCCATTATATGTAATCTATCAGGACTTTATAAATGTATGTTTTCTGATGCTTGTTCTGTACCTTGTCTGGCAGAATACTGAGCTCCACTGTACAAACTCTTTTATGTTTCAATTAATCTAATGGTTTGATGGTATTCCATTTAGTTTGTTCGAGGCTGTTGTGGTTGTTGAAGCGCCCTAGATCTCTTCTTTTTTTTGTGTGTGTATTATACGACCCAGACTGTGTATAGTTTGAGAGAATCGAGTTGGGGTGGGTAGTGGATAATGTAAGTATGAAGGGAAGAAGGCCTCTTTATGTATTATGGCTGGGGGGGGTGGGCTTGGGCTATTATTTTAATGTGAGGGCTAGTCCTTAGACAGTATGGGGGGTATTCAATTGTTGCTTTTAACGCGCTAAAACAAAAAAAAACGAGCGCTCGAAAAATATTACAGTTTATACAGTAATATGCGCGTAAATACCGTTAATACGGTAGTTTAATCGCTGAATTTCAGGCTGCGAGATAAAATTTAGAGAGTAATTACCGTATTACTGCTAATATTTTTAGAGCGCTCGTTTGAGAGCGTTAACGGCAACAATTGAATACCCCCCCTATGAGATATTCATTTATTGATGGGGTGATGTTGGGGGCTATTTAATTCAATAGATGGGTAATGGTAGTACTTATTAATTTAATTTGTGGTGAAGTGACTCTTTAATGCTGGGATAGTTTGGGGACTAATAATTTTGGGCTGATTTTACAGAGAAAGAGGGCTATTTATTAAATGTCAATACTAATTATTTAAATTTGGGACGGCTTGGGGGGGAGAATGGCTTTATTTATTAAATGTGAATGTAATTAATTTAATGTTTGGACTGGGTGCAGGTAGACAGGCCTATTTATTTAACTTGGGTGCTCTTGATTTAATGTGGGCGATGGGGAGAAAAGCCTAGTGGGTTCACTCATTGCTAGGTTTTCCATATTCAATGTGCCTTTACTTTTTTTTCTCTAACATTCCAGGATCCAGACAAGCAACAGGTGAGCTTAAGACACCAGCAGCAGCAGAAGTAGCAGCAGTAGGTAGTGAAACCTGCAAGAACAGGTAGCAGCGAGCAGGACAGTCAGCCAACTGTCCTGATTCTGGTAGGGCAGCAAGCATTTTAGGTCACTGTCCTGGTCAGCATGGACTTTGTCCCCACCGCAAAGACAGTTGGGAGGTATGTCCTGCTTTATACTAATCTACTTGTTAAAAGTGAGATGTGGGCACCTAGCAGTAGTGCAAGCAGCATTGCTGGTGTATAAGATGTGTATGGGAAGGGTTTGGAAAGCAGTCTTGTACTGGCTAAAAAGATTGCCAATGATGTTAGGTCATGTAGTCTCTTGTAGCATAGAATGGAAACCATGGAAACCCCCCTGTAGAAATCTTGTGTTTTCCACCACCCTACTTCTACTTCAACCCGCCATGTGTCCCATGCTTTTAAAGGAAATAAGAATCACTGCCCCAGTCAGCTGAGTAATGATCCTTGCTTTCTGATACTGTGCCAGAAGGAAAAAGAATCACTCAGGTAAGGTGATTGTGACAGCTATTTTACTTTCCTTCCAACCCTCTGGTGACTGGCCACACACCATCAGATGGCGCACATACTATTTCATGGGTCACTATCACTTTTTTTGCTTTTACCTGTTTTGTCATTAATGCTTATATTATTAACAGATGACATTAATTCAATAATTTTTTTTCTGTGCGTTCTTTTGCGAATGTACATTCCACATTGACATTGCATGTATCCTGCAGTGTCTTGTGTAGTAGAGTAGAGCAGACCTACACCCGAGTTCATCAACTCACGTATCTTCAGAATTATTGTTGAATTCGGAAGCATGCAGAGGTGATTTCTGTGCGTTTTAAAACAAATGCATGTTGAGCTCAGTATGCCTGCCTTGTTGAATCAGTCCCTCAGTGTTAAGGTACAATGTCAGCAAAAAGCGTTAACATCACAATTTAGCGACAAATCCCAGGAGATAAATGCTGCCTAAGCTTTAATAAAATAAAGAAATATGTAGATGAATAATAATGTAAAATAAACACACTTATAATTTTTTTGTTTATTAAAGAACTTACCAAGATTTGTTTTATATGTAGTCAATCGGAATTATCAGTAACCATTCTTCATTAGAGATTATATACAATGTATGTTTTTTATATACCTTTATGTGTTAATTCAAGCCTGTTCATTCAGGGAGTAAAAAAATCCAAAAATCCAAATCCCAAATTCCAATTCAAATATTCATTCTTGACTGAATTGCACTAGTTCAGGATTACAATGAAATGTACAAAAATATTAAACATGTTGAAAACCCCCCAAAAATGCCCACTGTATCATTTGCAACTGAATAGGGTTGGAGATTTCAGAGGAAAGTCTTAGGGCTGCATTTACTAACCTGCGGATTTGGAAAAATGGAGATGTTGCCTATAGCAACCAATCAGATTCTAGCCTTCATTTATTTAGTGCATTCTACAACATGACAGCTAGAATCTGATTGGTTGCTATAGGCAACATATCCACTTTTTCAAACCCACAGATTAGTAAATATACCCCCTAGACGTTTCTTATAGAGTTTCACCTGAATTCTGTTTGGCTAAAAGTAGCAGAGTGGTGGTAAAATGTATTTTTTTTCACCACCACTTTTCATGAATCTAATTGTTTGAAGCTATTAACCAATCAGATAAATCAAATATTATAAGATTTAACACCACTTGATGCTTTCAACCAATCAGAGCTCAGGAAACATTCTATAAAACAATCTCTTACTGTGCTCTAGGATGGAGCTTGAGAAAGATGCATAAGATAGAAATTAAACTACAGAAAATTAGGCAAGCAAAAGAACGGAAGGATGAAGATGAAAACAGTAGAAAAAAAAGAAGAGAGTGGTAAGAAGACAGAATACTAGAAGAAAAGAAAATTAAAGACATGAGTAGTAACATTTTGCCATCGCTAGTTGTGTTTTGAACAGGGATCCATTACCAAATACACTGGGACCCTAGAGAAGTGATATAGTTGCCTCCACTTGGTTATGCTGTTTTTCTCAAGCCATCAGCAAACTAGAGTGGTTAGAAAGAGCACTCCTGTTATTGGTGACCTGCATGGACTGTAGACCTTGAAGGTCAGCAAGAACGGAGTACTGAAGATTGTCCATCCCTTCCATAGAACTATCATTTTCAACTAATCACTGCTAGGATTAGTTGAGTTAGTTAGTCACTCTCTTTTATTTTTCCCCTTTACTAAAACAATCAGCTATGAACTGAATAGAGCATAACAAGATTGGGTGCACTATGTTCTGGATGTGGGCTATCTTTACTATAAGTGGCAAATTTATATGTAATGTGTGGAATTACATCAATTAGAGTGCATCTGGAAATGTGTTGTCTCACTGAAGGGCATTATGAAAGTACAGGGTGCCATTAAAAGTATAGGGCAAGATCTGGGGCTAGATTTACTAAAGGGCAGTTTGGTGAAAATGCCGGCGGTTTAGCTTTTTCAATCTGCCACACATCGCCAGCCATTTTAAATTGCAGCCGCAAACCGCCCTATAGTACATGCGGTGGTTTGAACCACTAAACCGCCGGCAATGTGTGATGATTTCAAACTGCCACCAAACTTGATTCTTAGTAAATCTAGCCCTTTATCTTTGCTAGCTCTGAGCTGGAACAGAATTCAAGCCCTTTTGCAGAGAGATAGTTGTTGTGCATGGTGTCCTCTTTATCCCTGTATAGCTATATAGTAATCCTGCTCCATAATGAAATAGTGTGTCCATATTGCTCTGCAAAATAATAGGTAAATGTAAAACAATATCATACTGTGCTAAGAATGTTTTCAGTCTGCAAACTCCTCCTCTCTGCCTTTGAAAACTTCTCATCAAACTTATAAGCCATGGATGAAATCTAGGTGCACTTGCACAAATCAAGGGGAATACCAGTCCTACAACTTCATTTGAACTTTTCAAATTACCTATATATTTTGTTTGAATCACTCAGCAGGGAAACCATTAGGCCCCAGGAATTTGTTATAGATATACAATGTTATGGCTTGCTGGATGTCAGTCCCCAAGTTTGGCTCATAAACTCCATATTGTTGATGTTCACAACCACCTTCCTACATGTTATAACTTAACTGTCACAATCTGCCTCTTGCTGCAACCCTGCATCAAGATGCTTCTGTGCCTTCCCCTGATCTTGCCTGCAAGGGATATGTCTAGACTCTGTCATATATGTATCCAGCCTGCAGTACCACTGTTCTACCAAAAGGGCTACTGTGGTACTTGGACTGTTCTCCTACCAGCTAGAGTTAAGCTCAGTAATTTGGGATGCTTAGCACCTGTCTCTGGCTTTTAAAAGACTGCCTCTCTTAGCAGTCTTTGCCAGTTCATCTGTTGCCTTAACTACTGCTGGTTTTCCTGTGTATAATTCCTAGTTGATTTCCTGGTTCTGACCTTTGTTTTGGCACCTCTTCCTATGACCCCTGACCCGGCATTGTTGTGACTTCACTCCTGCTTTCTCTCTGGTATCATGATGGACCGTCTAGCTTTGAACCCTGGTTTGTTTAACCCTCCTGCTTTACTATGTCTGCAGTTTATTGCCCCTCTAGCAATCCACCACCAACAGTCTGTGGCATCTCAGCTATCCATCTATCTAGCTCCTGTGTCTGCAGTTGTTACACCTCTGTGTCTGATCCAGTCTCCTGGCTGTCTGCCTACCTGAACCTCTGAGTACTTCGCCTTGCAGACCACTACACTTTCTCTGACTACTGATCATCCAGTACCTCGTGCCTCCTGAGTAGCCTGGAGTCTTGACACCTGTGACTGCTCTGGTGCCTCCTGAACAGTCACTGAGAAACCTGGAATTCAGTTATCCATGGTTCATCCGCTGCCTCGTGCCTCTTGCCACTCCCCCGGGTCTACTTAACTAAAGGCCGGTGGACCTGTTCAGTTTGCGGCCATCGCCTCATGTTGAAGGCATTAACCTTTCCCCGACAGCAGATCCTAGGGATGTAACTGGCCAGCACAACTTAAGTTTGACCCTTCTAAAATTGAGCCTGATTTTAATTGTCAGCTCAGCAGATCAGCTGTACTCAGATCCTCCCCTCCTATAAGCTCTACAGGTATGTCGGGAGGGTCTTGAGTCAGAATCGTCGAGACTACAATTGCCATCAATCTGGCCAGTGCACCCGTTTTAACCAGCCATTTAACGGGGTGGGGCAAGGATGACAGCACATGGGTCATATAGTGCCTGGACGCCCAGGACACCCATGAATGACCATTCACCTTTATCTGTGTTGGCCATGAGTGAACCTGCAAATCAAATACCATCATGACGAATGTCATGCGGATGGACAAATAAACTACATACAACAGCAAATAGTCGCTGGGAAAGGAAGGGATAGGGGTGGAGAGGGAGGGTTGGTAAACCATATGAAAGTAAAAGACATATAAAACCTCTAATCAGGTCTTTGTCCAAGGAAAATATTGGAAAAAATCCCTTTATGTCCTCAGTAAAAGTGACACGCAGCAAAGCCTTGGGTTACCGAGGGTATGGGTTGGGAATCCACTTTAAAGCCTGCCTGATATATATTCAAGAGGGAATTAGGCTACTACCCCAGAAGTGCTTAAACACTGCGATGAGGAATCCATCGACAGCAGCGGCCTTAGCCACCCCAAACCTAACAGAATGGGTGTCATAGTGTTTTGTGTTGCGGCCGCTAATGGTGATGTACCACGTTATTATGCCAAATCGAAATTTATGAACTGTGCTGCCTCATTATGGAATAGACATGTGACAAGACCCTTGTGGATTGCTAGCTACTAACTGTACAGAAGGCTGCCTGAACTATGTTTGGATCAGGCCTGGAGGGGATGTATCCTTACAAACATGGTGTGTCCAGAAGCTCCCAGTGTTACCCACAATAAGTGTGCTGCCGAGTAACATGTGCCTAGTGAGCATCCTGTGCATATTATTGTGTGTCAGCTGTGGGGCCTTGTAGCTATCGGACATCCTTCATCCTAACTGTATTATATTCTCAAAGGCAGGACCCAAAACCACTGCAGTACCTGCCCCACTCCTAAACAAATGGGGTTTGAGTTTCTGTTATCTAAGCCTATACAATTGCTGGATGGTGAATGGTTGCTCCTCTTGCAGGTTAGTCAAGGGGGAAAATCTAATATTTGTCACCCTTACTATCCAAAGGCTATATACTCCGTGCAAAATCAACCGTACATATGGTCGCATTTGCAGGTGAAGCAGGGGCGTCCAAAGCTTGGTACCTAAATGGTACTTCTCGGACCTCTACCTTGTGGTCACACTGTGAGTGTCTCTGTCAAAGAGCCATTTAAGGAGATAATGGCTGTCAGTGCTCACAGACTATCATCTCCTTTGGCCTGATTCTTTAAGGAACTCTGGCAAGAAGTTTCTTACTTAAGTCTCCTGGACAAAACCATGTTAAAATGCAAGGGGTGAAAATTAGTTTTCTATTTTGCACATAAATTAAATACTGGCTGTTTTTTAATATATATATAAATATATAGTGTTATAATGCTGGGGTGGAGGAAAAAAACACTGTACCAGCCCACAAATACCATGTATCTTTCAGGTCTTTGTCAAGGCTTGACAAAAACCTGAAAAATACAGGGTCGAAGCGCGTTGGCACTGAAAAGACAGGACCACCTTCACAGAGTTGACGATACCGCTTCGGGAAGGAGACAGACAATACTGGCATGTTACAAGCTGTTTGTTCCTTGGAACTCTGGTAGGCGGACTTCCATATACGCTACATTTGTGGATTGTATTTTTTATTTAGTTATTTAGTTTTTTTACTCTTTAGTATTAATCATTTGTATAATAAAAGAAAAAGCACTATATTATCTTCCTATTTCCCATGTTCCTTTGGACTTGAGTACAATTGAGGGGATCTATGAGAGGAAGAATTCTTGTGTGAAGTATCGGTGGTGATTCCGATTTGAATTTATGAGGAAATTACACAGAGAACGCGGGTGTGAAACATTAAGAAGTCCTAGCTCCCTATCTTTCAGGAGAAGCACAACAGACCTATATATACCTGGATGAGGATCAGGCTGGCTACTATCAGCAGCTGAAAAACACTATCTTGGCGAGGGTTGGAGTCACCAAAGCGAGGGATGCCCAATGATATCATACCTGGAGACTCTCCAAAGATCTACCAGCTCAGATTGCTAAACTTGGTTGAACACTAAAGAAGTGGTTGCAGTCAGAAAAGAACAGTGCGGGCAGAATGATCGAAATTCTGGCCATTGACCATTGTATTCGTGGTATGGACTGAGGACTTCAAAGGTGGACACTGCAGGTGGACTCACAGTCGTATGCGGAATTGGCCGCTGTAGTGGAGAGATACAGTGCTTTGCAGCATATGCTCAAACCTCCATTGCACGTTCCAAAGTTTGTGCCTTGGTCAAAATCCGGTATATATGGAACGGTAGACCGCACAGTGGTGAGGAGAGATTGCCTAATAAAAAGGCAGCCAAATCTGCATTAAGTCCAATCTGCTTCGAGTGCAAAGAGCCTGGACATTTGAAGGCACAATGCCCAACGTTAGTAGAACCTATGGATTGTTAACTAGCGCACACACAACCAACCTATCCAAGCTGCTGTTCAATGAGTCCAGTTACCGGGAAGTCCTGTTTGTTTTGCGTGACTGTTTTTGTGAATCACCATCTGGTGCTGGCTCTGGTAGATTCAGGTAGTGAACTGTCCTTGTTTTCCTGCTCCATATTACCAGAGACACTGACTCATAAACAGGGTTGTCTTACTTATTTCCTTTAAGAGACTTTGGCCAAAACCAACTTGGAGATGTTTCCTTAGCTACTGTCTATAAGAATATAGTTGAGATAAATGGGGTAGAGAAGGCTGACAAGCCTGCAGAAGGTATTGCCTATTATATGGTAAAGAATGATATGTTGTATAGAGTTGCTAATGTACAAGGTAGAATTGTAGATCAATTGTTAGTATCACAAATCCATACACCACTTGTACTCAAAGCTGTGCATACACATCTGTGTGGGGAACACTTGGGGGAAGACAAAACTTGGGAGCGTATCTTGCTCAGATTCTATTGGCCGGAAGTATACGAGGCAATAAAAAGGTTTTGCCGGACATGTCCAGTATGTCAGAGAACATGTCCAAAGCCAGACTATCGGGTCCCGCTAGTTCCCATTCCTGTGGTCCAGACCCCGTTTGAATGTATTGGGATGGATTTGGTAGGCCTATTAGAGAAATCATAGTGAGTAAAGGATGGGGGATCTGCGCTTTCCACGTGAAGGTGAAACAGGCAGCTGAGGGGATCCAAACAGGGGAGGTGGTCTCTAACCTCCTATAACGGATAAATAAAAACAACAACAACGAAGTTCCCCGGCGCAAAGGAAAGGGATAGGGGATATGTAATGAGAGATATGAAACAGAGATAATATGGATGTGCGTGATGTACTGCAAAACTGTCCAAAAAAAATCTAGTCACAGAGTAATAAAATGTAGGTAAAATTAAAAAGGATAAAGTCAGTAGTTCATATACAATATAATACCATTATGAGGTTCCGGATGAGTGGCTAGAAAATATGAGTCTCTACCGCCATGACACCCGCTGTTTGTCCATAAGTAGGTTCTAATGTCAAACTTTAAAAACCAAAAATGTCCGTGCTCGCGCCTGGGAAGGGTGGGTAGTGCACTTACCTTCCTCCCCAGGTCATCTAGTCTGGATGCTCCTGTTGCAGGGTGGGCTCTTTGCCATTAGAGAAATCAGTCCGGGACCATCAGTACATACTGGTCATAGTGAACTATGCCACCAAGCATCACAAGGCTACACCTTTGCAAAATATAAAATCCAGTACAATAGCAAATGAACTCCTTCTGTATTCTGCCAGGTTGGGTATCCCCAAAAAAATCTTGACTGATAAGGGTACTCCCTTTATGTCCCACCTAATAAAAGAGCTGTGCAAGTTGTTAAGAATAGAAACGTTACACACATCAGTATATCACCCGCAGACTGACTGGTTAGTGGAATGTTTTAATATAACACTCAAACATATGATGAGAAAGGCAATAGCACAGGAAAAACGGGACAGGGATGTGTTATTACCCTATTTAAAGTTTGCAGTGAGGGAGGTACCTCAAGCATCTACAGAGATCAGCGCCTTCGAATTGCTGTATGGCAGGCAGCCAAGGGACATTTTGGATGTTCTCAAGATGGGCTGGGAGCAGTAGAGTCCAAAATAACCCATTGTGATCCAATTTGTGTCCCAGTTGTACGACAGGTTGGGGAAGATCACCCCGTTGGTACAACAACATATGTATGAGGCACAGGCGAGACAAAAAAAGAACTACAATAAGAAATCTGTAATTAGAGCTTTCCAACTAGGTATCAAAGTCCTTGTCCTGATACCCACACAAGAGAGTAAGGACTTCACACATTGGCAGGGGCGAGGTGATTAAGGCTGTTGGGCCTGTTAATTATAAAGTCAGGCAGGAAGGCAGGTGAAAACCCATTCAGACATATCATGTCAACTTGAAACCATGGTATGATAGGGAGGAGTCACAAGCCACGTTGGAAAACACAGTTGTGCAGGAAATCAAAGTTCCCATAACAGACGATATGTCACCAGTGCGGAGTGAACTTACTGAGGAAATTGTTCAGAGGAACCTTGATGTGTTTTCTGAGGTACTTGGATGTACCACACTCAAAGAACACAATATAGTTACACCTCCAGGGATTGTGGTGAGAGTAAGAAGCTGTGAAACAGGAGATTAAAAAATGTTGACCCTCGATGTCATTGAGAAATCCAATAGCACCTGGTATAGCCCTATTGTGCTAGTGGCCAAGCAGAATGGGAGTATTCGTTTTTATAATGAATTTTAGAAAATGAAACAAAGTTTCCCATTTTGACACTTACCCGATGCCCAGAATTGATTAACTGGTGGAAACCTTGGTCAATAGTCGCTACCTTAACACGTTAAATCTAACCAAAGGCTACTGGCAGATTCCCCTAACACCATCTACCAAGGCTAAGACAGCCTTTTCAACCTCAGATGAGTTATTCCATTATAAGGTACTGCCTTTCGGGCTACATGGGGCTCCCACCACCTTCCAAAGTGCCATAAATCGGCTCTTAAAACCACACCAGGATTAAGCAGCTGCATACTTAGATGACATAGTCATCCACTCCCAGTATTAGGAGACACATCTACCCAAGGTGGAGTGTTATGAACTTACCTGATCCCCGTTCCGCTGTGCTGTCAGCGTAGTCTAGCAGCTGTATCCGCTCTGTGCAGCACTTCTCCTGATGGCGTCCCCGCACTTCCGGGTTCTTACTGCAGCTAGTCATGTGACTCCTGGGCGGGGAATTCAAATAACTATATCTTCTCTGCTCTGACACGCTGCCTGTGTCAGAGCAATGTGTTTCCTGTTCCTGGCTAACAGTTCCTGTGTTCCTGACTCCTGTGAACCTGCTCCCTGTGTACTCCTTTATTCCTCCTACTCCTGTGTATTAACCTGGCTGTGACCTGACTATTCTTTGGCTTATTCCTGGCACCACGTATTGGACTGTCTTCCCTGTGTACCGACTCAGCTGTGTTATCAACTACTCTCTGGATTTCCCTCTGGCACCGTATACCTGATATCTCCTGTGTACCGACCCGGCTGTGTTCCTGGACCCATCTCCTGCTACGCACTCATTGACTCCGTGCATCTACCGCTTACTGCTCCAGACCTTCAAACCCTGGAATTCACGGTTAGTGCCTGTACTTGCATCGCTTTGTCATAATGCCTGTCTGACTATCCATCACTTAGAACCTTCTCCCTTACGTCAGTAGGCTAACCTGGGGGCCGCGACCTGCGGTTCTTCGGCAGCAAAGACCACACTATCTTGCGGTGGTTCTTGGTGAAGACCGGAAGGCCGTTAGACTCCGCGCCCTAGGTAAGCCTGTGCAAATACTGACTAAGGCATTTAAATCGTAACATGGAGGCAGTATTAGCCTCTCTCAGGGAGGCGGGTCTAACCGCCAATCCAGAGAAATGAGTATTGGCCATGCCTGAGGCCAAATACTTGAGGTATGTTGTAGGACAAGGTCAGGTCAAACTCCAAGTTGTCATTGCTGTCAAAGGTTGGCCCAAACCTATGCGGAAGACCCAGCTGAGAACTTTCCTGGGTCTAGTTGGGTACTATCGCCGGTTTATTTCTAATTTTTCCACTAGGGCTGCTCCTCTTACCGAGCGCCTAAAAAAGTTAGTCTGGTCGGAAGCAGCAGAGGCTGCCTGGCAGGTTTTTTGAGTGGCTCTGTGTTCGGCACCAATACTCAAAGCACCAGAATTCAGCAGGAGATTGTATTTCCAAACAGATGCCTCTGGAGTAGGTTTAGGTGCTGTGCTCTCACAGAGGTTTGGTAGGACAGAGAAACCAATCCTTTACTTGAGCCATAAACTTCTGCCTAGGGAGAAGAAATACTCAATGGTGGAACAGGTGGTTCCTAGCACTCCCAACGATTTCACAATGGAGCATAGGCCAAAGAGTCTGCACAAAAACGCAGATGCCCTTTCTCGCCAAGATGCGCTCTCCGCAGTATCAACATCTCAGAGGTTGGCAACGCCAAGGGGAGGGGTATGTGGCAAACAGGCTTATTAGTCACACCTCTCCTATAGGGAAATAGGTAAAAACCTAGCTAGTTTGTAGGAGCAGGCTGCAGGGTTAAGTTTTCCCTGGGCTCCTCTTTCAACACACACACACACACACACACAAAGGTGTTCTCACATGGGTGTACTTGATTTGTTGTTGGTTTATAGTGCTGTGGTGGAGGATAAAAACACTGTTTGTATTTGTAGGCGGGGCGACCAATGCCAGTTATTGGCCAGCTAGTATGGAGGGAACTACTGTTTAGTCAGATGTAGGGTTGTGGGAGAATGGTGATGCTTTACTGGAAATGTCTGTTGTAACCACTGCTGAAACTGCTTAAGCAATCCTGACAACTACCAATAAACAGTGAAATGGTTCAGCCAAGCTGTGTGAGACTGCAGTAAATGCTGTGCTTTATCACAATGTGTGTTTGTGTATATGTCTGTATGTTCTTGCAGTTTGTTGTTCCAGTTTACTACTAACTCGATTTACTTTATGGTGCACAAGAAATATAAGTAGTTGCTGAACACAAACATGTTTCAAAGGTTTAATCCTATTTGTGAAAAATGTAAAACAATAATAAGTGACTGTTAAGTGATGAATTATTATTAGACTACTCAAATTGATGAGGTCTGTGTTGACAAAGATGCTATGAGAATTTGCAGCAGTTCTTGATAGTTTGATTCCTGCCAGTAACTGTCAATTCTTTATGTCTCAAATAACAAATAAATAGACTATTAAGTGAAAATAGCTCAAAAAAGTGAAAGTGATGGACTTACCCTTGGGAACATCCTGTAGAAGCTCCAACACATAGTGCTGTCAGGTCAAACAGCTGGCTTGCCCCACAGCAGCATTTAATTGCAACAGGACTATACCTTTACTGGACACCGGGTGATCATACAGGTGATGATTGCTTGGGTCAGGTTGCTTGCAGTGATAGTGACCCTCTACCAGCCTATCCTATGCAATGATGGAGTTGTCAAGGTCACAAGCAGAAGATTGGCTAGACCAGCAAGTCATGGACTATTAGTACAGCTATACAGCAAATACAGTTTTAAGTGTCAGATTAGCTTATCTGGGCACAAGTCCATCTTGCATTTGCCAGAATCTCTGGTTTCACCATCCCTGATGAAACCTGGAAAAAGTATCAGCCTGCTGTTGCCATAGGTGATCTTTCCTCTCCTCCTTGCCCAATTAAGGATGGTGATCCATTCTCAGTAGTTCAGTGTTCTCAGTATAAAAGGGTAAGGTTGTGCACTAGGCATTTTATTTTGACATGTAAAAAGCATGTGTGCATTTGAGGGGTTCTTGTTTAGCAAACTTGATACGATTGATTGGTATTAAAACAGGAAAGCAATTAATCAAATGCTACTTGTAAGCATTGCTTTGTTGCAGGCAAGTAGTAAGACATTGGTTTGTTTAAGAGACAATTAATACAAAAAACAACTTGCATGATCTCTTAGGGGTAAAGAAAACAAGGCATAAGCTTGCCACTACCTTGCTAATGAGAGCAAAGATCAATGAATCATAGGATATGGTTCCACTCATTGGTCATAAAGTAGTTTCTTCTAAATTTGTATTAAAAAAAAAGAAAAAATGTAAGCCACATTTTAAAGTATAAATTAGTGGTTTTGTAGACATGCATTGTGTATGATAGGTATGTCTATTTACATTGCTTTGCGTATGAAAGGTTTACGATCTAAAGGAGTATGTTTTCACTGTAATGTTTTATTGCCTTGAAAATAAAAAACAAAGCAAAAACTAAATAGTGGAACATTATTGCCTTTTAATGTGGATTTAATAAATGCTGTACAAATTACTAATAAGCTTTGGTTTGTTAAATAAATAGGAATTGAATTGAAAAAATCAAACACATTAAAGAAGACTAACATTTATATATATATAAAATCCATTCCCTTGAAAATTGTGTAACTAAATATAAAATAATATTCTGATGTGTTATATTGAAGGGGGAAATTGTATTGATGTTACCTTTTCTTTAATATCAGAACATCTCTGGTTAATCAGTAAACTAATTTTGATATTGTTCACTAATACCTGCAGCCCTAGTCTCTCTAATCAACTGCACTGTTTACACTGCAGAATAGTTTTGCCTCCTCCACTTGTTTTTATATCATACATATACATATGTCCCAACTGTCCAGATTTCAGCGGGACATTTTAGGGCTCTGTCCCCTTTCCCCGCCCGGAGACATGTTTATCCTGCAGGCAGGAACGCTGGGGCGAGATATTTATTGGACAGCCTTATGGGAGGAGTGGCCATTTTGTCATTGTGCTGTGGCCACACCCCTTGTCCCATGCAATTTGTTTTCTTGTGGCATGTACAACATAATATCAAGCACTTTGACTAAAAATCACAACCAGGCTGATTTAAATTAGTATAAAACATTCAGTTATAATTTTATCTTATAAGAACAGATATCCCATATATGTAATTGTAACATTGAATAAATGCATTTCTATTTGTTTAGTTAAAAGTGATTAAATATTGTGAACACTGTCACTCAATGACCACTGTGCGCACTGAGCAAAATGTATCTTTACTTTTTTTCTCCACTGCATTACTTCATTCAGTATATTTTTGACATGGCAAACAGAGTTATCATCTAATATAAAGTTATACCTGACAACATTTTCTCTCGGGAATAGATGTCTCTTGTGTCGCTTTCACTTCCAAAGTCATCTTCAATATTTCCTACGTATTTATTTTATCAAATGCTGTATCAATCACCAATTCATATGCTGCTCCCCCTGCTGACAATAGTCTCATCACAGATTGTTCAACAAGTAGTTATCATCAGTAGAATAAAAGAGAATGTGTGTGATAGCAAATAAGGACATACATTTATAAGCCTTTGAAATGTCTGTAGCAAAGATTTTCAGAAGCAGGTAACAGTAACCTTGATTAGTAGAGTGTTTTTGATATAGTAATTCAAGTTTTGGAAAGACAACATACTTGCAAATGAGTCATTGTAGAGGAAAAAACAGTATAACTACAACTATGACAATACTGCACTTGATTGTCTTTAATTGTGATATACTGTAAGGTCAGAGTAGTAATATAATATGTTAAAGGGATATTTTATAGCCTCTGCAACCAACACATTGAGCATTACACATGCTAGTGGAACAGAGTAAATCTCATTTATGAAGTGTATAATGAAAAGTGCATAGGTTTATGGAGTAAGATGGCCTAGTTTGTGGAATAGCAGATGTTGTCCTTGGCCAATTGGAGGAGCTGGGAGGAGTACGGGTGTTCCTGGAAAACACGGAGAAGGCACATTTAGGTTCTGCAGAACAATGCAAAATCAAATTTAATTTTGCAGAGCAAGATTATTGAAATCAGTTAAAGAATGAGATGCCGGAAGGCAGAGGGTACATTTTTAGGGTATTTTGTTGCTGTGCGAAGGGGCACATGCTCTTTTCCACTGGATTTGATTTTTGAACAAGCTTCTTGCTAGCAGAGATTGAGTGACATCATATACTATTAATTGAACACATGCCTTTCATATTAGTCATGCCCTGCAGGAGACAACAAGCGTAAAATGTTTATGTTTTAACCAACATGTGTGTTAACATATGAAGTGTTTTCTCAATGTGATTTATTTCTCATTTTAACCACCCCTAAAGTACATGTTTCTTAGGGCTATTTACTCTCATTTTCCGTTAATATGTTTCCCATTCCCATTCTAAATATGTTTTAATAACTGGAAGCTCCCACATTACATTGTCAATTTAGAATATTGTAGACAGTTCAATTATATTTCTTTATCTTAAATGAGATTAAGATATGGATAGGGTGCATTTTCAGGGGAGTTCTTATTGTGCAGAGGGGCGTATGGCCATTTCCACTCCACATAATGATTTGATTTCTGCTACAGGCTTGAGCTGATATAGATTGGGTTTTGTTCTGTATATATTTTTTTTCTACTTTTTCAAAATCTTATTTTTGAACAGGAATAAAACAAAGCAGAAACATGACAAGGTAGGATACATAAACATATTCTGTGTTACTACTTTTACAATACACATATTAAAAAGATTCAAGACAACAATTACATGGTTTCAAACAAAAAAAGTGTTGGTATATAAAAATTATATCCTATACTTTTAATGAGGCACCTTTTAGTCACAGAGAAGCACATTGCTCAATATAGCAACAAGCTTCAAACACAGAAAATGAAGACCTCCTGATATCCTCTCTCACTCTTTCCTTATGATTACCATAGTGTTCCTTTGATGAGGTATTTTTTTCCCACAAACAACCTATTTTTGAGACTACATTTACTTTAGAATGAACTGTGTTTTTGCACTCTCAGCAGTACAGAGTACTGAGTTTAAATAATTCTGACAATTCTATAGGCCTGATTCATCAAGGGAAGTAAAGCAAGAAAATGAGTAACTTTGAACCTTGGCAAAACCATGTTGCAATGCAAGGGGTGCAAATGAGTTCATTATTTTGCACATAAGGAAAATACTAGCTATTTTTCATGTAGGATGCTTGATAGCTTTATTTTTACTGGCATTAAACGTTGATCTAGGACATGCTCTAGCCCAGTGGATTCCAAAGTTTTTCAGTTCAAGGCACCCTTAGGGTCTCCAAAAAATTTTCAAGGCACCCCTAAGCCAAAATAATTACCAAATAGTCCCCCACCTTGCTTACCACTGGCCTAGACCGAGGCATCCCTGTGAGATCTTTAAGGCACCCCAGGGAGACAAGGCGCACAGTTTGGGAACCACTGCTCTAGCCCAAATATAAATCTGTCCTCACATTTTAAATTTACCTAACTCTCCAATACAACTTGGTTTTGCCAAGGTCCAAAGTTACTAATTTTCTTTTGCTTTACTTTCCTTAATGAATCAGGCCCTATGTGTTTGGGAATAATTAGTATTCAGACTCTATTTTGTTTTCTCCACAAAACAGTGGGAACTTAGTTCTACTTATTCAGGGGCGTACGCAGGATTGTCAGGGGGGGTTTCCCCCCTGACCAAAACCCCCCCAAAAAAACGCGCATGCACAGCAGCTCCATTTCAGCAGCGCTGTCCTATACAGCTGCGGACACTTCTTTGACAGCGCCGCGGCTGCTGTATAGTACAGTGCCGCTATGGTGGCCACTTAGTTAGCGGAGGTGGGTTTCAGGAGACCCAGAAATGCCCCCTGCGTGCACCACTGTTATTTTATTTAATATATAGGGAAAAAGGTTGATCACATGTGGGCTTGATTCATTAAGGAAAGTAAAGCAAAAAAAAGGGATAACTTTGCATCTTGGCAAATCCATGTTGCATTGAAGGGGAGGTAAGTTTAAAATATGATGGCAGAATTATAGTTGGGGTAGGGCATGTCCTAGGCCAACTTTAAATTTCAGTGTAAAAATAAAGCTATCAACTATTTGTGCTTGACATGAATAAAAAGCCAGTATTTAATTTATGTGCAAAATAATAAACAAATTTTCACCCCTTGCATTGTAACATGGTTTATCCAGAAGAAAATGTACTCTGATTTTGCCTTACTTCCCTTAATAAATCAGACCCCAAGTCTGAATACATTTACTTCTTTTGATTCAACCATTAGCATTCATCACGTATGATATGAGAGCTTAATGGTGACAAGAATGATGAACAATTGCCATTTTGGTATATTTTATTTTAGCATGCTTAAAAAGTAAATATAACATTTTAATTTTTGTTTTGTTAGTTTGCAGTAGCTTCCAATTCACATAACGTCAACATTTCCAGAATCCGAAAAAAGCACGAGTGGTTTTGTAAATCAAGAAACCTTTACCCACAGATTGTATTAAAACATCACTTGTATATTAGGATTTTAACAATTATAACAGCTAATTTATCGATCTTGTTAAAAATCCAAGGATTAGTGGAGGTGAGATAGAGTGGAGTTTCTACCTTTCATTTTCCAGAATGTACTAGATAAACAGTAGCTATGGTCTGATTGGTTGCAATAGGCAACATCTCCAATTTTCCTCTTTAGAAGTTTTGGCTACACACTAGACTGTTTGTGAATTGATCCACTTAGTACTGGAGCTTAGAAATGAGCGTCATCAAATACTAATTTCTCACTGACTTGGAGAGGTAAGAAATGCGCTGAGGACATTTCTAACTGTTAAACTTGCCAGTGCTGCATTCTGGACTCTGTGGTATCTTTGAAAATCCCCCATTCGACTTTTTTGTATGGAAGTCTAGTTGAGAATATTGGAGAAAAAACTACTAAACAGCATATCCAGCACATGTGGATTACAGATAATTTATATGCTCTATATTTTTATAAAATGTGAGTGTATAACACATATGTAATTGTGAAATAAATATTTTGTTACAAACATACTTTACTATTTGGTACCTCTCTACTCCTTCTATATACCATCGCATGGAGTGGCACAATGATAATATCAGCGGACCACTTTGCCCCCAGATATAGCTGGAGGCTTCATATGACTGAATACTACACATAAGCGAATAATTATTTTATATCTGATACGCTCACACTCATAATAGGTGGAGGTGGTGACATACAGTATCTCTGGTTTACTATAATATAGTTGGTATCCTTAAACACTGAAGCTTTTCCACCTGAGGACCCTTACATAGCTTTATTATCTTCTCTTTTGTGATAATTTACTTACCTAATTACTACGCCACTACACCTTCTCATTTCCTTCTAGATTTTTCCGGATCAACCATCCGGCCTCTGAAGGTTGTAGTGATGGGAAATCTTGTTCATTTTGAAGATTAGTTCATTCTGATCTAGTTCACACAAAAGATTAGTTCATTTCACTCATTTCACTCAGTAGCTCATTTAGTTCATTTAGCTGGGTTCAGTTAGATCACTGGATCTGGAACACTGCTGAGAGAAGTGATTGGAGACATAGATCTAGTCTATTACACATACTGTAGGCATATATACTACATATCATTAGATGAGTTATAGTCCTGTTAAAATGATCAGATAAGTTTAATATGACAGATCATTTTTAATATTTTAAAAAGGGCAATCACTTATACAAAAACTAGTAGTGACATGTTGAGCTCTGCAAAGTTAATTACATTTTCATTATTATTTGTTATTTCCATAATATGCAAATGAAAAAGACCCAAATTCAGAGTATTATAAAGTGTCACTTTTTTGCTTTTGAAATTGAGATCAGTGCAATCAGGATATAGGGGAGATGTATCAAACCTTAGGGGGGAATTTTTACAGCTGTAAAAAGACCCCAAATAGGCATCAAGTCACTGGGGGCAGGGCCAAAATGGCGCAATTCACGAAGCTCCGCTCCCTAAGCTAATACCCCGCTCCAGGAACTTCCAGGCGTAAACAACATAATGTTGGCAATTATGACTAATCAGCTTCTGTCATTTATCTAGCAGAGTCTAAAATGACAGAAACTGATTAGTTGCTATGGGCAACGCTTCCACTTTATCTCTCTTGAAGGTTTAATACATCTCCCCTGTATATATGGTGCAATAAACAGAACTACAGTATATAACCTGCAGCACTCAGCAGTGCAGGGTGTCTTGAGCTGACAGGGAAGGGAATGTATCCTGTGACTCATGAGCTAAATGATCTGAATGATTGCAAAGATTCGAAAGAGTGGAAAGATTCAAAAGAGTGGAATGATTTGAAGAGTGAAATGATTTGAAGACTCGTATGAGTCACTGAGTGAAATGAACTAGATGAACTAATGAACTCCAGCCAGGAGAATGACTCATGACTCATAGTCAGTGATCAGCTCCTTTGGTAGCTTAGAGGTACTGACTCATGAGTTTTAAATGAGAGAGCTGAATAGAAACAAAAGAGCCAGTGTGAATGAGACAGTGAGTGAGGCTGCTGGAATGCTCGGCTTTATCTCTAACTCCTCCCACTTGTTTTAATTCCTGGTGAACTAATCTTTGCCAGAGCTGTGAACTAAATGATTTAGTTCACTTTGAAGATTAGTTCATTTGAACTAATCATTCGTGAACTACCCATCACTAGAAGGTTGACTGCAACCTGTACACGTGGATGTGTTCCTACATATAGACTTAAACTGACTTCTTACTAAATACCGGGTTAAGCGCCATACTGATATCTAATTGTAATATATATATATATATATATATATATATATATATATATATATACTGTGGCAAGAGCCCGCTACTGCAGAAGCACACGCGAACAACAACTTCCTTTTTATGGTGCTTTATTGTCCGGATGGTAAATGTTTGACACCGTATACTTGTACAGCAATCATGGAGACCCTAAACACTAGCTATACATAGTCCAGCTCTCTCTCAGGACCAGCCAGCTCACCCAGCATTGGTCTCCCTGAACAAATGAAACAAACAAGCTTTTATACATGATGCTCCTCCCCCAGCCTTAGCTTGATGGACAGATGACACACCCACCTTCACTTTAAAAGAAAATACCCATCACTGCCTCTGTTTGCACAACCAGACACGCCCTGTCTGTTTGCTGAGAGGAAGGATTTCAGATCATGTAAGTTTAACCAAATTTAAACTATTGCTTTTCATACGTAAGTCGTCACTCTAGGTGCATTACTGCACAAATGTTTTACTCTACTTCCCTGCTTTCTCTGTATATTGCCAGCTAAATGCCTCCTTTTGTTACATCTCCCTCCCCCTAGCGTCTCCAAGTCGGGGGACGCGGACTTTGCTAGGAGCGCATATTTTCGTGACAATGCATCTGCATTCTTGAGCAGAATCCCAGGTCTATGTTCTACTGAGAACTTGAAAGGTTGTAGTGCCAAGAACCAGCGGGTTACCTTGGTATTTACCTCCCGGTTGCTCTGCATCCATCTCAATGGTGCATGGTCTGTTATTAAGGTGAACTCTCTGCCTAGGAGATAATAGCGCAGAGCTTCTGTAGCCCATTTTATGGCGAGACATTCTTTCTCCACAGTGGCATATTTTTGTTCCCTTGGAAGCAACTTACGACTTAGGTACAGGACAGGATTTTCTACTCCATTCTTCTCCTGTGACAAGACTGCACCTAAGCCAACACCAGAAGCATCAGTTTGGAGGAAGAACCTCCAGGTAAAATCTGGTGCTTGTAGTACTGGAGAGGAACAAATAGCTAACCGAAGATCAGACCAGGCGGTTTCTGCAGAATCAGACCAGGTTAATCTATCTGGACAACTTTTTTTTAACATGTCCGTAAGTGGAGCAGCTCTAGTGGCGAAGTGGCTTACAAACCGTCTGTAGTAACCTACTAAGCCTAAAAAGGTTCTTTACTGCGACTTTTTTTCTGGTCTTGCCCAATCTTTGACTGCCTCCACTTTGTCTAGCTGGGGTTTTACATGCCCTCGACCAATGTACCCCAGATATTTGGCTTCTCTCATGGCTATGGCACATTTCTCTGGGTTAGCTGTTAACCCTGCTGACCTTAATGAAGCTAAGACCGCCTCAACTTTGGCTAAATGTGATCCCCAGTCTGGGGTATAAATCACTATATCTTCCAGGTAAGCGGCTGCATAAGCTGTGTGAGGTCGTAGCAATTTATTCTTGGCCCTTTGGAAGGTGGCAGATGCCCCATGCAACCCAAGGGGTAGGACTTTATATTGATAGAGACCATCAGGGGTGGAAAATGCAGTCTTTGGCTTGGCCGTGGAAGTCAGGGGAACTTGCCAATAACCCTTTGTTAGATCAAGGGTTGTTAAATAATTGCTACCAGCAAGATTTTCCACTAGTTCATCCATACGTGGCATCGGATAGGCATCAAACTGCGACATACTGTTTAGGTGCCTAAAGTTATTGCAGAACCTAATTGTCCCATTGGGTTTCGGGACAAGCACAATGGGACTATTCCATTCACTAGTGGACTCTTCAATCACATCTAACTGGAGCATCTTCTCGACCTCCTTTCTCACGTCCACCCGTCTGGCTTCTGGAATAGGATACGGCTTCTGCTTTACAATGACTCCTGGCGCAGTGACAATGTCGTGTTCGATTAAGGTAGTGCGCCCAGGAATGGAAGAGAAGACATCCCTGTTCCGACAAACCATTTCTTCAGTCTGTTGTCTCTGCTGAATGGACAAAGCTGGCTCTATGGGCACTTCAGACTTTTCAATGGCAGTACTCACTACCTGAGGAGAGGTTTCCTCATCATGCCAAGGTTTAAGGAGGTTGACATGATCTATTTGCTCCTCCCTTCTCCTACCTAATTGGCAGACTCTGTATTTGACAGGACCGACAGCCTCTAGAACTTTATATGGACCCTGCCAATGGGCAAAAAGTTTGCTTTCCTGGGTGGGAACCAGGACTAGGACCTTGTCCCCAGCTTGAAAGATCGAACAACAGCACTTTTATCATAACTTTTTCTCTGTCGTTCCTGAGCCTCTTTTACATGTTGCTGCACAATGGGCCCTATCTTTCCTAGCCTCTCATACATTTGTGACACAAATTGTACCAGATTTGTCTCCCTGGGGCCTAGCTGCTCCCACCCTTCTTTTAACATATCCAAGATACCCCTGGGCTGTCTCCCAAACAATAACTCAAAGGGACTAAACCCTGTTGAAGCTTGAGGTACCTCACGGATGGCAAACATCAAATAAGGAATAAGAGTGTCCCAATCTTTTTTCTCTTGAGCCACTGCTTTCCTGAGCATGTGCTTTAATGTGCGGTTAAAGCGTTCCACCAAGCCATCTGTTTGTGGATGGTATACAGAGGTGTGAAGCGCCGTAACCCCTAGCAACTGGCACATGTCCTTCATCAGTTTAGACATGAACGGAGTACCCTGGTCTGTGAGAATTTCTTTGGGTATTCCCAATCGTGTAAACATCAATACAAGTTCCTTAGCTATGGTGCTGGACTTTATGTTTCGTAGGGGAATTGCCTCTGGATATCTGGTTGCATAGTCAAGCACCACTAGTATATTTTGGTGCCCACGTGTGGATTTTTCCAGTGGCCCCACAAGGTCCATAGCTATCCGTTCAAAGGGAACTTGTACTATTGGTATCGGAATGAGAGGTGCCCTGTACATGGGTTTGGGACAGGTTCTCTGACAAATGGGACAGGACCGGCAATACTTTTTCACTGCCATGTGTACACCGGGCCAGTAAAACCTAAGCAGAACTCGTTCCCGTGTTTTATCCTCCCCTAGGTGTCCCCCACAGACATGTGTATGTGCTGCTTTTAACACTAGGGTTACATGGACCTGAGGAACCATTAATTGTTCTACTTTATCCCCCTGTACAGTAGCAACTCTATACAGGAAATTATTTTTAACAATAAAATATGGTATACCTTCTGCAGGCTGGGCGGCTTTCGCTACCCCATTTACCTCAGTCACACTTTTAAAGGCATGTTCCAAAGTGGCATCATTAAGTTGGTCTTAAGCAAAGTCCTGCAGAGGAAACAAAATTGGTATTGCGGACAAGTCCGTATCCTCACTGACAGGCGGGGTGGGCTCATCTGTGACATCACCGACCAATGCAAGTTTGGACTGTCCATGTTTCCCCGCAGGTGGATGCTTTTGTGGAACTCCTGCTATGACTCCCAGGATGGCATTCCGGTTTGGCGGCTCCCAAAGATCGATGTCCAGATGCTGTGGATTCTTAGGCGGTTCCTTTAAGACCAGGCTTCTGACCGTTGCATCAGTTGCCGGCATGTCCGGCCGGATCCGCTCACCGAGGACATCATTAAACAGTGGGAAGTCTCGCCCCAAAATGAGTGGATATGGGAGTTTAGGTGCTATGGCAGCTACCACCATAACAGTTTTGTCTTTGAGTGTGACTGGTAGTATTGTTCTTTCATACTCCTCTGTCGTGCCATGTACGCAAAGAACCTTCACTTTGGGCAACCGAGAAGTTATGGTTTCGGGTAAGGAAGATCATGTAAGTTTAACCAAATTTAAACTATTGCTTTTCATACATAAGTCTTCACTCTAGGTGCATTACTGCACAAATGTTTTACTCTACTTCCCTGCTTTCTCTGTATATTGCCAGCTAAATGCCTCCTTTTGTTACAATACACATATATATATATATATATATATATATATGTATATATATACATATATAAAGAATAGACAATAACTTACAATAAATGCCAGACAGTAATAATAGAAGACTTGCATATAGAATGTACAACGTAACAAAGTGAAAGAGTCATGGGTCTAGATTTACTAAGCTGCGGGTTTGAAAAAGTGGGGATGTTGCCTATAGCAACCAATCAGATTCTAGCTATCATTTTGTAGAAGGTACTAAATAAATGAAAGCTAGAATCTGATTGGTTGCTATAGGCAACATCCCCACTTTTTCAAACCCGCAGCTTAGTAAATCTAGCCCATGGGTGGCTGGTTGGATGGTGCTGGGAAAGATCATATGTTACAACTGGATACAAGAGAATCAAAGTCAATTTTCCATAAAAATGAAATGATTGCTAATGACAGCAATATGTTTCACTTTGTTTTATGGAAATAGACTATACTCATTTTAAGGATTAATATAGAAATGCTACATATTTTACTACATATATATAAATTTATATATATATATATATATATATATATGTGAAAACAAACCCAGAACTAAAAAAAATCTTAACCACAAAAGCACAAAGAGAAAAAAAAAAATCCAAGAAAAATAATTAAACAGAAAATAAAATGAAATGTAAATATAGTGTCTCTTTTGTATGTGCCTGTTATGATAACCTCTTAGCTAGCAGGATTATCTTAGTGTACTGACATTTTATTTAGTTCGGTTAATAGTCACAGATGGAGAATCCACTGGAGTTGTAATATGTTAGTCATGCCCTGCAGGAGACCACAGGCATAAAATGTTTCTGTCTTAACCAACATGTGTGTTAACATATAAAGTGTATTTCTCGGTGTGATTTATTTATCATCCTAACCATTCCAAAAGTACATGTTTCTTTGGTCTGTTTACTCCCATTTTCCCTCAATATGTTTCCTATTTTCTTACAAAATATTTTTTATTAACTGGAACGCCCACATAGCATTGTCCATTTAGAAGACTGTAAACAGTTCAACTATATTTCAATAGCTTTGAAAATTATGTTTTGAACTAAAAATTGTGACCATCCTACTCTGTGAAACAAGTAGTATTTATTTCTGGTAATTATTGCTTTACATTTGTTTAACAATATGTACATTTCATATGTTTCATTTCCAGGGAAGGAGCAAGCCCCTACAAACAATAGTATATTCCCCTATTTTTCTGAAGTTTGACAAATAACTTTATAGCAGATCAATAAACATTGAACACATTGGGGACCACTTATATAAATTCTTCCAAAGATAACTGTGTAGACAAGTTGCTGCTGGCCATAGCAACCATCAGATGGTTACTTTAATCTTGTACCCTTAATAGACAAATTACAGAATCTAATTCGACAACATTTTTCAATAGGTTTCATAAAGGCTTCCCATCGGGCTATGGTTGAATAATGAGGTTTGGAGAACACCTTCCTCATATCACTTTTTAATGTGCAGAATAAACAAAGTTTTGCCACATTTGAGTGTGTTCTGCTTATGCTCTACACTAAAAAGTTATTTCATCAGCTGCAGCTATTTATATAGCGTCACTAATTTTGCAGCGCTGTACAGAGAACTCACTCATACCAGTTATGCGCTATTGGAGCTTACAGTCTAAATTCCCTAACATACACACATACAGAGACTTAGGTCAATTTAATAGCAGCCAATTGACCTACTAGTATGTTTTTGGAGTGTGGGAGGAAACTGGAGCACCTGGAGGAAACCCACACAATCATGGGGAGCACATACAAACTTCCCACAGATAAGGCCATGGTCAGGAATCAAACTCATTACTCCAGTGCTTTATGAGCATTTTTACGGTGTACTGCGATTTTCATCAATGTGTACTTGTGCACCTGTATTATTTAACAAGTGTGCATGCAACTCATACTCTATTTATAAATATTATTATTTATTAGTGTTATCTTTTATTTATAAAAATATAGGGGGTTAGAACATACAACAAAATGACATAAGTACAGATAATGTGACAGGATGGACCACCTATGTCACCCTGTCTGTTGTTGCTGAGAACCGGCTGGACTTACTTTGCCACCGCCCCCTTTCATTATTCTGAATACACCCCTCCTGTCGCAGCAGGAGGAGCCTTTTGCCACCACTGGATTCTTTTATGGCATCCAGAACCAGGTTCCTTTGGGGTAACTGTCGATGCTAGTGTACTCCTGTGCTGGTACACTTGGGCTGGTACCCCTGACCGCTTACTATGGATCAGGGTGCTGTAGATGGATCCCCCCTGGCCTATCACACTGGCCAGAGCTGCTGGATAGCGGCAGAGCGCTGGTACTGGAGAGCTGGGTGCAAACCTCAGAAAAAGCTGGCGGACGGATTAAATTTAGGGTCTAAACTGTAGGTCACAGGATTACAGCAATATTAAAAAAGTTGTCAAGCAGGGAAGTGATGTTTATTTCGCTCAAGTGTCATACAAGGACAATTCCACTGATTAAATACATTTTAGTTTACAAGGGCTCTCTTTTTATGCAGTTTTAGACACCGCCTCACAGGCTATTTTTAGAATCAGGATACAATTTGTTTATCCAAACATGGGTTTATATGCAATGCAAAGCTAACAATATTTACGCTTATTTGTGATATCCTAAAACCCTGCTGTGATTTCCTGCATCTTACAGTGGACATCTGACAGCAAGTCAAATTACCCCTTCCTTTCCCTTAAGGGGTATTGGACACTCACATCAAAAGGTCTAATCAACATGAGATTAGCATGGGTGCTTTTTTCCAACACTTGCTGAATACATATTTCCTACACAGAAAAGAATTCCCCAAGAATAGTTGCAAACCCCAAACAAGGCATTTCCTTACTCCAAGATATACAAAAGACTTTCTAAACAAAGGCTTATTGTATCAGATATATATATCAGTAATAATGCATTTCCTCTGGCAAGGTTAAAACAGAAAAAACGTGTTTTCTCCCCTGGTCTCAGAAATAAAGATTTCCTATATCAAAATATACACAATATCAAAAATAAGTGCATTGGCAATTATATAAATAAGCACACTGCGCTATTTCCTTTAAATAAATTTATACCATAAGTTATTTATCAGTGATCCAGTCACAGATAACAACAATGGGTCTGATTCATTAAGGCAAAAAACAGAGTAAGTTTTCTCCTTGACAAACCATGCTAAAATGCAAGGGGTGCAATTTAGTTTATTATTTTGCACATAAGTTAAATACTGGCTGCTTTTTCATTTAGCATTCAAATACCTGATAGCTTTATTTTTACACTGAAATTTAAAGTTGATCTCTGTATTCCTTGGTTTTGCCCAGGTGCAGTTACTCATTTTTTTTGCTTTACTTTCCTTAAAGAATCAGGCCCAATAAGAACAGATATGCAGAATAATAATTGCATGAATGCAATTAACAGAACAAATCGCATGGCATACAAAAAACAATTCAGCAAAAGACAAAAAAGAGATACAGAGGAGGATGGAGAGTGGGCAGACATGAGATATAGAGTACAGACATGAAACATAAGTATAACGATCTTACCTTTCCTTGTCTTCTCTGTGCCGCGATAGGCACTTCTGGGTAGCGGTTCACATGACTTGGCTGAATTTTTGAATCTGCCTCTATAAAATCTTGGCACTGATACTAGCTCAGTGTCAGTGCAACTTGGTTGCTGTGCGTCTGACTCACTTTTGCTGCTCCTTGTGTGGTGCTTTTTGCTGGATCCTCTGTGTACCATTTCTGCCTGTCTGACTACATGTTGCTGGATCTCCCTGTGTACTGAACTTGGCCTGTTTGACTATGTGCTGCTGGATTGTGCTGTGTACTGAACATGGCCTGTCTGATTACATGCTGCTAGATCTTCCTGTGTACCAACCTTGGCTTGTCTAACGATCCTCTGTCTGATATCCCGTGTACCAGTTCCTAGACTGTCTGACTACTCTGCCTGACAACCCGGGTACCAGTTCCTAATCTGCCAGACCTTCAGTGCTGTTTACTGTTTGTTACTGCCTTCTCTAATCTCCTGAAACAGTCCAGAGGGCCACGACTAGCGGCTTCCTGGCAGCAAAGTCCATCCTCTCTTCTGGCGATTCTTGGTGAATACAGGGGAATCAGTTTAGACTCCGCACCTCTGATCTGCTAGTGCTCATTGGGATTGACACAAGTACCTTCTGAGTTGTAATAGTTTGCACTGACCATGGACCCAGCAGGAGATCCTTCTCCAAAGGATTTATTACAGCATTTGCTGTGGAGAGTAGAGAAGCAAGAGGAATGCCTCATGAAGTTTCTGCATGGATTATTGGACCGACTGGATTCTTTATAGAATACCCCAGTACCTCCATGTTCCTCTGCTATGTCTGGTGAGTCTGTCTCTGTTCCAGCCACTACCTGTACTTCACAGTTGTGGATTCCTAATCCTCCAATGTTTGATGGGAACCCCAAAGTATCTAGTGGTTTCTTAAACCAATGCACAATCCAATTTTGAACTTCTGCCATTTTAGACTCTGGAGCAGCAGGGAACTTTATTTCTGCTTCTGTGACTTCAGATTATGGCATTCCCAATACCCCCTTAAACGTTTGGTATGTCTCACGGCCATTGTCGACAACAAGATCTCTGGGGGCTTGATTCAAATCCAGACAGTTCCACTTACACTCCGAATGGGAGCCTTGAATAAGGAGAAGATTTCCTTACTAGTGATTCCTAGGGCGAAAACTTCTCTAGTCCTGAGCCTACCATGGCTTTGCCTCCACTATCCTACTTTGGATTATCAATCTACTCAAATCCTATCTTGGGGACAACAGTTCCACTCCGGTTGTTTAAGCAAAGTGGTACCTCTCTGCTTCTCCTCTGCTGCGTCTCTAAAACTCCAGTACCACCAGGAGTTCACGGACGTCTTTTGCGAACAGAAGGCTAACAAACTGCAACCTCATCATTTCTGGGATTGTGGTATCAAGCCAAGCTTTTACCTGAGAAACCTATTCCTTGAGGTTGCATCTACCCGCTCTCTATTCCAGAGACCCAGGCCACTTCTGACTACATCCAGGAGAACCTGAAGAGAAGAACATCTACTTCACAGGCCAGTGCTGGATTCTTTTTTGTTAAGAAAAAGTACAGCGGTCTTTGTCCCTGCATAGATTTTCGTAGCTTAAACGCTATTACTGTTAAAAATAGATATCCTTTAACTTTAAAAGCCAAACTCTTCAATTGTATCAAAGGGGCTGTTGTTTTCTCCAAATTAGATCTACGAGATGTGTACAAACTCATCCGCATCAAAGAAGAGGACAATTGGAAGACAGCATTCAACACTCATGATGGCTACTTCGAATATTTGGTGATGCCTTTTGGGCTTTGTAATGCTCCAGCGGTGTTCTAAAATTTCAGTTTGTTATCATCTACATGGACGATTTTTTTCTCAAAACCTTCTTTCTCATAGGAAACAGGTACATGAAGTGCTCACTCATCTAAGAGAACACTATATTTTCTGTAAAAATGCCTCTTTGAGCAAAAGCAATTGACATTCTTGGGATGTATCCTCTCAAGAATTGGACCCCAAATGGACCCGGATAAATTGAAACCTATCTTGGATTGGCCTTCCTTAATTATTATAGGCAGTTCATGAAGGGGTATTTACCATCATTGCTCCTATTTCAGCTCTTACTAAGAAAACGGCTAATCCTAAGGTTCAGTCTCCTAGTCTGTCAAGGCCTTCGACCAACTGAAAACTGACTTTTCTTCAGCTCCTATTCTTCGTCAACCAGATTCTCAATTTGCTTTTTTCCTTTAGGTTAATGCCTCTTCCTGTGGTATGGGTGTAATCTTATCCCAAAGAGGCCAATCTGGTAAATTACATCATTGTGGCTCTTTCTCCCGTAAATTTCTTCCAGCTGAAAGAAACTATGGAATCAGTGACCAAAAACTATTAGTTATCAAGTTAGCTCTTTCTGAATGGTGACATCTTCCAGAAGGGGCTCTATTCCCAGTAACAATTTATACAGATCTCAAGAACTATCTCTATCTCTGTTCTGCTAAGTGTTTTTTATCCTCGTCAAGCCAGATGGTCATTGTTCTTTTTAAGATTTGATATTAATTTGACCTTTCGGCCTGGATCTAAAATTAAGAAAGTTGATGTGCTTTCCAGGTCTTTCAACTCAGATGAAAGACCTGGGGAGATCAAGCCCATTCTGGATCCCAATTGTATCCTAGCTTCTACTCCTCTTGAAAGCGTTAGTTTCCTGTCTAGCAAAACCTTTATCCTACCACATCTTCGTTCCAAATTATTATTAATTTCTCAACCTCTATTATAGATGGCCATCTTTGTTAAAGGGAGACAAGAGTCTTGTCTCTGCATGTTCTGTATGTGCCCAACATGAGCTGCCTCGGGTCAAACCTTGAGGTCCGCTTATTTCCTTACCCATTCCTGAAGTTCATTGGTCTCAATGAACCAATGAATGATTGCAAGTGGATTCAATGAAGTCAGTCCCGTCCAGTACCTCTGATGAAATCACCCACAGGTGATGAAATGCGTCAGTTCACGTGAGACATGGATATCACTGTGCCTTTCAGCTATTCCACGGATTTAGTGTCAGCTTTGTCTTCCATATATTCATATTTCTCCATATTACGCTCAGCCATTATCATCATTTGGAGAACCACACTCCAGTCAATTGGTCACGTTTACAGCTGTTTTTTACAGTCGTGTGTTCCTTCTGAAGGACAGAACTGACTTCATTAATTCCACTCGCAATCACGGACATCATACACTGTGTTGAGCGGAACAGTTATTCCAGAGCAGGAGAAGACCGTTCAATAACGTTATGTGCTCTTTCTGAAGGACCGACTTCACTGATTATAGTTCCATGTACGAACACTACACACTGTGTCGAGTGAGACGGATGTTCCGGAGCAAGAGAAGAGCGTTCATTAACGGTAAATATTTGCAATTTATTTTTTGCTAAAGCTCTGGGGAACTATGTATTAAGTCTTATTCATTGTATATTAGCATTTCAATCAAGGGGAGCTTATTATTCAGAAATTGTTCGGCCACACCATCACATACTTCAGGAACACTACGTTGTTCTCAGCTGAACTATTAGAGATTTATTTTAAACAGCACGATCAGAATTCTCATACTTATGGTTACAATTTCAACAGCTTTACACTATATACATCATTCCATGCTTATTCAGCTTCATTGAAGTTTTATGGACTTTGTATCTATACTGTGTGCTGCAGTTAGTTTATATATGCTATTTGGTCAGTGATTCTTCACTCAATGGGGGGTATTCAATTGTTAGCGAGACGGGTGAAAATACCGCGCTTGAAAAATATTACCGTTAATACCGTTAACTGAAATCCAGTGAGTAAATTACCGTATTAACGGTATTTACGCGCAAATTACCGTATTAATGGTAATATTTTTTCGAGCGCAGGATTTTCACCCGTCTCGCTAACAATTGAATACCCCCCAAAGTATTTGACTTTTCAATTTGTATTTGTTTTATTGCCATTTTCATATGTTATATATTGAATAAATCATCATTGCAGTTTTACCTCACGGATTCATTATTTGGTGTTTAGTGTATCTTGTCTCCAGCACTGTCATTTTGTTTTTTTGTTTTCTATTGTGAGACCCCACACTTCTGGAGGTACTACAGCTGCAGCTACTTATACACTTTCACCCTTCATTGAAGTTATTATTATTTTTTTTATTATTATCCTTTATTTGTTAGGCGCCACAAGGTTTCCGCGGCGCCTTACACAGTACAAAACAGTCGACTATACACGGTGAAACAGTACAAAACAATAAACAAAAATACCAATACTTCAGAAACTCCAGGCAGGCTGATGCAAAAAATGGAGCAGAAGAACAGGTAGGGAGACATGAGGGAGGAGGGCCCTGCTCAAGTGAGCTTACATCCTAGGGGAGGGAGAACAGAACAGGCACAGGGGGAGCCAGAAAGGTAAGGGGGAGAGCGAGTTGAGAGCGAGTGGAGGGGTTATGTGGATGGTTGGTATGCTTTGAGGAAGAGGTGGGTTTTCAGCGCACATTTGAAGGAGCACAGAGTAGGAGAGAGACGGATGGAACGAGGGAGTTCATTCCAGTGAAGGGGGGCAGCACGGGAAAAGTCTTGGATACTGGAGTGGGAAGAGGTGATAAGAGTTGAGGAGTTTCATATTCCTCTGCGCCAGGTTTTTGTGCTCAACATTATTACTCCACTCTCTGCAACTTACTGCCCCCCTCTCCTACTTCCCCAACACTGAGAGCTTACACCGCCCTGATCACTGACTTTTTTGCTAAATCCAAGCTACCTAAACTGTGCCGCCAAGCTCTCACACTTCTCAACAAAGAGATCTCGATAGATGAGATCTACCAAACCAACAAGGGACATAAAACCGGCAAATCTCCAGGTCCTCACGGCTTCACGACCGCATACTACAAGAAGTTCTAAGACTTACTGGCCTCTCACCTTCAATCCATTTACAATAATGCCATCTGAGGAGTCTCTTTTCCACCAGAAATGCTCACAGCCAGAATTTTAGTAATCCCTAAAGATGAAAAAGACCCGCTCCACTGCGCACGCTATAGGCCAATATCCCTTCTCAATCTTGTCAATCTGAATACCTTCCTCCCTTTTCTGATTCACTATGACCAAGTGGGGTTTATCCCGGGATGACAGATGAGGGACAATACCAGAAGTACCATTGACATCATCCATATTGCAAACTCCAGGAGATCCCCAACCATCATACTCTCTCTAGATGCCAAAAAAGCAGGATGATAGGATTTCCTGGGACTTTATGAAGGCTACACTTGAGTCCTTCGGCTTCACTGGGGACTTCCTCACTGGCGTCCTGCATTACTCAATGAAGGAACTAACCAAGAACTTGAAAAGTTGCTTTGAATGTATTCTGCATCTACTCACCAGTTGGATTGGGCTGAACTACTTCCCTGGGCAGAATTCGCCCATAATTTTCACTTTCATGAGGCAGTCGCTAATTCTCCCTTTTTTTGTCATGTATGGTTGTCACCCGAGACCGCCAACTTTTTCTCAAGCCCCTATTTCTTCTGTTCTGGCAGTAGATTCCTTAGTACACACTTATCTGGGCACAGATGAAGACCAACCTAAAACCGCCTCTACCCGCACCAAGAAGATTTACAATAAAAGGAGGCATCCAGTTCCTACATTGGCTCCAGGAGATAAAGTCTGGCTGTCTACTAGGAGTATTCCCTTAAAGGGTCCCAGTATGAAGCTAGCACCCACATTTATTGGACTTTTTCAAATTTCCAACCTCATTAATCCTATAACTTTCAGATTGGAACTTCCCCCTTCTCTTTGGATACCCAATGTATCATATTGTCATATTTCTCTTTTAAAGCCAGTTGTGCAGAACCAGGGTCCTGACTCATTAAGGATCTTAAATGAAGAGGCATCTTATTTCATTCTCCTCGACAAAACCATGTTACAATGCAAGGGGTGCAAACTAGTTTTCTGTTTTGCACATAAGTTAAATACTGACTGTTTTTTCATGTAGCACACAAATACTTGATAGCTTATTTTTACACTGAAATTTAAAGATGATATTTGTGCGCTACATTAAAAGCACAGTGAGGATGATGATGATTGTGTTAAAGTAAGGCAGAGACCAGTGGCACCATCTCATGAACATAATAAGCAAATTGTCATGCCAGGGTATAAGACCAAAAAAGCACCTCTTGTGTTCGGAAATATTTTTATTCCAAACCAAAAAGCATTTGTCAAGGCATCGGTAGCCATTTGTGATGCCACAATAAGTAGAGGTAGGGATGTTTCAGGGAGTTAATTCATGTAGTTTTTCAAAACATGGAAAATTGTGTAGAATAGTAGGCAGCCCGGCATCAGCTAGCAGCCAAATGGATAGACACCTCATGCAATCTTCACCATCAATACCTTCCTCATCAACCTCCTCATTATTAGTACGTAGACCAGCATCCAATTTTCCAAATCAAACAGACTCCCGTAATTTAATCGATGATTCCCAAGAAATATTCTTGCATGCTGCAGTTGCTGCTGCTGCTGGGGGCTATACATCTATACAGTAGGGAACCAAGAAAAGCAAACATAGTTTTAAACAATTGTCTGTGTAGCAAGCATTTGCAAGAGGAATCAAGTATGAAAGTGAACATCCTGTTGCACAGCGGTTTACTAAAGCCATTGCAGCTATGTTAGCATTGGATGTGCATCCAATTTCTACCATCAATACATCAGGTTTTAGCAAATTAGCTGAGGTCATGTGTCCATGCTACCAAATTCCATCTTGATTCCACTTCTCCCAAACAGCAATTCCTCAGCTGTAACGGGTGGGTAAAGAAAAAGTCATGCAGTTCCTAGAAAATGCCATTATACTGACTATCCACTTAACTATGCATATGTGGACAAGCGGTACTGCTCAAAAGAAGACTACATGATCATAACAGCGCACTAGGTATGTGTATTGCTATCAGCAGCAGTGCCGGTAGCTCCATCGTCATCCTCCTGATCCCTTCAGCATAGTAGTGCTAGCACACAATGCCATATCATTCACAGGAAAGCTTGCATAGTTAGTTTCACAAAGAAACATACCAGTGTCAATCTGTTGGAAAATCTCAGGGATGTCATAGCAAAACGTCTCACCCTGCTAAGACTCTCCTCAGGAATCCTCATTGTCGATAATGGAGCAAATATTGCAAAACATGTGAAATTCACTCAGCTGTAATGCACACACAATAAACTTGGTGGTGCACAATTTCTTAAAAAACTAGAAAACAGTGCCCGAGAACCTATCTGTGGCTTGTAAAATTCCTGGGCATCTTCGACATTCAGCAACCACATATAGAACATTGCAGCAGCTGCAAAACAAATAATCTGTCATGCCACCAACTGAAGCAAGAGGTAGTAACAAAGTGGAATTCCACACTCTATATGTTACAGGAACTAGCGAAACAGCAACAAGCCATCAAAACCTACACATCAAGTCAAAACATAGGGAGAGGGGAAACATGTTACCATTCTCCAGCACATTGGAGAATCTTTACTGTTTTATACAAGCTACTGAAACCATTTGAAATGAAGTGAGATCGGATATTGTCAGCCTGAAGTCATACCACTAATCAAACTACTGGAAAAACAGCTTGAGAAGCTGTAGGAAGAGATGAAATTTAGCAAATCTGCTAAGTATGTTGGCGTTGTAGATCAAGTTCTTAGTTCACTTCACCAGGACTCAAGGATTTGCAGCATCTTTAAATTGGATCACTACATTTTGGCAACCATGCTTGATCCTATGTTAAAGTCATATGTAATATCTTTCTTTCCAACTGATAAAAATTTTCACAAATGCAAGCAGCTTTATTTGACCAAGCTGTCAGCTCAAATCGCAAGTGACATACCTGCTCCTTCAACTTTTCCTACAAATTCTACTGCCAGAAATAAAACTTACCTTTTCTAAAAGTCGCACTGATGATGAATCAACACAGCACACCAATGTGAATGGTTAATATGATGACACCTGCTCAGGCTTAAAAGAAATGTCCAAATATATTGTCATCTCTACCATGTCTCAATCTGATACACCTGGTATTAGTAGAATGGTGGAGGATTACTTTAGTGATAATGTAGAAATTAGCATCTCAGACAGTCCCTTTGAATTCAGGGAGGTGAAAAAAGCAATTTGGAGCCTCATGTACAAACTAACTATGGTGTACTTAAGCTGTCCACCCTCCAGTGTGTACAGGCGCGGGCTGGGAGGTACCAGCCCGGGGGGGCGCACAGGCGGCCGCATCGCGTGTCACGTGATGCGGCCGCCTGTGCGCTGACGCGGCCGCATCGGATGCGGCTGCCGGTAAACTAAAAAAATTATAACATCCTCGGCGGGGGACGGGGGGAGGCGGCCGGCCGGAGCAGCCGCTAGACTGAGCGGCCCGGGTGCCTGCTGCCCCCCTGCCCCCCAGTCCAGCCCGCCCCTGAGTGTGTACTCAAAAAAAGTGTTTAGCACAGTGGGAGACATTGATTGTTGAAGGAAGCTACTTTCGCAAAATGTAGAAAAACTAGTGTTCTTAAAAATGAACTACAATATGGGGAATACTGTTCTTGTCACCAATTACAAACAGAATCTGTAAAACTAGATTCCAATGGGGATAAGCTAATATTGAGTGAGTCAAATGCCCATTAGTAACTTGTTAAAATCCCTATCTATTCTCCAGTTTACAGACCAACAACCAAAATATTCTCTTTTGTGGGGGCCCAAACAAATCAAGCACTTCAGCCACAAAAGTGGCATTCCTGTTGCAGAAGTGCTTTGTTTGTTAAACTATGTACTTGCCATTTTTAAAATATGGGTAGGCAGGTGGGCCCAAGGACAATTCCATCTTTCCCTATTTTACATTATGACCTTGTTCTATTATCTTGTGTAAAATGGTATGTGGTTGACAGTTAGACATTCTCTTGGTTGACATTCAGAAAGTCTACATTATTAGGTTGATAATTCAGTTGTCGACGTATTAATAGGTCACCAATTCACATGGTGGACAGTATTATTAGGTCGACAATTATGGATAATGTTAGGGTTAGCACTAGGGTTAGGGATAGGGTTAGGGATAGAGATAGGGTTAGGGATAGGGCTAGGGTTAGAGTTAGGGATAGGGATAGGATTAGGGATACGGCTAGGGATATTATTGTCAACCTAATAATACTGTCTGCATTTGAATTGTCAACCTAATAGTACTGCCTACATTCAAATTTTTCAACCTAATTATAATGTCTACATTTCAATTGTCGACCTAGTAAAACTCTTGATGTCATTATTGTCGACTTTCCAGCCCAGTCTTTATTGTTTTGACCATATAAATGTCAGTCATGTAAGTGTCGAACATATGTATCACACCCAGCGAGAAGTAAAAAGGTAGAATTCCATACTTTCTATGATTTTGCAATTTTCTTAAACCATTTCAGTTGTGGAGTGGCAGTTTTGAAGAGATAATTAGAAAATAGACTGTAAATTAATGTTAATGCTAAAAAAAGTAATGTAGGAACTAGAGATGGGCGGGCTCGGTTCCCCAAGAACTGAACCCACCCGAACTTTGCCTATCCGAGTACCGAGCCTTCTCTCCCGCCCGCTCGGAATCCAAATTGAGGCCGAACGTCATTGTGACGTCGTCGGATCTCAGGGCTCGGTTCTCGCGATACTTGAAAATTATAAATACCTGCCTCCACAGCAATCCATCACCATTTGACAGAGGGAGAGAGCAGGGTGTAGTCACAGGCTGATTAGAGCAGGGACAGACGATACAATTCTGATTCCAATTCTGATAGCAATCGATAGAGAAGAGAGGAGGATAGAGGAGTCTTTTTTTTTTCAATATTTGGCACTACAAGTGCTTTTTGGGTGTCCCCCATTTTTTTGCATTAATATTTCTGGCTGACAAAAGTACTGTCTGTCAGCAGATTTAAAATATAATTTTTAGCACTCCCAAGTGCTTTTTGGTGTCCCCCATTCTTTTGCATTAATATTTCTGGCTGTCAAAAGTCCGATTTGTCAGCAGTATCTAAAACAATTTGTAGCACTAGAAGTGCGTTGGCCTCATAATAGATTCTAAGCAGTCCACATATGATCAGAAGGAGCAACCAGGTTCTGTCACCAGTCCTGATGTTAGTGTTCCCAGTACGTCAAACTACAGAGTGTTTTGAAATCAGTCCAGAAAACAAAATATTTTTTTTTTTTTACTGTGTTGAAGCGAAAAAGAAGTGTAACTGAGGAAAAGTTAAGTGCCGATAAAAAAAAAATTGCCAACATGCCATTGTATACACGCAGTGGCAAAGAGAGAATGAGGCCTTCACCTTTGTCTATTAGTGGCAGATCAAAAAATGTTACCGAGCCTACAAGTGGTGCACAACTACGTTTACACGTCAAAGCCGAGCTGCAAGATAACAGTAAGGCATTAGAGGATAATGTTTGCTCAGAATCAGAAATGACACCAATCCCTGTGGAGAGTCCATCCAACAGTGGGGTGTCTAATCGTGAGCATTCTGTTAGTGTACCCATAAAGAGGGGCCCTTTCAGCAGTTCTGCTAATGTGTGCCTGAACAGCACGAGTGTAGCCGGTGATACACCAAGTGATGATGACACTTTGTCTTTAGAAGAGGATGTGGGGGAGATTTGGGCATCCGACGAGGGCGCTGATGATGATGCGGTTGATTGTGTAAGTCCTGCACCAGAGGCAGCAGTGTGGCACCAGTGGCAGCAGTTCTGGCACGTGAGGTTCTGGCACCAATTTGCACTTTCCAAACACATGCAGGGATGACGCAGGTGGCAGACCACAACAGTTTGACATCTGGGCTGGTTTGAAGGATTTGTCAAAAAAATGTGTGACCTTGACCATAACTCCAACCAATCCTACTATTAACATGCAAAGGATGGTGGAGGGCCTATCAGGGATTAAACTGTATTTTTCCTAATTTTCACTAATAATGTTTGGGTGTAATATACACCCAAAGACGAGTGCTCAATTGCTAAGAGTCATTTATGAAGAGGAAGACAAGCAGGCTTGTCTGTAGAATTTGCTGGCAAATTGTGCTGCGTTATATAGGTAACACTCAAAGAGAAGAGCTCCATTGCTCCATTGCTAATTGTAATTGCTGAAATAGAAAAAATAGGGCTGACAGTCTTGGTCTAAATCTGCAGTTACATTTTATTGTACCATAGCTTACTGCGAAACAGGAGAGGTGGCAGGGTTTAGTGATAATCTTCCTCAAACAATACTAATTCATCCCACCATCATAGAAGTCTGTGTAGTATGATGTAATTGCCGATAATGGCCTTCCAAATGGAATTACTAGTTGATTTTAGGGCAGAGCTGTCACGATTTTTGGGCAATTCTTTTACAGCAGAGCAAATATCAAAATGTTGTGCGGACTCATCTACATCACCACTGGGTGTCTTGGGAAAGCAATTTTATTTTACTACAAGCAGTTGCCAGAGAAACTGAAGGAGAAGACGTCCAAACCAGATGTTGATAAGTCTGGGATCCTTGCGAAGAAAATTAAGTATTTAATCTACAATTAAAATTAGTTTGCACATTTACTTTGTTTTATTTCACACTATAATTTTCTGTAGCACCTTTTCAAAATGTATTATTAAGGCAATGACTTGAGTCAAGCTAACCGTGTCTGCACTTTCTTCACAGGTAACTACTTCGCTGGACTAAAGTATATTCCCCTCAAATGCTAGTCTTCTTGCAGCTGATGCATTCTCCTACATGCTGTTGCAGAAACCAGAAATTGCTCCTAAATGTTTCTGGACACAAACAGCATCTCCTGCATGTCATTTTTAAAAAGTTCTGTAACACCAAGTTGATAGTGTGTGCAAAACAGGAAATGTGATGGAATTCAACCCTGCTGTAATGCTTGACCAATATTGGGGTCGTAATCAGAAATGACATATCCTCAGGAGAGTCCAAGCAGGATTAGCCATCTTTCAATGACATCCCTTAGTTTTTGGAACAGATTGTCAGCTGTATGCCTCTTACTGAAGCCGCTGATACACAGAGTAGCCTACTTTTCAAAAATGTGACGTACCTGGGTACATGCTGCTGCTGTCCATGCTGGGGAAGGCGAATGACCAACCCAGTGGGCTTTCACAGTCATATAATCTTTAGTTTGCCCAGTTCCGCTTGTCCACATATCTGTGGTTAAGTGTACAGTGGGTAGAATGCCATTTTGTCGCCCAATAATTAAATTTTTAGGAACTTTCCGGTACAGGAGAGAATTACCTTTTCTAGTAAAATGGTATAGTGATGACATTTGCTAACAGGGACAGAACACCTCAATTAAATGTCTTAAACCAACTGTATTAATAGTGGACATTGGACGCAGATCTAACACTAGCATAGTACCCAGGGCGTCTGTGATCCGCTTTGTGACTGGGTGACAGCTTTCATTCTTGCTTCCTCTTGCAAAGGATTGTTTAACTGGCAATTGTTGGTTCAGGGGATATTGATTATGAAGGTGTTGGGGGGGGAAGTTTTCAGGTGCTGGGATGTAGATGAGAGAAGGGAGGTAGATTATGCTGGACTGCTTGTTGTTATTTTTTTTAACCTAAGTTTCTGATTTTCCCAACAGTTTTCCAAGAACTCGCTGAAAAATGACGAAACATGGATGAGGATCCCAGATGGTTAAGGCCCCTACCTCTACTGAGTGTGGCTTTAAAGACGCTACAAATGGATAGACAACTCTTGCCAGGATTTGTGTAAAAATAATTCCACACTTAAGAGGTGGATTTTTGGTCTTATGCCCAGGCATGACAATGGCCTTTTTGTTATCACTGGCAAGAACTGCAGCCATTTTTCTTTTCAAGTGTTTGAAAATCATATTGTGACATAGGAGGTGGTCAAAATTGAATAAAAAATGACTGGAAATTAGTGTTAGTGAGGTTAATAATAATGTAGATACAAAATAATAACTAAATTATGTTATTTTAGCACAAATAAATATAATTTTTTTAACAAATTGCAAAACAAAACCAAACAAATCCAAAACCAAAACATGCAAGGGCGGTTTTGCAAAACCAAAACCTAAACCAAAACATAAACACGAAGGTAATCCAGATCCAAAACCAAAACCAAAACACGGGGGTCAGTGAGCATCTCTAGTAGGAACAAAAACAGCTCAAAATCCCATTTTACCTATTTTTCACAATGATTAATTAAATCCAGATCAAAAACTAAAACCAAAACACGAAGATGGTTTTACAACTAAAATCAAAACCAAAACATGGGGGTATCCTTGTGCTTGTAGTACTACAAGCACAAGCATGCCCAAACTGTTAATGGCTGTCTGGGACCGTTCACCCAAGCCAAAATGGTGTTTTTAATCTAAAATATTTTTCATTACCCAGAGGTGTGGGAAAAGCTTTAGTGCATTCAGCACGGGGCAAGGTAACCCTAGGGGTTCTTTTTTAGCAGACCCCATCTTGCTAAGAAACCTAATCCCATGCTGACCAGCCAGGGTTAGTTATCATTATGGCAGGGAGACCCCATGCTGCAAGTTCCCCTGCTATAGTGCCACCAACCCCTGCAGGCAGATACTAGTGCTCGTACTAGTAAAATTGGGGGACCCCACACTTTTTTGACCCCCAGATTTTGCTAGTACCAACCTAGGCTGGCAGCACTTGGGTTGGTTAAGCTGTCTGGAGGGTAGGGGGCTCCGTTTTATGTAAATTTTTTTAACTGTATTATTTACTGTATTGTGCCAGAGGGTCCAGGGACTGAATTGACGTGTCTGGTGGGTGCCGCATTGCCGTTTTAATGTCAACATTGTGAGTTAACTTTACAACCTGTTGACAGTCAGAATGTCGACATTTTAACCATACAGACATAATGAACAAGTCGACATTCTGACTGTTGACATTATGGTGTCGATAGTCTGAATGTCGATATGGTCACCGTGATATCATACCCAGCCCATGCATATTGTTTAGTGGAATTTGTCTTATGTGAATCTTTTAATAAATTAAGTTTTCTTTAATGCCATACATTTTACTCATTCCCATGTTTATATGCTCATAAAAACATCATGGTTCCTACATAACTCTTTGAAGGCCAAAGAGAGGTCTGCGATTTTGAGGACCCTATAAACAACCAACTGGAAAGCACAGCATTTGCATCTGTTAGGAATCAAGGGCATGTACACAAAATAGGGGACCCATTCGAGTAATATGTTGTTTTATATACTGTAGAACTACTGTATAAACTGTAATAGTTTTTCATCTTACGAGTAGTAGCTGATAGAGGTCAGGCATTTTATATAGCAGGACAAAGCACAGTGGTACATGACATAATATTTATGTATGTTGTGCCAAACAAAATGATTACCACATTTATATTGGTATACATATATATATATATATATATATATATATATATCAGTATGAGAAAGCCTTGTAATCATTAATTTATGAAGTTATAGGGAAGATTTAAAAGAATAAAATTGTATGTGAATGCTGTGGAATGACGCAGTAGTCATCTGCCGTTGAAATAAAAATTATAATGATTTTGACTAAAAAAGTGAGTGTGCCACTGAGTTAATCGGTGGTGAATCAATAATGGCTGACAGTGCAACAGAACCAGCTACACATATGAGACTAATAAACATGGACACCCCACATGACAGGGAGTCTCCTGCCACTCCTTCACAACACACCTATAGGAGGAAAGCTTGAGCTTTATACATGCTGAATGCATCTCATTTGGAAGCCAGAGTGAAGAGGGGAAGAGACATCAAACTGAAGAGCAGTAAAGATAGCACAGAGAGAAAAAGAGTAACAGAAATAACTGAAGAGAAGCATAAAAGGTCTGTGAACTGATATCCAGGAATAAGCAGAGATATGGAATCTGCTGGCACTATATAAATAAATGTTGATGATATTGATGAGTCAGACATGCAGAAATACAGGAACAGGTAAGAGAGCTCTGTGAGCTGAGAACTGTAGATTAGACACACTGGTGCGGCTGAGCTGAGGTGCTGGAGAGGATGGTAACTCTGTGGGTTGATATCCTGGAATTAGCAGCTGAGCTGAGGTTCTGGAAATTATGGTAACTCTGTGAGTTGATATCCAGGAATGAGCAGGGCTCAGTCATTCATGCACAGATACAGAAACAGGTAAGCGACAGCCAGGGAGCCAAGTCTTCACACAGTCAGGGTAGACAAACAAATGGGATCCTCACATTTGGCAGGTGAGAGTATCAAGCCCCTTGTGTTGGGGCGATATGTGATAGTACCCTACTTTTAAAGGTGGCCGCTGGACACCTAGAAGAGTTCTTCTGAAGAGTTTTAGAGTGGAATTTCCGTAAAAGAGCCAGAGCATGGATATCTGAAGCATCAACCCATGACCGATCTTTGGGGCCAAAGTCTTTCCAATCCACTAGGTATTTAATCTTGTTCTGAGACCTTTTTACATCCAGAATCTGGGTGATCTCGAACTCTTCTTCTTGTAGATGCTTGGGTGGAGGAGGCAAAGGAGAAATAGAAGAGAATCTGTTGATGATGAGTGCTTTTAGAAGAGAGGCATGAAATGTATTGAAGATATGGAGAGATGAAGGGAGTTGTAGCTTGAAACAGACAGGGTTAATCACTTGCATGACTTTGTAAAGACCGATGAAAAGTGGAGAAAAAGAAACCTGCCCCAGCAGGGGTGGTAGAAGGCCGAATAAAGCCACGTTGTAGGTTCTCCCGAATGTAGGTGGACATGGCTTGTGTCTCAGGCAGGGAGAGAGGACAAACACGTTCCTTGGAGGAAGACTTGTCCGGAAGGAGATCAATCGGACAATTCCAGGGGCGATGATGTGGAAGAAGCTCAGAGTGTCCCTTGTCAAAGACGTCAGAAAACGAGGAGTATTGAGGAGGTAATGCTGGAGGAGGAGAGTGTGTTGACACCTTAGACACATGGGGGTATATTTATTAAACTGCGGGTTTGAAAAAGTGGAGATGCTGCTTATAACAGCCAATAAGATTCTAGCTGTCATTTTGCAGAATTTACTAAATAAATGAGAACTAAAATCTGATTGGTTGCTATAGGCAACATCTCCACTATTTCAAACCCACAGTTTAGTAAATATACCCCATGGAGAGGTTTGACCTGAGCCAGACAATGAGAGTGGCAGGAGGGACCCCAAGCCAGAACTTGAGAAGAGTTCCAATCAATATGTGGAGAGTGTTGTTAAAGCCACGGTAAACCCAAGATCATGGGTGTGGTAGTTTGAGTACAAGGAACGAGATCTGTTCAGAGTGCAGTGCCCCAATTCGAAGGGTGACTGGTTTTGTATGTGTATATAAATGACCCCATTGGGGAGCCGAGAGCCATCGATGGCAGATATGATAATAGGAATCTTCAAAGATATTGTAGGCAACGACCACCGAGAGACTAAAGAATGGGAAATGAAGTTTCCAGCTGCTCCGGAGTCCAATAAGGCTGAAGAGTTAAACTTCATAGAAGCAGACTGTATGGAAACAGGAATAGAGCAAGAGCCAGAAATAGGGGAGGATTTACATGTCCCCATGCTGACCTCCTGAGAGCAGATGAGGGTTTGGCGTTTCCCAAATTCTTTAGACATGATTTGAAATAATGCCCGGATTTTGCGCAATAGATGCAAAGGTTGTTCCTTCGTCTTCTCTCGAGTTCCTCAGGGGCCAAACCAGTTCTCCCTAGTTGCATTGGATCGGCAGGAACGGTAGGAGGTTGAAAACGGGGAGCCAGCCTAAAAGTAGAGCAACGCGAATGATCTTTCTTAGAATCGTAGATCTACCTGGTTACAAAAGGATATGAGGGCATCCAGGGTGGAAGGTAACTCTTGAGGGGCCAGAACATCTTTCAACCGATCAGAAAGTCCCTGCCAGAAGGCAGCCACTAGAGCCTCCAGTTCCACTGGAGCTCTGAAGAGAGTGTTTGGAACTCAGTCACATATTGGGCCACAGAATGGGTCCCTTGGCAGAGTCTCAGAATACGAGTGGCCGCAAAGGCAACACGTCCATACTCAATAAATATCCTGCAAAATGAAGATAAGAAGGCAGAGCAGTCACTAAAAGGGAAAAGGAAATATCCTGCCCTGGGCTATATACAGCTATATAGTCTATATGTGTATCTGGAGCTGCTGAAACAAGGGGTTAATTGCTAATCCCCAAAAAATGCTAAACCAACTTTATACAAAACACAGAGCTGAGATCATCATCAAATAAATGAATATTGTAAAAAACCAAGGCAGAAAATATCAATATATAAAGGAAATAACAATTTATTGCAGAAATTTATACTTATTGCTTGATAAAAACAACATTCATGTATTGAGCTCAAATAGAAAACCAAAACCTCATGTATAAAAATCAATAGGGAGCTTGAATCACCTTCAGTGGAAAAAATGTAAACCTATCTTAGCGTATAAGTATTAGACTTGATAATAAAATATCCCAATTGTGCATTATATATAAAGTCTCTCTTATATAGATATATTCTCCACATTAGGATCACATAGAGCAATCGTTCTGTTAATAGCATTGGTCCGGATAAAGAGCCTGTTTTGTACATGAAGGATATAGGTGGTTATTCAACCCCACTAGTACTCACAGTTCCCCGTGATTCACCGTTTTCCAGCTCTCTGGTACTCATTTACTTGTGATCATCTGTTGTGGATAAATCACGATACAATCAAAGTAGTGCTCAAGAGTCTGCCCGGGCAGGGATTCAGTCCTTAATAGTGTGTTCCTGCTGAGTGCGATCTGCACACCTAGCCTCAATGCGCATGTCGCTCCAGTCTGCAAAGTCGCCCACAGGGATATTCAGAACGTATACAAAATAACTACGGTCCAATCTTCTTAAATCAATCCCGAAGGTGATAAACAGTAATAGATACTTGGCTGACGCGTGTCGTCTCAATAACGAGACTTTCTCAAAGCACAAAGGTATATCTCAGCGCTGTGTTTTGTATAAAGTTAGTTTAAAACAGTCACTAAGAAATAAATCGTTTCTCTTCCATAAGGGTGAAGACCAGGCAAAGGCTGGTCCCTTCAACAGTGAAATGATGTAAGCGACTTTCGTCCTGCCAGTAGGGAAATTATGAGGTTGGAGCTCAAACTGGATTAGACATTGATTCAAAAATCCACAACAGGTTTTAGGGTCACCGTCAAACTTTGAAGGTGTGGGAAGTCTATGCAATGAGGGAGATGCAGGAGAGGCCTGCTGGGCAATAGACTGAACTGGTGTTGGCGGAGGAAGTGGAGGACCTGCAGCCTGAAGGTTAACAAGGCAAGCGTAAAGGGTCTGAAGACAGTGTAGTACAGGTACAGGTACAGGTAGGGGGACTCATTGAGCAGAGATCTTGTAGATTAGTCACACTAAACAGCAGAGCTGGGATGTTGGAAAGGATGGTAGGCTCTGTGAGCTGATATCCAGGAATAAGCAGAGCTTAGTCAGACATGCAGAAATACAGGAGCAGGTAAGAGAGCTCTGTGAGCTGAGAACTGTAGATTAGACACACTGGTGCGGCTGAGCTGAGGTGCTGGAGAGGATGGTAACTCTGAGTTGATATCCAGGAATGAGCAGCTGAGCTGAGGTGCTGGAAATAATGGTAACTCTGTGAGTTGATATCCAGGAATGAGCAGGGCTCAGTCAGTCATACAGAGATACAGGAACAGGTAAGCTGGAGCCAGGGAGCCAAGTCTTCACATAGTCAGGGTAGACAAACAAAGAACAGGCAACTGGGTGTTGGCCCAGGTGTCTTAAATAGTAAGGTGATGACAGGCTGTACAAATGGTAGCAGAGAGGAGGAGTTCTCCTGACAGGACGCGCATGCGCAGACCCGGATTCATGATGGCTGCCATCATCGGACGGACACGGCGCCCGGCGCAGGCGGGGGCCCCGCATTTGGCAGCTGAGATTATCGAGCCCCTTGTGTTGGGGCGATATATGATACATCCGAAAATTCTGAACTCCAATTCTTCATCTATCCAGACCAGTAGAGACGGTCAGGGGAGATCTATTCAGTTAGGATTCAGTCAGACCTGATAAGTGATAACACTTAAAGACTCACATGCTACATTCACCAAAAACTTGTAAATATCACACTGGTTTTGTACAGAAAGGGAAACAAGGGTTAGAGGGTAGTCGCACCAATTGTGAAGGAGTGATATTACCCTTCTTGATTAATTATCTATAGTAATAACATATTTATTCTGATAGAAGGGGTGCATCAAAACCTATTAAATAGTACATGGGTAAACAGAGAGAAAAAAAAGAGTGGTTATTAAGTTGCACAGAACACTCCACAAGTTTTCATAATAGGGATAAATCTGAGGCTTGGGATTATAAAACTTAACTTTTATTATGATTTCTATATAAAATTTATTATGTTAAAACAGCGAAATATGAAACAGTTATATAAAAAAGATAGATGAAATTGTATAAAAGCTGGTCACATCTGAAAAGTCTCAAAGATATTGATCATGGGGCTATGAATAAGTTAGTCTTGAATAATGATGACTATTAGTATTATACCCTCTAGACAATATATCCAATTTCATCTATCTTTTTTATATAACTGTTTCATATTTCGCTGTTTTAACATAATACATTTTATATAGAAATCATAATAAAAGTTAAGTTTTATAATCCCAAGCCTCAGATTTATCCCTATTATGAAAACTAGTGGAGTGTTCTGTGCATCTTAAAAACCTTTTCTTTCTCTCTGTTTACCCATGAAATATAACACTGGCACTGATGGAATCATACTGGAAGTTATTGATAAATACTGATCTTTTTAGAATAATGTATATTATATTATGCTATATGGGTCGTTTTGGAGTAATTCACATGATAATTTATTAGTGTTGTACCCAGTTAACTCCCTGTGAAAATCCTTACTTTCACCCCACCCGACTCCTTCCCCTGGCTCCTGATTGCTTTAAAAGTGTCCAGTTATTTGCAGCTTTGTCTTAGTTGTCAGTTTCAGCTCTTTCCGCATTAGGTTTGATGACACTCTGTGATCACCATCAGCAACCAACCAACACCAAATGCACATATGCATTTAAACTTTTGCTGCTGATACATGTTGCATTTAAACTTTTGCTGTTCATCGTCTGTTGATATCTGTTGTTTAAAAACCACGTAAGTAAGAGAAAACTTCAATATAGTTTTGCAAGCACTTTAATTTATTAAAATGTAATTTTTTCAAATATAACTGCCCTCCAGTCTCTTTTAATTTTTTAACCAGAGTATTAGTTGACATTATCTATTTTTTTTGAAGTCCCAATAGGGATGAATGCATTTAAATGGCAGGCTTGTAGGCTTACATTGCACTTACCTGCAGGGGTTAAAGATTTCCATAGCCTGTTTTGGAATTATATCCAATAGGGTTTCTGGAAGTTTTGGGGCCTACCTTGACAGGGCATAGTGTGCAGAGCTGTGACCCTTGAAATAGGTTTTGGTGGGCATGGTTTCTAATCTATTAGTGCTAGAGCTTTTCCCACTTTTCCTCATCGTGGTGGCTATGGAGCTTTGGGCTCCTCATTTACGGGGCCGTGATATTATTTGTTGGTGTCTCAATTTAGGAGTTGTTCAGACCACCAATAAGTGAAGCGCCACTTCTTCCCCTACGATTAGGCTTATTAGACATTTAGTTTGCATTGCCTTGAACATCACATGGGATTTAGGGCTAAGCATGTGCCGGGTATCAAGAGCACTTTAACCGGGTGAAATTCAGGAATTTGCTCCTGGTGCTGACCTTATGGGGCTGCATGTCCTTCTCATGTTTGCCATGTTGTTGAGCTGGCATATAGAGGCTAGCGAAGACATATTTTGCTCCATCCACCCTGGAGGCATACATGGAGTCTTGGCAGGACTGGGTTACATTTTCAGAAAGTAAAGGTTGCCGGCACATGAAGCCCTGCATGCTGCAATTTGTGTGGCTTAAGTATAACATAGGTATTTCCAAGGTGTTGATGTCATCCACTTTAGCTGGAATTTCTTTTATAGTCCAGTTACAGTGGGAAACAGATTTTATGAAGGGATTTTTAATCAGAAAGGCTTTGAGGGGATGGGCAAAAAACATCCCACTAAAGAAGACACCAGATGACCTACAGATGCTCCTTTGTTGCGCAAGTTGATCGATGAGGTTCGGAAGGTTGACGGCTAAAGACTATGAAGCCTTGCTATTTAGCAGAGCTTTTTTGCTGGACTATTTTGGGTCTTTTAGAGTTGGTGAGCTGATATCTACATCTAAACTCTCCCCTGCTTTGGGTTTACTGGCTAAAAATTTTATTGTAAGAGTTCTATTCCTGATATTCAAGTTGCAAAAACTGAAAACAGATCAATTCAGCAGGAGGCAATAGGTCACAATGGAGGCACACCAGAATCCTGCCATCTGTCTGGTAGCACTTGCTAGTGCTTACTTGTTGGTTACACCTAGTGGCCGTCAAGATTGGTTGCTACATCATGACTCTTACCAAATACCATTTCAGGTTTATATTACGCCACCCGTTCCTTTAGAATAGGTGCGGGTCACCTCCACAGTGGTAACAGGGTTATCTGTGAAAGCATCATACAATTGGGCGATTTGAAATCTGCTGCTTATAAGAATTACATCAGACCCGCTAAAAATTGTAGTAACAATGCTCCCAGTTTTGGCAACCCAGGACTTGTTCATTTGTCACTTTTGGAGATGATGCCATGAAGGGTTTTATCTAATCTGTCCTCATATGAAGGGCCTCAAAGCATGTGCACCTTTAAGGTTTCTTTTATGATTTTTACCTTCATATGGGTTGTCTCTTCATCCCACCCCCCTAATCTTGCTCACACACTGGTTTAGGTATGCCTTGCTTACATAGTTGCATCTCAATTTTATTCATGCTGTTGTGATTGTTTTCATGTGTTGAATTTGCACTGTGCATATAATTAAAGCTAGGGACGTATTCTGAAATACAGATCTTTTCTCAAAGCCCCTTCAAGTTTGGATGGTGGGCCACTTTTCATCTTCTGCATTCTTTGGCACGAGACTTGTTAAATTTTCCCAACCCAGTGAAAATCATGTGGATTGATAGGTAAGGGGTGTGCTGTCCTGGTTTCAAAGATTTAGTGATTACCATGATTGCCTGGAATCAAGCTCTAGATTTGTTAGTGATTCACTTGGGGGGGTTGGGGGGGAAGGTAATGACTTGGGTTAAAAAAAAAATCTTTTGGGCTCATTTTATATATCATAGCTGATTTGCAGCTCATAGCCGAGAGCTAGCCAGCACTTCAGATCTGCTGTTCCAATATCATCCCTAGATTAACGTGGAGGGGTGTCTATAGTGGAATTGTAATTGAAAAATTTACACAGCAGATAAAGCGTTCTGTTTTTAATTTTGTGAGGCGCTCATTAAGCGCAGTCATACACCAACCTTTGATTAAATTCTGTCACGCTCATCTTTATAGACCCAATGGGGTGCAACTCATGGATGGAGATTTGGCCATTTTAATAACCTAGATTTTTATCTCTTTAGCATAGATTCTAGGGACAGGTGGTAGCAGGTTGTGGGTCTGTTAAAGGAATACAGCTTTGGAGGAAACATGTATTTTGAGGCTAGACATTTAAACATGCATTTTGAGGCTAAACATTTAAAGCGGCGATGGCTTGTAAAGGCAAGTTTGCCTTTACAAGCCATCGCCGCTTTAAATTTTAGCTGCAAAGTCGCCGATTTCCGGCGACTTGCAGAAATCGGACTTTCATACATTTACCCCCAGGTGTTTGGCATGTATGGAAAAAAAATGCAAATGAAAAGTAAAGCAAAATAAGAAATGTAATTAATTACAACACAAATGAACCTCTAAAAAGATATTGAAATGTACTGATTAGATCAAATTCTGTATGGCAAACTCAGTGTATCCTGGCCCCAAAATTGGACCAGAATACACTGAAACAGAAGGTTTATTGTATTAAGTGTTCTTATACAGGGAGTGAGACCAATGGAAAAAAGTTTAATCTATAACTATTAACTTAAATGTCACCCTTGTGGAAAATCTTTCATGACATTTGAAGGCTTCATTATGGCCTTATGGGGCTGAAGTGTCCAACCAAGATAACAATCCACCAGCAGTTCCAATTTTTTGATGAGAGATGTCTGAGAACTTACATCAGTTTTTCCCATTTTATTGAGAAATAGTTATCTAGATGACATACAGTCATGAATCAATGAGCATAAACAAATTGCTTCTCCAAAGTTAATTGACTGGTGAAGTGTGTGACACATGCACACAATATTAATAAAGCAAATCTGAATATTATTTACAGGACTGATAAGCTTATTTACTGTTTTGAGAGTGGCTTCTTAAATAGTTATACAACATTCCAAGGAAGCAACTGTGAAACGTGTTAGTTCCAAGATCAATAGTTCACATGCACATATATTTCTTCTTAGTTCATGTATACTAATATGTATGTGTACATTTAGAAACCATGATCTAGGTTTTTCATGCTTGATAATGTACAATAAATATAAAGTTTATATATGCTTCATTGCATTGTACTGCCATTTTCAATAATGACTACTATACTATTATTATATCATGGATTATCACATATAAACAGATAGACAGACAGACAATAAAAACTAAGATGTTTGTAACCTGTAGTGTTTGTACTCTTTATTTATCATGCTTTTGTAGCTTTTACTATCTGTTCCACCAATTATCATCCCCTCGTGTTATTTAGAGTGGTTAGATTACTTGAATTGGTACTCAGCAATATTATTTTATTTAGTAACACTTGTTTATGGGCTTGTTTCTTTTGTCTAGTGGTTATAGATAGGCGATTGTTATAGGATCCTGGGATCTGTCTGCCTGTAGTGAGCATTGTCTAAAGCCTAACCAAAATTTCCTTGTCATCCCATCTTTCATTAAAGGTAGCATTACATGTTAGTAGTAGTTATGTATCTTGGATTTTTTCATTACATGTTATCCTTTTCAGAAATTAAAACTGTCCAATGGAAAACACTTTTATTGAGATATGTACTGTATATCAATCCATGATCTGCCCTATGAGGCTCATCACACTGTGGTTGAAAGCATTGATATTTATGGGACTGATCCAGATTGCCATCCCAAAGTGATGTCTATGCATCCCAACAACAGCAAACTTTAACTTTATTTAGAGTTTGCTCATGTCTACTTTATACAGAACTAAAAAATTTGTTTGGCTTAGCAAAAACAGGTATGGTATTTGTTCTCCAGAAAGTTATAAAGAAAACACAAAAAATTGTAAATAATTGCTGCTATTCAGTCAGAAGTCATACACCTTCCTTCTTATAGTTATTATGAAAAGCACAATTAAAGAAGTTGATAAGGCAAAAAATGTCAGGAGCAGAAAGACAAGGGGTACTTTTTGAATGTAAGTTAGTTAGTATATTATTGCCATTGTACTCAAAATTATGGATAGTCTGCTAATTTGGAAAACCCTAAGCCCCAAACATTCTGGATAACAGATCTCATACATGTATTGCTCTGTAATCATATATGCAATTAATAATAATATTTAACACAGAACATATTATAAAATGTAATCTGACCATGAAATAAGCACCACTCACAACTATGATTGCCCCAAACTTCCAAATTTGAGGATAGATAAAGCAATTACTATTTTAAGGTTAGGAGCTACAAAGCATACAAAGAAAATGTTTCAAATAAAGATATAAAATAATACAAACATTTCAATTACATTATATGAATTAAATAAATAAGGGGAGGTATACTTAAATATAACTTAATAAAATGCATAGGAACTACAAATGAATGTGACTGACAGTTTCAAGTCAGATTCGAAAAATATTGCTTGTAATACAGAAAATGAAATTAATCTAAATGTTTTCTAAAGGGAAAACAAGACTTTATGATATTCTTCTTCTCCCCTCGACGCTCATTTATTTCCATGGATTTAAAGTTTAGAGTTTAGACTCCCTCAATGAAGAAATATTTACTTTTTAAATGTACAACTCTCATATTAGAAAATTGTTTCATTTCAGATGAGCATTATCAATTTATTTACAACTCTAAAAAGGTTATTTAAAGTGGTTTGCGAAACTAAAATGAAAATTTTCACTGAGCTTGGATAAAGGTCATTTGCAAGTTTATTGCATGAGTTGCACATTAAAAGATCTCTTCAATGGCTCAATGCGGTGAATAAAAAATCATTGTACTAAAGATTTTTATTACACAATTTCTATGCAATATATTCACTAATTATATAGTTTCTCATAGTATATGCAGCTAAAATTTTAAGGTGATGACATTTCCTTTAAGCATGTCAAAGCTTGTTGATACATCGGCTGCAACAACGAAGGAATTGTCCTCAATGTCCTCTCTTCTAGTTCAATCCGATAGCTGAATATTTGTCAAACCACTTCACTTGTTCTCACCTTTTCACATATGGCAGGAAACAGCTTTGTTGTTATGCCAGATAGCCTAGACCTGACCCTCAACCCTCCCCCTAATCAATTATTAACATTCTCCACCCTAGGAGAAGTATTATGCTTCAAAGTTTCACTGTTTGTGTAGCACCCAATGGCATGTTTACATGGTGTGGCTTCAAAAGCCGCTTTTAACAGTCTGAAACACTTGTGGTTGACTATGGTAAAATATTTAAAAATGTATAAAGCACAACAAGCTTTTTAGTGCATATGTAATAGCTTAGGAGTTTCCTAAAGACTTTGGAATAATTTTTTTGATTTTGAGTGATGTACTACTAAATAGCATGCTATTTATTTGTCGTGTTTACTTCGTTATGTGTATTAAGTTTATTATTATTTCAGATAATTGTTCACTGTTTTGTGTCTTATAGAATGTGGCAGGGATGTTGGTTGTTACTGTTCTAAAGATTTTAATATGCAGCAGTGGTTAATAGTATACAGGCTCGAAATTGGCAGGAGACATGATTTATTTGGAACATCAACCCCCTCCCCAAAACTAATCACTGTGTGCTGGGAAATAATTAAGGTGCATACATATTATAACAATCACTACCCAGGTTAGGTTGTACTTACTAGAAAAAAAATAAATAAAGTAAGACATTATGTCTAGCAGTTATATGTATGAAAATATTACAAAGGTACAGTGAAAAAGTTAAATAAACAAAGATTATGGGATATATTTACTAAACTGCAGGTTTGAAAAAGTGGAGATGCTGCCTATAGCAACAAGTCACATTCTAGCTGTCATTTTGCAGAATTTACTAAATAAATGATAACTAGAATCTTATTCAAACTCGCAGTTTAGTAAATATACCCCTATGAAGTAAGTCATGAAGTGCTTTCATTACATTTGAAACTAGGTAGATAGACAGAATACATCACATAAGCCAGAGTAGCATTAAGTTTTAAACACTGATATAATGGAATATAGAATATAGCTTTTTATGTTTAGTATAATGGCAGTCAGAGCCAATATTGCCATGCATGGTACTAAGTTAGTGTCGGGTAACAAGATAAAAGCGATAATTTAGTTCATGACAGAGAAAAAGCCAAGAATACATTTGCAGTTGAAGCCATAATTCAATATCTGTCGCTTATTAGTAACACAACAACAAATTTATTACTGAGGCAAGGAAGACAGAAAGTTCTTGCCTGATTACATTCACCAAGCACAAGTCACATACCAATAAATAGCATCTATCCTTAGACTGGTATAAGATACTGGTATCCATCCCCTGTGCTCTATAGGAGTTCCCATTATTGGGTATAATAATGGTGTTTTTCAAATTTAGCATATAGTGTAGTTTTCATCATCTCCTGACCATAAAACCTTTATGAAATATAAACTTTACTTTCAATTAGGTATTGCATTCTATAGTCTCATGAGAGTTTATAATATTAAAAGCTGGCTGTATTTGTCATGTGTCCCGATTGCTGAATGACTGGATGTCTGTTTAATTGAAATACCCATGTTTATGTCCAAATTGGATAGATCGGTTGTTCACTGGATGAGCTGAGTGGACAACATTAAGCTCAATCAGTATGGTCTGTTGATAGTAGTGTACATAGACAGATTGCAATCATGGGCTAACAATATTTGGCAAATGCTATTACCAGTTCTCTCAAAGCAAAGTGTACTTATACTGCCTGCTATGTGCAGGTAAAACCAAAGTAACAATGAGAAAGGAGGCCTGAATCTCACCAGGACCTTTATACCTCTGGGCCCCTGATGCAGTCATATGGTCTGCTATGGCTATAATTATACCACAGACCCCATTTAAGCCATGTTAAGCTAGTTACGAATGTGTGCTTGTTTTTAAAATGTAGACATACAAAATATGGCTACCAGTCTACAAACAGCACTCATGAGCGTTCTTCACAATGCTTTTCCACTGCTTGCACACACAATAAAAAGGCAGCACTGAATAGTGATATATAAGTGTGTCCTTAACTTGAAAAATCAAAGAAAACCAAGGCAGGATACATAAACCAGAGATAATAATATAAGTAATAATAATAATGAATTTTTTTTTTTTAATATATCAATAAATATAATACATAGGCCTCATAAATTAGTAATTAAAACCCAACATTTAAAAAACACTGGGACTAAAATCTATACAAATGGAATCACCAATGATATAAACAGACAAAATAAATGAGTATGAGTATGTCCATGTAGCTATAATAAATATAAAGCAGTTCATATAAAGATATAGTTACAATAGAATCCCTCCAAGATTTCCGGCAAATCGGCCCATAAGTTGAAAGATGTATAACAATCAGAGTAATGCTGGTATATTAATAGTATTCCACATCCAGATCCTGATGGAACATCACTGGCAGAGGACTTAGGGCCTGATTCATTAAGGATCTCAAATGGAGAGGATACTCATTTCAGTCTCCTGGACAAAACCATGTTACATTGGAAGGGGTGCAAATAAGTGTTCTGTTTTACACATAAGTTAAATACTGCCTGTTTTTTCATGTAACACACAAATACTTGATAGCTTATTTGTACACTGAAATTTAAAGTTGATATTTGTGTGTTACATGAAAAAACAGTCAGTATTTAACTTATGTGCAAAACAGAACACTTATTTGCACCCCTTCCATTGTAACATGGTTTTGTCCAGGAGACTGAAATGAGAATCCTCTTCATTTAAGAACCTTAATGAATCAGGCCCTTATATAGGAAATAAATTATATAACTCACTTAATTGTCTCAGTGGTTCTAATGCTGCAGTTCCCTCCTTATGACTCCGTTCAGTGGCTCTGGACACAACAGTCGGAAAAAAGCAGTATGTTTCCTCGCCATCATTGACATTAGTGTTAGCAAAGATGAGTAGGTCTTCACATACAAAAAACTATAGAGATTGATTTCAGCATTGGTAGCAAGTACCAATTAGATCAATTAGGGCACTTAAATCCTGGAGAGAAAAAAACTGGTACCAGTGTAAATATATAAACAATGACTCCAATATCAGATAACTAAAACAGTGATCCCAGTGTGAAGAGTCGGTCTGTAGGCCATATTATACAGTCAGTACTTTCTGACCCAGCTAGCTGGTGGGTACGGGCAACCAATACCAGAGGACCCTCCCCCCTGAATACATGGGTGTTTAACACAGTCACAGTGTGGTGCAGTGCAAACTAAATATTGGGTGCCAGGCCATCTTAGTTCAAAACAGGATAAAACTTTACTACAACTCCTCTTCTCCTCCAGTTCAAAAGAGCATAATTGTTCCAGATAATGATTGTATGACCACTTCAACTTCTCTAGCACGCTCTTTGCAGCAATAAAATAACTCTCGATGTTATAGGGACAGCTATTATACTGCATCAGTCAGAGCCAATCATATACACAGGCAGACGGTAGGCATGGTCCAGAGGTTCTCGCACTACGCTTGTGCGCACCATCCCCTACGTCGGGGACCCTCCTTTTAACTTATATCTACACTGCCTTCATACAGTGACTCCCCCTCAAGTATGGGGAATGCTTTCCAAGGGGGCTCCTACTGCTGCTGTACATGGTAATACCCCACTATCCAGGGAACTCCCCTCATCTCTCTGCTGAAGCTGCGTCTAACTATTTAGGGGAACACTTTCAGATTATTTTATACTTGTCACACATCACAGTGGTGAGGGACTTCTCTATCACCTACTCATAGTCACACAGTGACTCACAGTACTCCCCTGACTGCAGGGTCCAACCGTACTGCTTCACATGGCACTCTCCCTCCTGCTTAGGGACACATAACTCAGTCTCACAGGGCATCTGGTCATGAACTCTCTCCCCAGGTGCAGACACTCCTCGGGACTATAACCAGGGGCTATTTTCACTCCCTGCTATCACACAAAGGTTTTTCTGTGGCTGCTGCCATGCACTCACCCCTATCCAGGGTCTCTGGCTGCCATCTATCCATGTATTTCTCTTTCAGGCACACTTTTCCAGCAGCTTCTCATCCAAAGGCTTTACCTTTCTGTTGGCTTTTGTATTGGGGGACTCTCCCCCTCCACTGTCATCCAGGGGTCAAATGTAGGGCTGAACCCTCTCCTGCTCTACCCTGCACTGGTGCCTCTCCTGGGGGTACCCCTGAAGACAGGGATCCCCCCCACTGCCCCTCTCTCTGTGGTTATTTAATGCCCTCACTGGACCATTAACTTTGTGGCTCTTTACTTGTACTTCTTGGGCTCTTATTGCTGGGGGCATTATCCTCCTTACAGGGTGGCTCAAGAGGTGGGACTCTACTGTGATTGGGCTGTTTCCTGCCCGTAGTAGAGTTTCCATGATGTCCCCTGGTGCCTCATGGTGCCTCGTGTCATCTGCTGCGCCCCCATCCTTTTCCCTTGCCGGGGGCCTGGGACCAACTCCTCCCTCCGAGGTCCAAGTTAGAAAATGTCTCCCCTCTCTCGGCACCTATCCCCGTTAGCCACGCCCCATCGGCCGCTAGCTCTGCCCCCATCGATAACACAACCATTTCCATCATCAGGGCCGGTCCTAACATCAGCCCTTCTAATACCAGTGTAGAATATCTGATGTGTTTCGTCTGTTGAACCCAGATTTTATCAAAGATAGAATGAGGTTCACTCTGTTATGACCTCCTTTATACAGAGCAAATCCATCCAGTTCTGGTCAATCAACCTCAATTACCAAGGAACAGCTGATATGAAATAAAAAGCATACAAGCCAAAAACAGAGTGCTAAAAATAATAGAAGCAAGCTATAATTCTGGTAATAATGAATATAAAATGAGAAGAGAAAAAAAAACACATATAAAGAAAGTCCAATATCAATAAGTATCAATGTTATGAATCTTTGCACATACATGACAAAGACCCCTCGCTGGTCGAAACCCGTCGGAGTGATAAGACTGACTACTTTGAAAGTGTGATTGGCGATACAGTTATCATTATTTTGAAGACCTATGAACAGAAGGCTCTACCCGGGATTTTGACATCTGACTTCTGTACAATATGCTTTGAAAGCTTGATTTCCGGTACGAGCAATCACACTTCATTTTTATATATATTTTGTATATTCATTTGTATACACAAAAGGAAGCTCCGTCTTTATGTGTTATTTTAATAAAACTTAGCCCCTGTTTTAAACGTTATCACACTATAGTCTGTTTGCTCTCCTTTATCTTACTATCTTACTATCGCATGTGAGTAACTTTTGGAAGACTTGAATAAGGTGGAAAAGTGGGGATATTCCAAAGATCTGCTTGACATCCAGAGGATTCCGCTGGATATCCTATATGCTGAGAACATCAGGATCTCTGGTAGGAATCCATTTGTACTATTTCCCACGGAAGGTGATGGGAAGGGCTCAATCACTTTGAAAGAGATCACATCTATGTCACAGAAATAATCACCTTATTATAAGAACAGAATTGTGATTATGGACTGTTGTTAATTATTTGTTTTCCATGGGAACTTTTATGCGCTGAATGTCCTAATGTTTTGTTATTATTGACCATTTCAGATTGTATTACCTGAGTTTAGGATTTTGGCTGCATTTAGGATCATATAGCGCCTTAGTAGTGGTTGTTTGACATTATTGTCTTATTAATGTTTGTTCCCAATTGTAAATAAATGTTGATGATGATGACGATGATAAGGAGGTAGCTGCAGCATTGGAACTGCTGAGACAATTAAGTGAGTTATATAATTTATTTCCTATTCAAAGTCCTCTGCCAGTGATGTTCCATCAGGATCTGGATTTGGAATACCATTAATATACCAGCATTACTTTGATTGTTATACATCTTTCAACTTATGGGCCGATTTGCTGGAAATCTTGGAGGGAATCTATTGTGACTTTATATGAACTACCATATATTTGTTAGAGCTACGCGGACATACTCATTTATTTAGTCTATTTATAGACATCATTTGTGATTCCATTTATTCAGTTTTTAGTCCCTGTTATTTTTATGTTTGTTTTAATTACCAATTTACCAATTTATGAGACCTATGTACTATGTTTATTGAGATATTATAAATATTTTTTCATATATTATTATCTTTGTTTTAAGTACCTCTAATGACTTCTTCACATATATTTCTAACTACCGCTCCTATTGAAATGCTCTGGACACTGCAAAACTAACATACTTCCAATCTCTCATCTATGCTCAGGCTTCTAACCCCAAACACCTTTTTAACACATTTAAATCTCTTCTCAATCCTCCCACCCCAAACCCTACATCTACTATCAGTGCCCAGGATCTTGCTTCCTACTTCAAAGTCAAGATTGATAAGATCAGACTAGAAATGTTATCCTCTTCCTTCACAAGCAATCAACTCAATTCCTTCCTACCACCCTCTGACACAATCTCTTTATTTGACCCCACAAATGAAGAGGAAATTTCTACTCTCTTCTTATCTTTCTACTCTACCTCCTGTCCTCTTGATCCTATTCCCTCGCAAATTGGTAGATCCCTGTCTCCTGTGCTCATTTCACCTCTATCTAAAATATGTAATCTCTCACTCTCTACTGGAATCTTTCCATCACTATACAAGCACTATACAAGCACGCAGTGATACTCCTATTATGAAAAAACAAGATTCCAACCCAAACTCTCTCTCAAATTACCATCCCATCACTCAGCTCCTGTGCCCCTCCAAGCCTCTAGAGATTTGCCTACACTCGCCTCACACGCTTCCTTTCCGCAAACAACCTGATGGATTCTCTTCACTCTGGCTTTTGTTCTCAACACTCCACAGAGACTGCATTGACTAAGGTTGTCAATGATCTGATAACTGCTAAAACTAAATACCATTACTCTCTCCTAATTCTCCTGGATCTCTCTGCTGGATTTGACACCGCTGACCACTCTCTTCTCATACAAACACTGCAATCCCTAGGTCTTCAAGATACTGTCCTATCCTGGTTCTCATCCTATCTTTCTAATCGCTCTTTCAGTGTTAATTTCTCTAGGGTCACCTCTGCTCCGCTTCCTTTATCAGTTGGAGTACCGCAAGGCTCAGTGCTAGGTCCTCTGCTGTTCTCTATCTATGCCGCTTCTCTTGGAAATCTAATAAGCTTCTTTGGATTTCAGTATCATTTATATGCGGATGATACCCAAATTTATCTATCCTCTCCTGATCTTTCGACATCTGTGGTGTTCCGTGTAATTGACTGTCTTTCTGCCAATTCATCTTGGATATCCTCTCGCCACTCAAGCACAATCTTTCTAAAACAGAGTTAAATTATATTCCCACCCACCAACAAAAGCATAGCTGACATTTCTATCTCTGTTGATAACATGACCTTAAACCGCACCTTCAAGCTCGCTGCCTAGCTGTGATCTTTGACTCAGAACTATCCTTTTTTCTCACATCGGCTTTATATCTAAATCATGTTATGTACATCTAAAAACATTTGCAGAATATGCACATATCTTACACAAGACACTACAAAAACCTTAATTCATGCACTTATCATCTCCCGCATTGACTATTGCAATTCCTCCCTTCTAGTCTTCCCCAAAACAGACTCAAACCCCTACAATCTATTTTGCATGCAGAGGCAAGATTGAATTTCCATGTAAATCGTTATTCCTCTGCTGAATCATTCTGTATGATTCTACACTGGTTGACTGTTTTCTACCGAATCCAATATAAAATACTTTTACTAACCTACAAGGCCATTAACAAAGCTGCACCAACATACATCTCCTCTCTTGTCTCAAAATATCTACCAACTCGCCAGCTCCGTTGTGCACAAGATCTGCGTCTCTCAACCACCCTCATTACATCCTCCCATTCTAGGTTACAGGACTTTTTTCGGGCTGCACCCACTTTATGGAATTCACTCCCTAGCACAATAAGACTCTCCTCTGGTCTACAAACTTTCAAGCGTTCTCTGAAAACCCACCTCTTCAGACAAGCTTATAATATTCCTCAACCACCCTCTTAACCTCAATAGATTACGCTATTACCACCCGTTTACACAATTTCACACAAGACAACTACCCCCTAACCAACATTGTTGTGTGACGGGATCATTTAGCTTACAAATTACTTTAACATTTGCAGTCTGGCTGGACCGAAAAGCACAATGTAGACTTAACCTCATATATCAAACTCCCATTGTCCCATAGATTGTAAGCTTGCAAGCAGGGCCTTCTCATCTCTTTGTCTGTTTTACGGACTGGGGGCCTACCAGGGGACTGCAACGCTAGGTGCCCACCTGAGGGGATGTGGCCACCCATCATAGAGGCAAAACCAGACACTAGAGGGGGAGTGGTCAGCCCACGAAGGCCAGTTAGCACCATAGTGTAGTATATAAAGAATGCAGTGTGTATATTAAGAGACCTACCCCTTAGATTAGTCAGAACAGTTACCAAAAATTGGGATTGTCCCACTAGAATCAGAACATTTAACAGACTGTCCTACCTGTTCTTGTCATTTTCACCAGCTGTGGCTGCTAGTTTCTTTAGTTGCAGGTTGTCTGGATCCTGGAATGTTGGGGGTCCTATTTGGGAAAAAAATGGGTACATTTAGAAAATTCCAACCAGTCTCGGCGTTAAATCAATAGGACCCACGATTAATACTTAGGCCTTCCTCCAGCCCCAACATTAAAGTAATAGTATTCCCATTTAATAAATAAACCTATTTCCCTCCCTCAAAACAGCCCCAGCAATAGATTAATAGCATTTACATATAATAAATATACCTATTTCCCGCAACCGTCACTGCCATTAAATAATTCATATTCACATTTGATTAATAGACCTCATGCTCCTCAAACTCAGCCCCACATTCGAATAATAGCCCCCAAACAACCCCATCTTAAATTAATAGTCCCCATTATAAAATTAAATTACCCCACAAACAAAATAGCACCCATTAGTTAGCAACCACCTACCTCACACATACATTACATTGCCACAAACTGTCTGTGCCATCACATATACATTACTGTGCCCCTACAACACCATGATGTGCCTCTTTAAGATCACACTGCACCCTCCATGCTGTTTTTGTTCCCCCCTCCTATTTCTGCCCCCCCCTTTATCAACCTGTGCCATTCTGTTTTTGCTCCCCCCTTTTCCTGACCCCCCTTCATCACCCTGTGCCATGCTGCTTTGGCCCCCCTTCGCACTCTGCCATGTTGCTTTGGCCCCCCTTCACACTCTGCCATGCTGCTTTGCTCCCCCTTCACTCTCTGCCATGCTGCCTTTGCTCCCCCTTCACTCGCTTCTATGCTGCCTTTGTCCCTCTTTACACTCTGCCATGCTCCCCCTTTGCTTCCGTTCCTTTACTTACTTTTTCTATCAGCTTCTTTCTTCTCTTTTCTTGTCTTCTTCTGTCTTCTTTCTTCTTGCAACTTCTTGCGACTCCCCTCTGCGCCGGCGTCGCGATCACGTGAGTATGTTTTTTTTTTCTAGTCTTTTGTTTATTTTTAAAGTGTCCGCTCCCCCCCCCCCACCAATGAAGAGGGGAGCGATCAGCTGATTAGTTTTGGTTAGAGGCTAGCAATTGGCCCTGCTTTGCAGCAGCGATTTGTGTTTATTTGGTGTGGTGCAGCCCAGTGCGGGATTCTTTTTTTCATTTTTTGCTCTTTTTCCAATGTTACATAAACATTTAGGACTCTAGCTCAAAATTGTCTTTTAAAATGTCAGTTTGTTTAAAATCTTGAAAAATGCAAAATGAATAACAAATTGGGCATATAAATGTTATATATGACTTTTTATATGTGTACAACTTTTTAAGCAACATTTTTGTTTGCACCATGACAAAAGATTTTTGAATCAATTCACTGAAAATCAAAGTATTGGCACAATATTACAAGCTGCACCACACCAAATAAACACAAATCGCTGCTGCAAAGCAGGGCCAATTGCTAGCCTCTAACCAAAACTAATCAGCTGATCGCTCCCCTCTTCATTGGTGGGGGGGGGGGAGCGGACACTTTAAAAATAAACAAAAGACTGTGGCAGCACAGTGGCCTAGTGGTTAGCACGTCTGCCTCACAGCACTGGGGTCATGAGTTCGATTCCCAACCATGGCCTTATCTGTGTGGAGTTTGTATGTTCTCCCTGTGTTTGCGTGGGTTTCCTCCGGGTGCTCCGGTTTCCTCCCACACTCCAAAAACATACTGGTAGGTTAATTGGCTGCAATCAAAAATTGACCCTAGTCTCTGTCTGTCTCCCTCTCTGTCTGTCTTTGTGTGAGTGTGTGTATATATTAGGGAATTTAGACTGTAAGCTCCAATGGGGCAGGGACTGATGTGAATGAGTTCTCTGTACAGCGCTGCGGAATTAGTGGCGCTATATAAATAAATGATGATGATGATGATGATGATGAAATTATGAAATAAACTGAACTTTGAGAAATTCTTAAATTAAAAGACCCTATGATCCAATATGCATCACTAATAACTTATTCATCAGTTTTCTCAAGGGATGCATATGGGAAATTTTGGACACTATATACTTCATTTAAGTTTAAGGAGAATAATGTATGCTGTAAATTAATTTAAAATAATGTACTAATGCAGCATGTATCTTTTTAAGATTTGTCTCTTTTTAATCCAAAACACTAATATATAAATGAATATACTTTATTTTCTATGATATTCTAGTGTAACTGTTTGCTTTTCATTTATGTTAAACTGATTCTGAGATTAATATTTAGAATATTCTATTTACACATACCTGCACACTCCTTATTTATAGGCAGACTTAGCCTGTCATCAGACTGCTGCACATCCATATCTCTCAACAATTTACTCATAGAAAGCATGGATTTATAAAGAACTAATTGTTAAGTGTTTGGCCTTAACAAACACACAGAAATATCACCAGAGATTAGCCTTTAATGAAACCACACCCTTTTGTGGAGAAACGCGTCATGTTCATGGAGGGTATTGTTTTTAATTACATAGTTGGAAAGATTTCAGCAGACACTGTCTGTATTTTAAGCCTGGAATATCGTTATCTATAAATAGATCTTTAAATGGAGCTGCTTTTTCATTGAAATATAGCAATGGCTTTGACAACCAATGCATGGTTCATTGAAATAGTTGTGCACTCCTTGTGGATCCAGTCAATATTGATGACTCTGGATAAATCCAGAAAATCTATTGATTTCCTCCACTGAGATCATAACTTGTGTGTAATATACATTTCTTCAGCCAGCTGGTACTTGATATATCAATAAATACATGAGTTCACATTGAGATAAGCAATCATTTAGACTGAAGAAATTTTAAGAGCGGCTTAACTTTGGAAACAGAGAAGGACTTTTACTTCTGCATATAGTTATATATTTTCATCCCCTAATATTGAATTCTGTCATTTATCCTTATAAGCTAGTGTGAACTATTGTCTCAGTTTTATTATATTCTGCACTTCGTGCCCAGACATGATGTATAATATGTATGTTTAAGCTCTTATTGTTCTCTATAAAAACACATCTGGGGTTAACGGGGTAATCTATTTCTATTTTGTCCTTGCAAGCCAGCGGGAAATGTGCCTTGGGGGCAGGGCCACCTTAACTACATTATGGGTCCCTGGGCAATGCAGTGCACCGGGGCCCCTAAATATAAATATATAAATATATATGTATGTAAAAAAAAGTGATTATATATATATATATATATATATATATATATATATATATATATCACTTTTTTTTTACATATATATCTATATATAGGGGCCCCCCTAACTTACCTTAAGTCCGATCCCATTCATTTCTTTTTTCCGCGCTGAGTCTCTCTGTTCTGCGCTCCTCCGTGCTGTGCTTGCAGTGAATTCACTGCGAGCACAACACAGAAGAGGGGACCAGGAAGGGAGCTGGATTGCCAGCTGACGTGAACGCAAGGTAAGTATTTTCTTTTTCTTTTTTTTTGCAGGATTTTTTTTTTTGGCGCTCCCTTCTTGGACAGGCCCCCTTGCCTGCATGGCCCCCGGGCACCTGCCCATTGTGCCCAATGGAAGAGATGGCCCTGCTTGGGGGTAATCTGCACTATATAAATGCTTACCAAGCTACCTTCAGCTCCTTAGTGGGAATATATCTCACACCCAGGCAAATATCCTGTTAAGTTTTATTATTACATGGGATAACAGCAAATAAAGCACTATTATAAGTAGGAGTAAATACAAACAGAGGAATTATAGCATTTTTAAGAAATAGATTACTAAATTAAACTGCAGTGAATGTATCAGTGACATATAAGACATACATATACAGTCATGTATCAGTCTATCAATGGCCACAGCAGGGTAGCCAATCTGGGCTTGTGTCAATGCTGTGGTGGCTCCTCCCCTGGTCTGCCAGCAATGCAGTGGTTCTTCACTGTCACTCTGCTTTTATGGGGACACAGATCCATAAGACCTGCAGAGACCTCAATGAAGAAGGAAGACTTGTCAATACTCGTAGCTCATCAGTAGTCTTTTGATTCTACGGTCAGTCCAGCAGGAGCCATAACCCCTAGTAAGTCTTTATATCCAGCTCACAAACACCACGCAGTGCTAAAAGGAAACCCAATATACAGCAACATGTACTCTTTTTATAGATCTCAAACTGTATCCAACCCTGCCATAAATTTAACTGAGCATTTAAAGTACTGTTCCAATTTTATTGGATGTTTAAGAAGGGTGACCAATCTAGGAGAGGGGGTAGACTGCACTGAGCCTACCAATCAGAACTAGGTTCGACTAGGCTACTTAACAAGGACTATATGAGTATGTGCGGTTCATTTATTCCCTGACTTTGCAATAAGACAGACGTTTTTTCCTTAAAATAGCAAATCTTTGATTCAACACAGAGATCATTACATATCTATGTTTAGCATCAGAGGGAAGCTCTACTCATCATCATCATCATCATCATTTATTTATATAGCGCCGCTGATTCCGCAGCGCTGTACATAGAACTCATTCACATCGGTCCCTGCCCCATTGGAGCTTAAAGTCTAAGTTCCCTAACATACACACACAGACAGAGAGAGACTAGGGTCAATTTTTGATAACAGCCAAGTAACCTACTAGTATATTTTTGGAGTGTGGGAGGAAACCGGAGGAAACCCACGCAAACACAGGGAGAATATACAAACTCCACACAGATAAGGCCATGGTCGGGAATTGAACTCATGACCCCAGCGCTGTGAGGCAGAAGTGCTAACCACTTCACCACTGTGCTGCCCGACTTTGCAATAAGACAGACCTTTTTTCCTTAAAATAGCAAATCTTTGCTTCAACACAGAGATCATTACATATCAATGTTTAGCATCAGAGGAAAGCTCTACTCATGGGGAGTACTGGGTCATCTAAAATGGAATGCAAATATGTAACAATAATATATAAAAGCTATGCATTATTCTGTGATTGAACAAAGACCTGTATCATTGGCACATTTCCATACTATCTTTAACACAGACACACAGAAAGCCCCTGGTGTTCCTTCAAGCCTACACTTTGGGAGAAATGTATTTACGGCACATATTTTATTGGTGGATTTGAAACTGCCACACATCACTGGAGATTTTCATCTCCAAATTGCTAGATGCAATAATTAGTGGTTTAGGCCATACTACTTTGTTCCCAATTTTGTAGGGGTGGGCCTGAACAAACATTTGGGCCCCCACACCTAAGGAAGCCTCTCCCATGCTAAATAGCATTGGGTCCCTCCTGGTATTTCTGGCCAGGTATACAGGAATCAAATTAGAAACACTGTCTGGATCTGTAGCAATGAGACATATTATGGCTGTCCTAGTATTCAGGGGCAGATTAGGAACTTGAAGTAGCATTGGAAACAATTCTGAAAATGTATCACATGGCCAATACCAAATCAAATGAAAACAAAGCCAATACAAAGGCAGGGGTGGTTAGAGTGCATTTAAAAAGACATACGCAAGTGAAAGTGTATGTGTGCTGTATTCAGAGGATAAGATGCATCTGGGTCTGAATGAGGATCAGATTTGTCCGTTTGACAACAGAGACACTCCACAGACACTTATGTCTAATTTTACAAAAAACTTTTATCTTGTATGTTACAAATGTAATTGATATGAAGCATCATTTAAACTTAAATTTGTGTATTATAACCAAATTTAATTTTATAGTGCAATAATTTCTAATTGATACAACACACTTGTAGGGTTCCTAGTATGTATCCCGCTCTTCAGACTTGTATTGATGTAGCTAACATGCACCTCCATAAGCAAACTCTGCAGTAACAAGGTATAACTAAATATACCGTATCACATATTGTTAGAACTAACATTATTCCTTATTAAAGCAGTTTTAATTCAACATCCTAGTTACTGTTATATTTCATACCATACATCGATACAGATATAGGGGTGATGTGCGCTAGGAACACGAATACAGCTAAATCCTAATCAATGACTTAGCGACTACTAAAGTGTCATTTGCAAAACCTCTAATTATAAGCAGTTTGATAGTTCATCATCATCATTATCATCATCTGTTACTTACACCTGCCCCTGATCAGCCATGAATAAAATCTCTTTTTCAGAACTATATGCGACTACGTCCCAGTCTGAATCCAAATGCAATTATTCAACTAAAAATGTGCTACTCACCAACACTATCACTCACTGTCCCGTATTTTGATCTGCATTACCATGCTATCTGTATATTATTTTTTTATTCTGTATGTCTGGAATTTGTATTTTGTTTTACATGTATCATAGAATGTTTTATGGATCATTGCGTTCTGTATATGTTATGTAAAGCATTGTGAATATTTTGTGGCACTTTATAAATAAAAGATAGTGATAATAATACTCGAACAGACATACATCTCATTCTGAATCAGGCCCAACTGAGCATATTGATGCTGAAAACCCTGACAACACTTACCCCGACATCTTTAGGGCATGCGTCTCCCTCCCAAACGCACTTACAATGACAAATGTTGCCAAATGCGACGAAGGATGAATCCTGTGCCACTTAATGATGTCACTGTGAAAGGCGACGGTATTGCTGCTGTTAAGGAATGTAATGGAAGTATGCGGCTATGTACAATGTAGTTTATAAACGCTTTTACATTGTACCTCGGCACTTTATGACATTAGTGTGTACACTTCATCGATTGAACGATTATCATTCCAAAGCACATTGAATCGTTTCATTTTATTTTTAAACCGGACTAAAAATGTTGTTCACCGATGGAACAATGTAGCAGGACTTGTGGGTAGCTTATTCAAAATTAATTTACACTATCTATATTGGTACTGATAAATGAGAGACGTTCACATTATAAAGCACAGTCATTACTAGTGATACTCCTGTGCTTAATACCTCAAATATGCAGTGTGAACAGGAGATTCATCTACATTTACCTGTTTCATCTGTCTAATGATCTAGTTATAAAAGCACTGTACTGCATTGCATGTGGAGTGGAATTTGGAAATTGATTCCATACTTTGAATGAAAGTGCAGGTCTGACACTTGAAACAAAAACAGCCCTGCAAATTACTTTGTCCAGCTAATTAATACCCAATAAACATCTCAAGAGCAGTCCACCTGATGAAATCAGGAAATGTTCAAAGTACTTATGAGAAGAGGATCCAAACAAGATCAGGATGTGCTATGACCTGGCTTACACATTTGAACTCTCTTAGCTAGGAACCATAGCACAACATTTGCAATGAGTATCCAAATCTATGTGGAAAAATAGGCAGCTTTGTGCAAGATAAATATGCACTTAAGTCATACTTGCCTACTCTCCCGGAATGTCCGGGAGGCTTCTGATTTTCGGGTAGATCTCCCAGACTGCAGCGAGAGCAGGTAATTCTCCCACATCCTGCCCACTTTGAGCCTCAATGAAGCGATTTGCGGGGAATCAAGTAATTCTGGCCTCTGCTCCCACAACAAAATGTTAATTATGTTGCATGGCAGGGCCAAATTGATGGGATCGGCCCGTTCCCATGTGCCCCCTCCTCCGTATTCTCCCCTTCAGGAAAAAATTAAAAGTAGGCAAGCATGACTTAAGTGTGCACTGGTTAGTAAAACTAATACAACAATGCTAAATGCAACATTTCATTGTGCCGATCCACATTAGATAAACCCTACATAGGAGCATTCAGATCTAAAAATATATTTGCAGATCTTGAAATAGGTGTATGTAAAAGATGTGAGAAGTGACCAGAAACAACAATGGATTAACATTATTTTTGCTAGATTAGTGTTTTGTGTGGAAAGCTCACTGTTCTTGTTTACCCTTTTTGAAGATTTGGTGTGTCTCTTAATTCTCTATTTTCTCATACCTAAAAGATGTTATGATGGAAACTGAGAAACTGAACTGAAATCCCACACTGTGGGTTATAGAGAAGATCACAGGAAGATTATGCAGTGGGCAATACAAGTAATAATAATAATAATAATAATAATAATTACGATTACAATAGTTCATTTTTAGAGATATAATCACTGCATTGTGGTCCTTATTGTGCATTGTGAGTTTACAAACAATGGTTACAAAAATATGATACTTAACCAGCAATTGAACAGTGACACCAAGTGACCACACTCTGATGACGCTTGGCAGAGCATTTGACTTACCAAGTCATGATTTTTGAGTGAGACATCATTGATTACATAGACAAAGAAGCTACTACATTATTTTATAAAAAAAAAATGTTTTCGCCGCTGTTTCGAATAGTCTCCCTCTGATAAGAAAAACACATTTGTAATTAACCATAATTATATATTGTCATGTATTATTTTATATAGAGTATAATTTTTTGCTGTTGCTAAAACAGTATATAACTATACTCAATTATTTACCATATTTAAAACATAATAGGTTATTTTTTTTATGGGTTATATTGAATTCAATGAGATCTCATGGGATCTTGTGACCAAGAAATGTCACAAAGTCCTTAAGCCTGGGATTATAGTCATAGAAATCATTGCTTCACACCAACTCATGCAATATGTGCCATAAATGTAAAATTGTTTGATAATCAGATCATTTATCAGAATTTGCTTTTGTCATCCTGTAATCTATTTACTGTTCATTTAAAAATAATATTTTATCTTTTTTTGCTACAATAACTGCATGCATTGCACACATTGGATACATTCTGTGGTGGGCAACGTGAACTCTGAGAAGGGTTAATCAGCTTAGGCTCAGGTGAACTTGCTTTGGTTTTGATTCACTTCATTGCCCCTCTATAATAGTTATTAGCAAGCTTAAGGACCTTTGGGAGCTTAGTGATAACAATGCTTCACCATGGAAGGTGGGAAATCATTATGCAAATATGGCTGCTCTAATACATTTCAGTCACACATAGTTTCCATACTAATCCTTGGGGTTGGGAGAGGTCAGGAGGTCTGCAAGTCTTTCATCAACACCACAAATTTTTCCCCTCATTCTTTTTAATTAACAGATCTACAAAAAGACATAAATATGAAAGATAGAAAGCGAATAATATACATTTTTCATGCACGGCTTCCCATTTTTAATAACCTTGTCATTTTTTTTAATGTAGAACCACTGTCAGATTCTGCTCAGTCTCTACAGCACCATGTTATCTCCACTTATCCCCCTTCCTCTCATTCCATGTCAGCTGCACTCACTTCCACTCAGTACTATATCAGCTGTTCTCACTTTCTCTTAGCTCAATGTAAGCTTCACTCACTTCCTCTCAGCCCAATGACAGCTGCACCTACTTTATATTATTATTATTTGTTTATCTGCAGAGCAGGGCCACCTTAACAACATTATGGGCCCCCGGGCAAAGCAGTGCAAAGGGGCCCCTACCTCTATATATGTATATCATATATAGCTATATAAGAAAGTAAATCAGGAGAGAATTGTTTCATGAAGGCTGATGAAGTCAAAGGTGTGCAGAAGAAAAGGGTGACTTAAAAGTGTTGAAAGAGGCAGAGAAGTACAGGCAGATGAGTATTGTGTAGTGACCCTTTATGGTGGCTGTAAGTAGGTTGTTAGTTAATTTTATAATGGCAATTTCAAAGGAGTGTACAAAGCAAATGCCAATTTGCAGCAGGGCAAGGAGGGTGTAAGAGGAGAGCAGGTATTGGGGGAGAAAAAGTGAAAGGAAATGGGGTTGAAGGGGCAGGTTGAGAGGTGAGAGGAATAGAGGAGTGTATAGACTTCGTCTTCTGTTGTGGAGAAGAATGAGCTGAGGATGGGTTGGGGAACGAAGGTGAAAGCAGATGTGGGGAGTTCTATTTGGCAGAAGGTGTAGTTTTTGTTGTCATAGTAGGTGGAAAAGTTGTGGACTTTGAGACAGGAAGGGGGAGTAGGTGGAGAAGGAAGATAATTGAGTTGATGGCCGTGAAGAGCCATCTGATGTTGGATGATTGGAAATTATATTAGTGCCTTAAAATATGTATTTTTGTTCACAAAGAGGTCACAATTAGAAGATGGAAGAATGAATTGTAGTAAAGTAAGACAGAGTTGGCGTAATATTACCTCCACTGGCACTCAGTGATGCAAGAGTACTTTTGTAGGTGTCATATTAGTTTAAAATATCAGTTTAGAAAGCCAAGGTGAATGCTTTATGTCAGCTGCACACTACCCCTCAACTTGATCTCCTTCACATACACACATCTCCAAAAATTGTATGGTATCTGCACTTACCTCCTCTTGAATTGGAGAGGTCATGTGCTTCTGATTGACAGATAAAGCATAATTTATTATAGAAGATGAAATAGTCTCTTTAGTATGATCGGTTAAAATAACATGTCCACCTGAGGCCATATACTGTAATTTACAAAATTACATAATTGATTAAACAACCATGTTTCAACTGCAAGTTCTGTCAACAGTTACAGGGTAGTTTGGGTACTTTCTATATAAACATTGAAGATCGAGTGATTGATCTATGGCGTAGACAATCCAATGGGAGCTTGCACTGTGTGAATGGCTGCGCTGCATTTATTTAAGAACTTGTCAAGTTTTCATTGTAAATGATAATCATCAGAATGATGTGCCATGTTGAGGCCTTGAGCAACTAATGCTGTCAGACACTGACATGTGAATGTTGTGCAATGAATTGTACAGTGTAAATAAGTACTTGTGACAAATCACATATTTATAGTACAATTATTCAGTCCCTCCTGAAAAATTGCAATAGTACTATGTTACATCAGTGAGTTACAATATTGATAATCCTGTGCAGTGCAGTGTTAAAGGAAGAGACATAAGTGTTAACAATATCAATAAAAGCACTGGGCGATATTTTAAACAATTGCAGATGGTGAAATGCTACTTGCAATTGACAGCGGCTTCAGCTTTAAAAAGTGTTTTGACAGGCTTCATTGTACAATGATTAATTACCACTAGGCTTCCCTGGGTATTCCAATTTCCTTTCTCTTTCAGCTCATGGCTAAGGGTGGTATCTGAAGCTGTAGCTCCAATTTCACTGTACTACAGGAAATGTCACTTTTTCATTCTATCAACGCACCAATCAGAAATGTACCATATTCACTAGACTTGAATATTTGTATTTCCGGATGGAAACAATCACATTTTGGGGGTTCTATCCTATATTTTTATAGAATCATTGATTGATATTGGCAAATTAAATACGGGACAATTCAAACCAAGTCCATGATAAATATATACAGAACATATATACATTCAAAGCATATAGGTAATGCATTGAGAGTATATAGAGCATACATGGATTGTAAATTAGCAAGGATGATTACATGGTAGATGGTGCTTGCATGGCTTAAATTCTGAAAGCAAATAGAATATGCATATAGTTTTTCTGCATATATAGTTTGTGTTATTTACTTATAAATCCCAATATGAACAGGAGAGATGCCTTCATAAGCCTTAGATGTATATACAGTTAGGACAATATATATTTGGACCCTGACATAATTTTTGCTATTTTAGCTGTTTGCCAAAACATATTCAATACACAGTAATATAATGAATATCAGTTTTATTTTAAGGGTATTCACATTCAAATTGGAGGAAAGGTTTAGGATTTACAACCGTTTAAAAGGACCAAAAGTAATTGGGCAATTGACTCAAACGCTGTTTCATTGACAGGTTTGGGCTATTCCTTCATTATTACTTTATCAACTAAGGAGACCTAAGGTCTGGGGGTAAATATATCAAGCTGCGAGTTTCCAGCGGATTTGAAAAGTGGAGATGTGGAATATACGTTTGCAAAAGAAGGTACAAGAAGAAAAAATAATTATTGAATTATTGTTACCTGTTAAAAATGTAAGCATTCATGACAAAGCCGTTAAAAACAAATAAAAACGTTTTTATATATATTTTTTCCACATTAAATACATGTATTATGATCATAATGTCTACTGAACATATAATACGTTTTTCAGTTGCTCCTGATAGCACACACATGTTATAGCATGTTTACGAGACTGTCATCACTAGTATTCATGACTTAGATTAGCCCTGTAGCTGTAGCAAGAGATATGGCAGAAAAACAAGTAACTTTGAGATGCCCAAAGCTTGATTCGGACGTGGCTGGGTGCACTCGAGTTTGGCACGCCCTTACTGTATATTTATTACGGACGAACGCCTCTTCCCCTCCCCGTTCACTCCCAAAAATCGTAGGTTGTAGTAAATGTCCTTTGGATATGAACTTGAATTGAACGTTGCTGCGTTTACTGGCAAATGTCAGAGTTCTGAGCATGCACAGAGTGATTTTGCAGACGATACATACAAAAATGACAGATACGTGCCTAGATGAATTAGGCCCAACAACTGAACAAAGGTGAAGTAAAGGTTTGGCAAAGCATAACAAATGAGGAACCCAGTATTTGGTGAGTTCCATGGGTTTTAGACCTCAGGCGGTCATTGCCTGCAAATGTTTTGCAACAAAGTATTAAAAAAAATAACATTTTATTTATGATTATGTTAATTTGTCCCCTGAAAATAGGGGACTGTGTCTAAAAATGGTTGAAATTCCTAAACGTTTCATATGTTATTTTTGTTCCACCCCTTGAATTAAAGCTGAAAGTCTGCTCTTCTTTTGCATCTCCATTGTTTAATTTCAAATCCATTGTGGTGGCGGATAAAGCACAAATTATGAAAATTGTATTACTGTCCAAATATTTCCAGACCTAGCTGTAATTGACTTTATAAGGCTTTTAGCAACTTTGACAAATATATATGTTACATTATTAAGATTGTGAATGGCAATGTTTGTTAAATAAATTAACTTTTAATATGTCTTCCTGAGTGAAGGAAACAATAAATCCGTGTGTGTAAAGGAATTGAAGTGATTCTATCTGATAGTGTGTTCCATGCCTTTAGCCCTTAAATAAATAGGTGAATAACCCACTGTGCAGAGTATACAGTATCCTCTTTCTAAGTTTTGCTATGTTAAGAAAACTAATATACTAATAGATAGCTTATTGTATAAGACTATGGCTTGCATTTAGCTTGCTACCCCTCAGTTAGGTTCTGGGAAACAGTACATATATATTTAGAAAATTACCATATCTTATTCACGTTAGACCAGATAGAGCTGGGTAGAGAGACATATGTGCTACATGATCCTATTATTAAAGCAAATACTAGAAATGACTAACTATCACAAACAGTACAGAAAAATCAGTATATTCAAATGTTCAAACATAATTATTTTGCATGAAGAATTACAGAAGACACATAGATGAACCAATGTGCAAACAATAACAAAATAATTTTTTTATATCTATAGTGGAGTGCAGAGGGCTAGATTCAGAGTGGGACATTAGTATGTTTTTAGGAAGCGTATCTTTGCATTTTTTTCATAGTGTGCATGCTCAGAAAGTGAATGTAACACATGTTGATTTTCAGACCTGGTACATACACCTGAAGAATCATAACATGGGAGGGAAGGGGTATAAAGGAGGCAATGTACAGTAAGTTGCTCATCCATAGATTAGGATTTGCCGAGTGTGTTGTACGCATGACGGGAAGTTGTTCCTGCTGTATTAGGTAGGTTATTCAAGTTTAAAGGATACTTGATTACATTCCTAGCATATAAAATAAAAGATTTTTGTACAAGCTTGTAAGTTATATATAAGTGTCTGAGGGGTATGTTTGTTGTCAAGTAGACTCATCTACTATGCATCTTCACCTCTGAAATCACTTACTTGTGACTTTTTCAAGTGCAAATTACACTTGTGTTCAACTCTGAATCAGACCCATAATGTATGCATTAATAGATGCATTAATCTTTCTAAAAGTTGCTGTCATTACAATTCATAAAGATAAAGATAAACATATTTGTCCCAACCCTATTTTCAGGTCAATACAGAAGCGAAATGGCCTAAACGTAGCAGTAGTGGTCAATGGGTGGAAAACAGCGCTCCCTAGATGTGTATGTAAAGCTGCCAAAAGGAGAAGATTATAGTAAACCCCAGACCTATGGCAATATTATGGATAAGAGAAAAGATTCCTTGGCACTGAGCACTAGGTGCAATATGAATAATTTATTGTGCTGATGTATCATACAATAAAACATCAAGTTCTGGCCAGAATGAAATACATACATATACAAACAAAATTGTGCCTCATGGACACATAATATGTTGTTATTGAGGTGTGAGATAAATGCGTCTAAATGTTCATTAGTTCCTTTCCAAATACACAGAATGTCATCTATGTAGCAACGCCATAGACAAATGTCCTGAATGTGTGGGTTATTTTTCCAGACAGAGGTGTCCTCCCAATGGGCCATAAAAGATTTGCATAACTTGGTGCGAATTTACAACCATTGCAGTGCCCCTCACCTGCTGGTAGTATTGTCCATTGAACCAGAAGTAACTGTGGTTCAATATAAAATTGTCTCTGTAGGACTGCCAATTTCAAACAACATCATCCTGTGATTGGTTGTTCAATTTATGGACACAGTGGAAGAGTAAGTAAGAGTAAGAGTAAGTAAGGAACATCTGTCTCATTCCCCTACCTCCCTGATGAAGCCCGCTGAGTGCAGGGAAAACGCATTGGAATACTATATCCTACTGATCTCACTGAACTCTATTTCACTGTGTACCGTGTATATGTTGTGTACACAAGCTGTAGATCAAGTAACAGAATGTGGAGAAAAACAATGCGCTTGTCTCACCCGCCTCTGGGACGCAGGCCTGCCACATCAGCACGAGAAAAAGAACAGCTGAGATACTCTCATAAGTCTGTGCATGCGCACACCGCTGGAGAAGCCGCATCCACTACTTCCAATGCCAGGACAATGCCGCCCCCAATTCCACCTAGGGGAGGTAAGGAACAACGATCGACAGGCTCCCACAGAAAGAGTAAATCCTTCTTTACTCCTATTGGACTCTCAAGTGTATTTATATTTAATACTTGGGCTTAACAGACTGTTCTATCAAAGCCATTTAGAATTATTTCCAAGACTTTGTTCGCTCGTTCAGTGGAGTGTAAACAGCCACTATTACAGATTGGGAATATTAGATAACGATACTGCCACATAGTTATTCCCGAGTTTTATTTACTTTGGGACAGTGCCTTTACAATATAAGGAGCTATCAAGGGTGCATTTGTGCACCGCATGTACAGCTACAGCCCAGAGTCATTATGTGTCCATGAGGCATAATATTGTGTGTATATGTATGTATTTTTTTCTGGCCAGAACTTTATGTTTTATTGTATGATACATCAGCACAATAACTTACCCTATTTTCACATCCTATTGCACCTCCTGCTCTGCGGCAAGGAATCCTTTTCTCCTAATCATAGCAGTAATCCGCCAAAATGATTTTCACTTGGATAATTCTTGCACTTGCTGATTGTTTTAGGAGCATACATGTAGCAAAACATACCTTATAAGTGCCCATCTATTTAGACCCAAATATCCCTGTCCCTCTTTACTTCCAAACAATCCATTTTAGATCCGATTCATACAGTTGTATGGAGAAATCTTATATACTGTGGAAGGGTTAAAATAAACTACATGCGAGAGAGAAAGTTTTTAAGGATTCTGATCACTCCAACCCTTCCTCACAATTGTGGTGGGCTCATGGCCTTTATAAGGTATGATAGCCCAAAGTGAGTTGTTCTGTTAGAGGGAAGAATGTCTGCTAGGCCTACTGCTTCTAAATAGCCCTGGATATCCAGAATCCTGGTATCCTTTACTATGTACTCCTTTGCTGTACACTTATCAAAGTCCTGTGTTCCTCACCATTATACCCCTATCTCTGTGTCATGTTTCTGCATGTCTGACAATAAGTCTTACATGTTTGGATGTTCCATATCTCCTCATCATTGACCCAGGGGTGCCCACAACTTCTCCTAAAGTGTCTGGTTCACTCAAAAAAAAAAAACCTTCAATCATTGTATTTTTGTGAGTTGTGACATCTGTAGCTGTATATAGCTCAGTTTCTTGTTACTTTGGATATAAATTTCTATTGTGTTGCATAAGTGTGTTAAGGCAAGAAGAACGGTATACTTTCAGTAGGGCTCCCATATGTCCCAGTTGACTCAAAACAGTCTTGTTTTCCACTAAGTGCCGTTAACTTAATCTTAATTTAATTAATTATTAAATATTAATTTAATTTAATTTTCCAAATGAACATGTACATAATTCAGCCTTCTGATGAACCTAATTAACTGGATCTGTAAGAACAGTTTCCTATACCTGTTTTATCATATACATGAAATAAATATATATGAAATTAAGCCAAATTGATTGACTCAATAGTAGAGAGGCGCAATCTATTCAAGCCAGCTCGAAATTTGATTAAACCAGCCCATTTCGACAGCCTTGAAATTTTGGCCCACCAAATTTAGAAAATATTGTAGGTTAATTATTTTAGTTCAACAACATTGGTATGTAACAAACGGTGCTAATCTCTTGCTCATAAAAAAATATATAAACAAATTTATATAACATCCAAAATATGATCTTAAAATATTCGTTAATCCATTCAATGAGTTCCAATAACTGTCACTAAAATATATATCATCAGATCTTTAAATTGTTCTCCGTGGATACTGAAATTGGATAGCAGTATTTTTGAAAACTAAGATCCACCGGTGAAAATGTCCTCAAATATAAGAAAAAACATGTATCAGAACAATATATTTTCCCGCGTGTCAAACACACCCTGTGTGAATCACAAAGCCACACTCCAAGCATAGGGAATTAGTGAAATCAAACCCCATCCTTATAGCCACAAGGTGTGTCATGCAGGGAGAAGAACATGATATGTATCGATAGACATATATTAGCATTATATTATGCACTTACACAAATACATTTTTTTGAGTGACAAGGCACTACTGTCTTAGTATGTCACAACTGCATATTCAATATACCACCGGTACTTCTCACACGGATCTTTTCCTCTCATAAATTCCCCAATAGTATCCGAGGGAACAAGGGAAATATGAAGAAAATATAGTGCTTTATCTTTTATTACAAATGGTAAAACAAACAACTACAAAACAAAAACAAAAATAGATGTATAATAAAAATAGAATAAAAGATCCAATACACAAATGTAGCGTATATAATAGGGGCAAGTCCGCCTACCAGAGTTCCAAAGAACAGACAGCCTGTAGCATGCCAGTATAGTCTGTCTCCTTCTGGCAGTGTTATCGCCAACTCTGTGAAGGTGGCCCCGTCCTTACATCTCCAACGCGTTTTGACCCTGTCTCTTTCAGGTCTTTGTCAAGTCTTCTCATATACGCTAAACTAGTTGTCCTTTTATAGTTACCTTGTGTAACTATTTCAATTAGCTTCCGGGATTGCACATCCAAAATTGCGTGTCAAAGACCAGCTCCAAAACGAGACCTGACACGCAAATAACTCTATAAACATAATTCTATAGATACAAAACGAACAGTCCTAAGCAAATAGCCAGCCTATTCTTATAAATGGAAACTAGATATAAAATGCACCAAAATTATTGGAACAATCTAATAGAAGACCTTGGAATAAATAGAAAAACAATTCCAACATTACTATAAAAAAGGTAAAAATGCAAATACAAAGATAAAAATAATAAATTCATATAAATATTATATTAATATCAACAATATTTCTTCAGTCTTCTATAGAATTAATCCATAACATATACTTCAGGTAAATACATATATCAAAATCTACTTTACATCAATGGGATATGCTATAAAGAAATACTCATAAATACTCTGTGTCAAACTCCGATATTAAACCATTACACAGTGTATTCTTTGGCTTAAATACTTCAAGGATACATACATTAACCAAGAAACGATTTAAGCTCAAATTCCAAATTTAAGCCCTCAGGTGATAGAGTATTTAATCTGTGTATCCACCTTAGCTATGTTTGTGCTAATCTCACAGGTACATCATTTTTCCTTCAATTGGACTCAATTTGCTGAATACCCCAAAAGTTCTTTATATGAGATTCAGAACATTGATGGATTTTCTTAAAAGGGGCTGGAACAGAATGAATGACTTTCCATACCCTTTCTTATATTTCTGATATGTTTCGATAATCTAATCTTTAAAGATCTTGATGTCCTACCGACATATAGGAGGCTACATGAGCACTCAATGAGGTATATCACATTTTTAGTAGGACAAGTGATAAATTGATTGATATTATATTTCTGATTCTCTACTTGGAAATGAGTAAATTTACTACATTTTGATTTACATGCTCTACCTGCAGAACATGTTCCACATCTATGAAAACCTTTTCTATTATTCTGGCCTTTGTTATTAGCCATAGGAAGGACACTCTTAACAATTTTATCCCTAAGGGACGGTACTTTCCCATACACAAAAAGCGATTTAGTTGGTAGTACTCCCTTAAGGACGGGGTCCTTCATCAATACATGCCAGTATTTTCTTACTATTTTCTCCATTTGTTTATGTTGGCAAGTATATTGGGAAAAGAAGGCCCATTTAAACTTATCTTCTCCATGAGTACTATGTTTCTCATTAGATACTTTCTTCTTTCCTAGTATAGTTTGTCTTTCAAGAGAATCAACTTTGATTACAGATTTAACTATTTGTTTCTTATTTTAGCCTTTTTGTAGGAACTGTTTTTTCATAACTTCTAACTGTGCCTCCTAAACACATTTCTTGGAACAATATTGTTTTTTTATTATTATTATTATTATTATCTTTGACTTATAAGGCGCAAAAAAGGGTCCGCAGCGTCGTACATAACATATACAGAAAACAGAGAACCAAGACTCAACATGATACAAAAATATATACAAACACAGGTGACAGGGTAAAGACAGATAGTGAAAGGGATGGTAGAAATCAGCGAGAAGAAGGCTAAAGCTTAAGAAAACAGGGAAAACAGAGCAAGCAAAGCAGGCCAAGAGGTACAGAGGGTGATGGAATAGTAGAAGGAGCACACAAGGAAAGAGGGCCCTGCTCATGAGAGCTTACATCCTAAAGGGAAGGGGAGACACAAATAGGTTGGTACTAACTGAGGGAGAGAGCCAGGACAAGGAAGTTAGGAGGAGGACTGATGGACTTGAATAAAGAAATGAGTCTTAAGGGCACGCTTGAAGCCTTTGAGAGTAAATGCTAACCTAATGGAATGTGGAAGATCATTCCACAGCAGGAGAGCACCCCGGGCAAAGTCCTGAAGACGAGAGTGAGCGGAAGTGATCAGTGAAGTAGTGAGGCGGCGGTCACAGGCAGAGCGGAGGGGGGCAGGTAGGAGTGTAGGTAGAGATGAGATTGGAGATGTAGGGAGGGGAAGATTGAGTAAGAGCTTTAAAGGTGAGGGTGAGGAGTTTAAATTTAATTATGTAGGGTATGGGGAGCCAATGTAGTGACTGTTGGAGGGAGACCGCAGAGACAGAGCGGCGGGAGAGAAAGATGAGGCAGGCAGCAGCATTGAGGATTGACTTGAGAGGGTCAAGCGAGAATCAGGTAGGCCAGAGAGAAGGAGGTTATAGTAGTCAAGGCGAGAGATAACAAGCAAGTGAACAAGGGTTTTCGTAGCTTCCGAGATGAGAAAGGGACATATCTTAGATATTTTCCAAAGGTGGAAGTAGCAGGATTTTGAGAGGGACAGAATGTGAGGCTTGAATGAGAGGGAGTCATCAAGGATGATGGGGGACAGAAACAAGGATAGTGTTATTAACAGAAATAGAGAGGGGAGGAGGTGGGAGTGTCCTGGAAGGGGGGAAGACTATAAGCTTGGTCTTGGAAATATTGAGTTTAAAGAAGCGTTGGGACATCCAAGATGAGATGGCCAAGAGACAGAAGGAGACACGAGACAGAAGGGAAGGGGAGAGGTCAGGAGATGAAAGATAAATTTGGGTATCATCAGCATCGAGGTAATACTGGAGGCCAAAGGAGCAGATGAGGACACCAAGGGAGGAGGTGTAGAGGGAGAAAACCTGGGGGGCCAAGAACAGAACCTTGAGGAACGCTAACAGGTAGGGGAAGAGGGGGTGATGTTTTAATCTCCTAAATTGGCTATAAGGAATTCCTCCCATCCAATTTTTTTGATGTTCATTTTCCACTGGAATATAGGAGTTAGAATCTGTGGGTTTGAAAAATGTCTTGGTGCATAAGTCTCCATTCTCAACATACAGGGTGAGATCCCAAAAATGTGCTTGTGTTTCACTAACATTAAAACTCAGCAAGATGTTATCATTTAAATACTCGCAGAATTGATCTAAAGCTTCTTTCCCACCTTGCCATATAAAAAGGATGTCGTCTATATATCTGTACGATGCCACCAGGTTTGGCCGATAACAATGGCCTGCCCAAACATGGTGTGTTTCCCAATGGGTCATAAAAATATTTACATAACTTGGGGCAAAACTGGTGCCCATGGTCGTACCGACATCCTGCATATAGAACTGTCTAATTTATTTGTGTAAGTGCATAATATGATGCTAATATATGTCTATTGATACATATCATGTTCTTGTCCCTGCATGACACACCTTGTGGCCATAAGGATGGGGTTTGGTTTCACTAATTCCCTACGTTTGGAGTGTGGCTTTGTGATTCACACAGGGTGTGTTTGACACGCGGGAAAATATATTGTTCTGACACATGTTTTTTCTTATATTTGAGGACATTTTCACCAGTGGATCTTAGTTTTCAAAAATACTGCTATCCAATTTCAGTATCCACGGAGAACAATTTGAAGATCTGACGATATATATTTTAGTGACATTTATTGGAACTCAATGAATGGATTAATGGATATTTTAAGATCATATTTTGGATGTTATATAAATTTGCTTATATATTTTTTTATGAGCAAGAGATTAGCGCTGTTTGTTACACTATATTTATTTTATATGTCATACTAAGGGAAAGGTGGAACCTATTCCAGTGTAAATATTGGCAGCTATTCTATTGAGCGTGGACAGTCTTTTTCATTTTTGTTTGTCACATTGGTATGTATTTCATAATTGCTACGCTATTAACTGAAATTTGAAGTTTGAAATCAAAATTACATTTTTTTATAATTAAGTGTAAAAGTATAAAAATGTTGAATTTTGAAGCTAAAATTGTTATACTTAGTAATACTTTTAAAGTTGTTCTAATTCAAAAACGAGAACGTACTGTGGATCAAGTAAAAGTTTTAAGTTCAAATTTGCTGTTTACATGGAAGAATATTTAAAATATTATACAACGCAGCCTTTGTGAACCAGCTCAAAATCTTTAAATTGCTAAAATGTTTCTAAACATAATGTTAGAGAATTTGTTTTGAATTTTCTAACTCTAGAAGCAGTTCAATGAACTGGTTTGAGATTCATCTTTTGATCACCTCTACCTTAAATTAAGCCAGGTGAAGACAATTCCAGTATTTTATAAATACTCTTACCCTTGTAACTTCTCAGGATATTGTACTTACTCTCAACAAACAAGGCCTCCTCTAAGTAGCTGACTGGGTACTTGAAAATAAAGATAATTGACTGTTACAAAGTAGGGGAAGGTTATAAAAAAAATATATCTAAATGCTTCCATCTTGAAAGTTCCACTGTCAGAATCATCCTTAAAAAATTGTAACTGAAGATGTCACAGCATGATTGGGAAGACCCAGAATCGTAATAAGAAAGAAACAGAACATCTGAGAAACATTAAATCCATCCAAAATACTACTGCATATATTATGGGTAAGGTCAAAATGTAAACAGTAAAGTAAGACATAAAAATGATAAATATGATAATATACAATATAGTTAAAACTAGTCCCAAATGCCTAATGTCAGAGGCGTAACAATAGTCATAGCATCCCATATGGCTGCAATGGGGCCCAGAAGCACAAGGGCACCAATAATATTCATCCCCCTCAGGCTAACTGCATATCCGTGTATATGGGCGCAGGGAAATCTACACTTGTACACTGAGCATAAGTGCTAAATTCTTGGCACACAAGCAATGTTTTGCAATTTATTTTATGCATTTGGCTTTATTGATATTTGCATTAAAGATACAATATGAAGAAGAATGTTCGATTTGTACAGCAGTTAAAAAGGGGTTATTAAAGGCATCTTTGCAGAAACTAATAAAAATTGCAAAGTTTGTTGATTTATACCATATCTATTAAAGGTAAACACATAAATAAACAGGTTCCCAAATCACCAGATGTTGCAAAGTCACTCCAAACACTAATTTCTCAGAGTGACAAGTAGAGCATGGTGAATATTTGAAGGATTAATTTACTAAATCGCTGTGGAAATCACTAAAAATGTTTTCACTGGTTTGAGAAGCTCAAGAAAAACTTCAGTAATAGATAAGTAAAAAAAAATTGGGCTGCATGCCTACCCCCAAAAATTTTCAAAGAGTCCCAGTGTCAGGCAGCCAGGTTGATTTATAATAAGAAGGTGGAAACAAAATGATAGGGGATGTCTTGATGGAACGAAAATAATAGGGGAATTCCATGCAAGACACTTAAGGCTAAATTGTGCTGGAAAAATGTGCATAACTCTGTGCCCAAATGCCAAATGAGGGGAACAGTTTTGAATGTTGCTAATATCAGTTGATAATTTAGTGGTACTTTAGAGGGGTTAGAAGCAAAGATTTGCATTTGTGCACAAATTCTAAAGAATTTAGCACATATATCACACTCCATAAGCTACATCAGATTCTCCTAATTTCATGTCTGAGCTACCATTACTTTCAGCCAAATTTTGCTTATATCATTATCACCTTCATTTTGTTTTGCTAATTGGTGCTACTTGCAATAAAAACATATTCAATAAAAATGAGCATGACATCATAAATCAAGAAGAATGCATAAGAACCCACAATCAATAAGTGGCAAACCATCAATAATACAGAAACAAATAAAATAATATAAAATATTGATCACGTGTGTATATTCCGTGTATACTCATTTTGCCATGACAAAAGAAATCACTTAAGAAAGAGAAATGAACACAGAAAAGTCACAGAGCTTGTTTTCTCATACACCCCCCACGGCCGCGGAGGTTGTTTACGGGACTGCATTGCTTCATCTGCATACTACTTTTCTCCACGTTTATAGTGAGGATTTGTTTCCAGGTATCTGGTAAGGAGACAAGTGACTGTATATGCTTTACTACCATTACTCTGCATATTTATAACTGTTGGATTCTGCCTCATACGAGTTGCTATTACAACTAATATTGCACCACTTTGCAAACAGCACTTGCCAACTTTTCAGCGGCAGATTTAATCATTTACTATTACAATTGAAACTATTTCTATATCAGACTTCTGGGATTTATAGAGCTCTGTGACTTTTCTGTGTTCATTTCTCTTCCTTAAGTGATTTATTTTATCATGGCAAAGCAAGTATACTTGTAATATACACACATGTGATCAATATTTTATATTATATTATTTAATTTTTTCTATATTATTGATGGTTTGCCACTTACTGATTGTGTTTTTTATGCATTTGTATATATTTTTAATAAACAGTGTTATTAATCTATGGTTCATAGTTGTTGATTGGACACTTATACACTATTGCATACCCCCTTTTTTTCATTCTTTGTGATTGGAGTATTGCAGACCTCTTGCAATTAGTGTTTTGTGTCCGTTGCCAAATACAGTGCTAAGAGAAAAAAGCCTTCACTTTCTTTTTTTATATAAATCAAGAAGATTCAGTTTTGTGTTGCATATTTATCCAACAACATGATATTTCCACTCTCCCTTTTCCCTATACTTTTTGCTAAACATTAACTTTTTTTATGTAGATGTTTCGCTCTGTGGTGTTGTTTTGTTTCATGCTTGGCTTTCATTTTTAACACTTGAAATAGAGCTTTTTCTCTTGGTGTTATCCTTTCTTTTGAAGGCATCATGTTCAAGCAAAACTTGGAAAACTGTTGAGTGACTGCTGTTAAACTTATTTATCAAGTAGGAAACTGCTGCTTAATGACTTGCTGTCTCGAGGATTACAGCTTCCTATGTCTTTACAAGCAAAGACTAGTAGTCATTTGTCTACAGAAAAATCAAGGGAATTATAATTCTTGGCCCTTTGCCTGGGCCATTAATGCATGTCAACTAACAATACAATGCACAATTGCTGGGTCTGCATTCCCTACTTCAGTTTAATACTTAAGAAGCATTTATTTTAAATATCCATTGTAATAAGGAATTAGACATTCCTATTATTTTATTTTAATGAACTTAAGTAAAATACATTAAGAGGACTAGGAAAACTGGAACAGAACTTTCATAAATCCCTTTTTAATGGGATATGTCACATTAAAGTATTAAAACTAGTTTAATTATCTTTATTTTGTGTAGCTTTCTTGTTAGCTAAATGATCGTATTAGGCAACACATGTATAATATAATTCAATCATGTTATATCATTCATAAGCACTTTATCATACAGAAAGCTGAAAAACACATGTTGAGCGTAAAACTAAAACTGACGATTATAGCATTTGTGAGAGCAAACATTTTTTTTTTTTTTTTGAATCTATTAAAATGTAATGCTAAGGGTTTTTTTGTGTATTGGGAGGGGGTTGCTTTAATGTTTGGGAGTGGGATTTAATGTTGCTATTTATGGTTGAACAGAGCAAGTTTTACATCCAGTGGGAGAGCTTTTGTTATTTTAGGTTTCAAAAGTAGGCTAATTTCCTCACTTGTCTCCAATGCATTGCTTTTTCACTACTGTTCCAGTTATTCAAATAATGAGACCTTTATTCTGTTACTGCTCTCCACTACCAAGGGGGATGTCTTAGTTATACTATTGTGCAATTCAATAATGTACAGGCACGATTCATGGTAAAAAGATTTCTGCTTAAAATACCAACTCATCAATTTTGCCTGGCAGCTAGTAGACAAGAGAAGTTGGTTACAGTGAAACTTAAACTTGTTTTCATTACCTCACAACCATTTGTTTGTTGTAAAATTTACTAGAGTTGCTGTTCCTCAAGCATAAATATACACGTTCCTATCATGACTGTATTTAATGAAAAAATTAGATTGCATTTGCACTTAAAAAATGTATGATGTGTTTACTCATCACCACTGCTTGGTAGTTTCTCTAAAGACCTACTATAAGTTGAGGTTAAATAGTAACACTTCAGCAGTGTTTTACTTTTGAGCTTTTATGTGCAACTGTTTATTTATGAGACATTGTTAGTAGTAGCAGTAGTCCTTTAATACACTCTTGCAGGTAGTAGGATTCCTACTTAAATATACTATATATAGTGTGCAGCAGGAGGGGTTTACACAGGACCTGAATTCCAATGAGTGGTCTTTACCTAGCACTTAAAAGGATACTATATCCATTATGTGATATAAAGGATGTATTTTATTTTAATTTTATATAAGTGATCAGCTAATATATTCTATACAGATAAAGGACTGTATTTTCTCAGTTGACATAAAATTAAATATCAGCAATAGACTATAACAAAACTGTGTTACATGTGGCCACAGTGGATAAATAGTAAAAAAAAAAAATAGAATGTTTAACTTCTTTACCGAGCAATAATGTGTGACAAAAGAACCCCCCAGTTAAGGTAGTGTACTGATTATAATGAAAATAAGTCCAGAATAAGACTTTTCTTAAGAGAATAAGAGTTTTAACTATTATCTGTACATTTATGTGGATAGCAATATAAAGTTTACTATAATAGCTGCCATCCACACTAGACTGCCCATCAAAAGCTGACAAATGGAGAATATTCTGTATCAGCACTGGAGAAAACCCATTACAAATGTGATATAAACACAATTACAACCTACACTAGCTGATTCTGAAACTTCTGCTTTCCTTAATTTCCAGCTTGTGTATCATAGGTTGTGAAGAGAGGATGGAGGATGACAATAACCACTTTGAAGATGAATCTCTCAATGATTATTGCAATTGCCAAATAATACGATCAGTTCAACATAGTCTTCAAATATGTGGAAAATGAACCACAGATCTGGTCATTTGACAATTCAGGCAAATCGCATTATGCTTGTCCCACTTTAATTTGCTTCAATACTATCAATAGTAAAAATAGTATCATATTTCCATAGATTGTAAGCTTGCCAGCATGGCCTTCTGACCTTACTGTCTGTGTGTATTACACAGTATCATTTTATAACTGTGTTTGTTCCCAATTATAAAGCACTACAGAATTTGTTGTAGCTATATAAATAAATAAATAAATAAATGTTTTTGATGATATAACATAAGGTTGAAGGTTATTGTACCTGTATAGATAACCACAATCTCAGCATAGGTATGAAAAATCCTCTTAAAATATTATCTTAAGACACCTATAAATAGCTTATTTACTAAGTCAATGGACCCTATAGAAAAAACTTCACAGATAATGCAAGTAATACCGCTTTCATACTGCCGCCCCGGCAATATCCCGGATTTTTCAAGCCGTGTTTTTGCCGGGGCTCGGAGCGTCCCAGCTCAGAAACACCATTCATACTGCACCTCGGACCCGGGAATTTCCCGGGTTGACCCCATTCATACTGCACAAGTCTGTGACCTGGCAATTTGTGGGAGTCATCACCAGAGCAGTTTTCATTGGCTGAAAAATGGTGATGCCATTGAAAGGTGACTGTTTTTTTTTTCTTCCACGGGCTCCCACCGATGACATCATCCTCCAGAGACAGGCAGACAGCCAATCAGCTTGTTTTCTGTGCAACCTGGGTTGAAATACCCGGGTTGCACCATTCATAGTGCAGGCAACCCGGGTCCGACTCGGGAATTACCCCTCGATAAATCCCGGGTTGAAGACCCGGGTTTTTAGACCCGGGATTTTTGACTTGTACCATTCATACTGCACTAAGACCCAGGTCGTTTGAGCTCGCCCCGGCAAAAACCCAGGATTTTGGTGCAGTATGAATGGGGTATTAGAAGTAAATTAAATAATATTTGTTGAACAATACATTATGTATACTTTATACTTTGTGCATATTTATAAAATATTGTATCATTTTGATATCTTATGTGTACATGCTTTCCTAGATTTGAAAATATTGATAACAAATATATAATAAAAACAAAAAGAAATATAAATAAAAAAATAAAAGACTGGGAGCAGTGTTGTTGATAACCCTCCATTGTCACTTTGGCATTTATAGAAATAAATAAAGGCAAATTAGCCTCATGCATGGTAGGAAAGGATGAATTCCTCCCTCACTTTATTATTAACCTACCTTTAAATTGTGGAAGCAAATTGTGTATATGTTATCAGTACAAACTAAAATAAGGAAGCAATTGATCTTAGTCACTTGTCTAAGTACTTTATCCCTCTGTCTTCTTCTGTTCACACTCATCTGTATGGAAAACAATAGTGATGTGAATGGTGTGACAAGGCGTTTCTCTTAACTGGTGTTGTACTTTAGAGTTGATTTGATGGTGACAGTATTAAGTAATGTTTGTTTAAACTGTTTAGTACAATGCAGAAGATTACAGAAAAGGTGACCTTCATACAAGCATTGATAATGAGGCAAGACACCATAGAATTTCTAGACACGCACACACACACACACACACACACACACACACACTTGGAATGGAAGGCATTTTACTTATACTTGGCAAGTTAATGAGTCATAAACATATATATTTTTCAGGGCTGCAAATTTCAATGACATTTTAGTAGATTTAAGATGTTTTATTGGCTAAAGATCGGATTACCATAAATTATACTCAGCCACATGTAACATATTTTGTGTACGTAAGAACATATTGCCCATCCATATTCTAATCATAAATTATGCAACATTTGCTGTTTGTCCATCTGTACTTATGATTTGACAAGTAGGGACAGCACCAGGAGTTCTGGAGCCTGTTTCTTCAAACACTCTGACCTTTCCATATGTCTATGCACTACTTACAGATCTCAAAGAATGCTAGGAACCCCTTTAGAACATTAGGTAATTAAATGAATTATATGAATAACAGATCCACAGATTTGGATGGTCCTTGTAAATTGGTAAGAGGTCAAATTAGAGCACTGCAGTTTAAAGTGCATACTTGCAATGGTTTTGAAAGTGTAGATATAATATAAGCAAATTTTACTGAACACTTTGGATGTATGTCAATTAAATAATATAGTTATAAATATACTCAGCCCTATTAGTATAACCACATGGGTCCTGTGCATATCACTTACTCCTGCACCTGCACTCAGTGCGTCTGATTCACGTACGGGCGTAAGTCAATTTGCATGCCGCATCTTGCGTGAAATAGCTTTGCGCATTCTCAGAAATGGACCCTACATTAATGAACGCAATTGCATGCAATTCATGTCCTAACACAGTTATGATTGCCTAGTCGGAACAGGGGTGGGAACGAGCAGACAGACATGGGACATGGCAATGTACAGTAAGGGTGCACCTGTACAAAGGAGGCAAACTCAAGTCCTGGGTTTCTCTTAGTACGCTTGGTGTCAACCATAGCGACTAACAGTGCTAACTGGCACGGCATAGCTTTTGTTTTGAAAAGTACACATAGGCGCGCCACTAGCCACACTATCTAACACAGAGCAAGTGTATGCAAGGAAGGTAGACCATAAAAGTGCATTGTATGTAAAGTATGCATCAACAACAACTTGTCTTATGTGTTTAATGTGTATTTATGTATATATATATATATATATATATATATATATATATATATATATGTATATATATATATATATATATGTATATTTAAACCAACCATATAATTGTTTTTGCTACACATTTTTATTAAGGGCTATACAGTTTAGCATTGTTCTTTTATTTGATAGTATGCATTTTTTGCTTAAGTTCTAATGTGACCTTATATAAATTTGTGCATATAATGCACTCTGTTGTCTGTTAAAATATGGCACATACTTACACCCAGATTCAAATTTAAGTCTTGAGATTTCCTTGAATTTGAATACAGTCGGAACTCAAAGTTCCATGCTCTTTTTTAAACTGCAGCTTATGTTCCGATTTGAATCAGCTCAATCTCTAATAACAAGAACTTTATGGTTTATGCCGTGTACGGTCATTTATGCAGCATGTTGAACATATTATAGTGTTTCCAGTAACCCCTATCAGTCTTACATACCACACAGTTAATACATTTAAACTTATGTATCAAGTGCTGTTACTGACGTAGGTTGATGTCTTCCTAACCTCAGGGAGACCCAGGCGTAGAAGGAAGCAATATTTTGGATTGGAGTTCTCCTTTAACTAGTGTACACAGATTTTTTTTAGGTGGCTAAGCATAAATGGAATTCTATTTATGCATATCTCACTTGAATATGCTGACATTGCTTTTGTGTTTAACCCCTTATTTACTGGAGGTTTTAATGATTTTGTAACCAGACCACTTTATCAGCCTTACTATATGTTTGTTAAACTGAGAACATGGTTCTCCAATACACTAATACCCAAATACATTTCACATAGCTTTCTTGTTTTATTTTTCCTAAGGACAGATAACACATTAGTTTGGCAGCATCATGAGATAACATTTTATCTTAAGTGCATTACATAGGAAAACCTTGCAACATCATTGTTACTTTAATCATCTAGTTCTCTTGAGTATAGGAATACCAAATATGTGTATCTTATATATGGGTATGATGGAGCCAAAGGGAGAGCTTCTCTCAGCATTAGTAGATTCAGTGCAAGCGCAGGCTGGCAAATTTCAGCCTGGGGGCGCACAGGCGGCCGCATCACATAATACGTGATGCGGCGCATCACGTGTCATGTGATGCGGCCGCCTGTGCCGCTGGTAATATTTAGCTAATACTGCATTAACGGGGGGTGGGGGGGCGGCTGGCCAAAATAGCAGTTAGACTGAGCGGCCCAGAGGGGCGATGCCCCCCTGCCCCCCGGCCCAGCCCTCCCCTGATTAAGTGTAACCTGGATCCAACAGCAGATGACATTTAATAGCCATCATTAAATCGAAATTAAGCTTCACCTATCAGTCCTTCTAACACAAAGGTATTTGTGCTTATGTAGAAAAAACACTCATCAACATCATTATTGTGACATCACAAGATTTCCTGATATCATTGTGTATATACAGACTTAAGCTAGGTACACACTACAGAAATTTCCACCAACTTTTTATGCCGAGCGATTTTACATGCGATCGATGGTCCGATCGCTCGGTCCATGGAATGCATACACACTAGCCTTGTTTAGGACGATAAGGGGAAGAGCGGACGTCCCTTTAGCAACTTTTTACAGCCATCTTGTCGTGAGCAATGACTTTAATTTCGTACACACTGAAGCATCATTTGCAGGGGATGAAATGATATACCAAAGACATTAGCCTAAAGGTGCAGAGCTTTCACTATAGTTAACACCCAAAGCTGCAAAAAAAGAGAAGGCAACACTGTCTCTTCATTCATTCATATAAAATAGAACTTTAGTAACACATATACAATTTTGAAAAGCATTTAACTGCTAAAGTGCAATGCAATGAATATTCCCTAATAATAAAATCCCTTCGTATGTAATGGAATGCTCCATTCTCGGCGTGCATCATCGCTGATTGGTCCACAGCAGAAACGAACGCCCATGTCTGAGTGTATAAAATGACAGAGGAACCTGTTTGGCGCCGAGGAGCGAGCAAGTGTTAGTGGGTGTTAAGGTTGGGGAGAAGGTGTCAGTGGGGGTTGCGAGTGAGGAGAAGGTGTCAGTGGGGGTTGCGGGTGAGGAGAAGGTGTCAGTGGGAATTGCAGCTATGGAGACAGAGACAGAGTCAGAGATGGTGCTGGAAGGGCCAAAAATTGTCGAAAAAGTTAAGGTGGGGGATGGAGATGCTCAAGAAGAGCAAAGAGCAAATCCAATGAGCCCAAGAAAGGTGGAGATGATGGTCAAAGTACTGGACCAGGACGACAACGACATTAAAAAAGGTCAGTAGCACATGTAGTGTACTGGCTTGAAGGACTTTATTTCATTCTAGTGTCACATAAAGCAATCTAAACGCCTAATTTGTAACCTAATTTTTTTATGTCACAACGAAGAATTAACGGTGAGAAGGCCTGTTTAGATACCACTGATACCATTAATGTTACACCTGTTATCAAACAAGAAAAAAATGAAAAAGAAAAATATATAAAAGAAGTTCGACACAAAGGTATTTCAGTGAACATGTGTAGACAGCTAAATGCTTTGGGCACATACCTGTACCGTTGTAATAACCAAAATGGCGCCTGTTTTCCAGAATGTATGGAGATTAAGCCCGCTATTATTGCGATTGCGCCACAGGGACCAAAACATAAACTGATCTCGAGCAGGTGAGAAAATGAGGGTATTTATGTCATTGAATATAAATTACAGATATAGTAGTTAAATGGTAAACATTTTTTATTTCCTTGTTTCGTAGATAAAGAAATCAAAGGGAATAGAAACCCAAGCGACATCAAGACCTGTTCTGCCACAAACCAGTAGCACCTTTAAAAATATTAATACTAAAAATAATACACTGCAGTGTTCTGCAGTACTCTGCGCTCTGATTGGTATGGGTGAGCTCACGTCTCATGCGGATCTTTTAGACACCTGTGTGTGTAAACATTTTTGTACTTTTTTTTCCTGCAATAAAAATGTTGCATGAACACTGTGTGGTTTATTCTGGGTATTTCACAAATATAAGTTAATAAAGGTTAATATAACTTTAATAGATTATAAAGGTTAAAGTTTATAAAGGGTAAATATGAATACATTGCCAACATAGAAGCAAAGGGTAATAACACACGTGCTTTATACAAGTGTAATGGTCTGCAGCCAGACAGGTGCAATATACATTTATACAAAACATGTACTGGGACAGACATCAAACATTTACATACACACATTCCCCAGGTCGAGGAGGTATCGAAGGATTGACGTGGATCGGACGGAAGTTTATACACACTACACAACGGAAACTAGATTGGAACGAAAATATTAAACGGTACAGCCAACCAAATGAGGCGACAATTGTCCATTTGGGCAGACTTTCGACCATCGTGTCACTACACACACAATGACCCGACTTTTGAACGAGCGGTCGTATGTCGGCTGATTGAGCCAATTATTGGACGAAAACCGTGTAGTGTGTACCTAGCATTACACATAGACCTACACATTGTACTCAGTGATCAGTGCATATCAATCTTGTTTTGCAATGTGAATAGTTCACAGATTTATTACTCTACCACAGTAAAAATAATCATAATCTATATGAAAAATACCAATATCTATCTGTGTTACAGTCATTTTTATGTGAATCCGTTCCTAACTATCCACCTTGAATGCACATGTGTACATCCTATGGTGAATGCATGTTGGTCAAAATGTACATGGACTGCTGTGGACTAATATATATATATATAAACACACACACACACACACATTTTTCACTGGTTGTTCAACTTTTAGTTATATATGCAATCACCTTTCTTGCAGCTTGGTTAGTGTCTTAAACAACCTTATTAAATATTGTGAATAGTTCTACTATGGGATTATATGTAAACTATGTATTTTTTTTTAGAAAACTTGTGTCTGTTTTTCTCATGGGCAGAAAGAAACACTAGCTTTCACAAGTGTTATTTTTATGTGAAGTGGCCTAATACGAGTTTACTGAATTTGAAATGTAAACAATAGAATGTTTTATACACTCTTCGTATGTGTACAGGAAGAAACAACAACAAAAATGTGCTATTTTTCTTTACTTCTCTTTATTTCTCTGTAATTAAGTCTAAGTACATTGGAGAGCCAGGAGGAAAAACATACTCTGTATTAAATCTTCTATAATTCATTGTGCTAACTGGGGAAGAAAATTATATGACTGGCATTCTTTTTTATTTAATTCTGTTTAGTAACTAGCATAATGATAAGTGATGGTAATTTCCCTTAAAAACCCTAATGAGTGGATCATTACTATAGTGAAATAGCTAGAAAACTTTAATCCCGTAGAGGCACAGTGCCATGCTTGGCTGTGCAATAACCAGACAGAACTCTCAATGAGATTCCCAAGCTTCTGTTCCCTAGATAAAATTTTCTCTCACTCCACTTTTGCAAAGGTAATGAGGAAGTAATGAGGCTTGACTTGAATTTTTTCTGCACTTGATTCTCTTCATTCCCCAGCAGGTTCCCATAGGATAGAATAAGATGTAGGATTTATATAAAAGCAGTGGTGATAGATAGATGGAGGAGCTGAGCCATGCTATTTGGTTTTGGATTTTGCTTGTATGGGAAAGGGGTTCAGATAAATTCAAAGTTCTTTCAGCACTGTCAATTCAGTCTGATAGTTTCCACAGAATTAGACGATTTGACAATATGCAGTTCTTGTCAGACTTGCTGACTGTTTATTTTGTCACTGTGCTGATTCTAAACACTGACCTTTCTATGCCACCTTCTCTTCCTATTTTCCCCTCCTTAACAGCAGGCTGATGCATTCTTTAAGTAAATAATAAAGCAGGGATAAAAGGTACACAGGAGTGCTGCATTAGATCATTAGCTTAATTTAAACTGAAAGGTCTTTGTTGTAAATTGGGGCGGGAAGAGACCTGGGGACCTTTGCAAAGTATTTTGCTGGCAAGCTTGTTGAGATTCGATTGCCTTTGTTGTGATAATCTGAAATTAATTTGCACTTGAACCCATCTTTCTTCTGGGCTCAATTTAAACACTGTTATAATTATGCACCCTGCATGAAATTGAGAACAGACATTGATATGACAAGGCAGAATATTTTAATTCCCCAGGTACTGAAGGCTTTTTTCCCCACTTATCTCACAAGGTAATAAAACAAAATGTTCCAGTGCACAGGCTTAAAAGAGAGGTATTTGCCTGAGGGTAAACCATAATAATCAGTGTGTAGCTAACATTCACTCATGTACTTTCTCAGTAGGTCAATCTCTTTCTTTTAAAGTGATGTTAAACTTCTGGTAATATTGGCTGATTTGCACTTGCCACACTTTAGGGGAATATATAAATATATATATATATATATATATATATATATATATATATATATATATATATATATATATATGTGTGTGTGTGTATCCCTATACTCTTATAATGTCCACAATTGATCATTATAGTGCACTCTTCTTGTTCTCTGTGTGAGCTATAATATTCTTATCAGTATTCTTTTAGTTTTACCTCAGATTAGTGTTGTTGGTGGGAATCTCATTAACTACAGTAAGTCTTTTCTCTTATTGTGTTCTACTTTGGAATTATAATGTACAAAAAAGGCCACCAAGATCATTGCCCTGGGCTTAAATTCTTTGAAATCAACATTCTGCTTAAAGGAACAACACTCTTTTCAAAACTAAATGTTTTAAAGATTTAGATCAAATAGTACAGTTATCCTTACAGTCATTGGAGGGCATTTGAAGAAGGCATGTACTTGATTTCACACAAAGAGAAAGATTTCAGCAGTGGTCATTAATCTGATTAGTGCTCTATTCAGATGCAGCTCCATAATAACTTAGGTCTAAATTAGCAAGCAACAGGCGAGAATGAATAGGAGCTGTGTTTTTTATATGCTGAGTAAATTGTACAGCAGGGGTAACCAGCTAACAAAGGCCAAACTCTTCAACAATTCATTTCAATTATTTGTTCACTTGTTACAACTAATTGTACTAATCCAAGAGGAATAATAGCAATACATAAAAAAATAACTGACAAAGTCAGGTATGGTGTTACTGCCCACCCATTATGCATTCACGTACATGCTGTACATTTACAATATTGTGAGTAATAACTATACTACAGTGCCGTCTGTATAAAGCCATAAGATTTTATTACAACAGAATGTCATGTAATAAAAATCTTTGGGGGTTCTAAGAAAAGCTGGAACTACATAAAAAAGTCATATAGGTTATATATGGGATGTGATATACACACATGCCATACACCTTCACTCTTGTATGCAAACAGCACTGACTTTGTAACCATTAATCAAAGCGACCTTCCCAAAACAAAGCAAGTCGTTTTATTCCACTTAAGATACTATTAGCTGTTCACGTTATTGATCAAATGTTTCTTGGGTTTAGTTTCCTGAAAGTTTTATACAGAACTACGTACAAATGCAGCTGCAAGGCCATGGAAATTAAATTGCCAACTATCAGTTCGCTGTCAGCTAAGGTGAAGCTAAAGTGTTTGGCAAGATCTGTGGATGTTGTCTTGACTTAATCTCTTTCTCGGGTATCTGGAATCTGTTTTGAATACACCCAGGCAATTTACTGTTCTTCCTTGTCATTGATCTTTATCATCCAAATGGGTCTGAATGAGCGTCTATGAAAAATGACTTTCAATGTGATAAATTCCATTCTGTTTTGTCTCCATTCTCTTTAATTGGATAAACCTGAGTCATTAAATTGTGCTTTTAACATCATGTCTCTCCTGAATCAGTACAGATTTTGTCATCACCCTTTCAAAAACTTATAACATGGATGTTTCTTTTTAAAAAACATAACATTTTACATTTACAAAAAAATATTTAGATAAATCCAGAAAACCAAATTAATCTTACATCTTCTTTATCTATTCCATTTAGAGATAGTTTAATGAGCCTAATATAGCTAAACAAACATGCCATAATTTCATGGAGAGTGTCTTTCAGTGAGCTTATCATTTTGTTATTTAGGGATTGTGAGTGTAGACATAGATATGCGAACCAAAACAATACCACATTGTATTCTTTGTATGGGATGTAAATATGCTAGGACATAACTGCTTTGAACTCTAGAATACTAAGTCACAAAATAATTCACTGCCAGGTATAAGGTATGTAATTAATACTCTAACATAGGTCTGGTAGATTAACACTCCCTGAATTCATTGAAAGAAACAATCATTTACCACACTTATATCTGTAATAATATCATACATTATGAAACACTAAATACATTTTCTAAATTATGGTAAAATATTTACAATTTTGTAGGAACTACATGCATAAAATATAATTCTGATATAATCATTTTAATAAGAATAGAAACATTTCTGAGGCACGCATATAATTACATTTTCACAGAAACATAGCAGTATGCAGTGAGCAATTTGTGAATGGTTTGCTGATTAAATGGAGCTGTTCTGAAATTCAAAGATGGAGAATATAATTATTTTTAGTTTTTGTACTTAAAATGTATTAAATGTTGTTTTAATTTGAAATAAAGTTGATTCATACTTTCTTCATCAACCTACCGGTAAGTGGATTTATCATATTTAAATGTAAACACTTAATAAGGCTCCAGTACAAAGCTTTTTCAAAATATTTAACTCACTCTCATACAGATTTTACCGTAATAACTCATGATGAATCCAAATTAACAGGACATGTTGCAAAATGTTCCAATAACTGATTTAACATATTTGAGGTTTTAAATGAAATACAAGGTAAGTTTTATGACCTAAACAATCATAAGGTCACATGGGTGTCCTGATTTTCCAATTAAATATTATAGGAGCCCTACCAATATATGGCCACTGAGGCCTGGAACTGACAATCTCTGTTAGGGAGAAATAATTTAATAACAGGAAAGAACTAAGTGACACACTTAACATGGTCATGCAGTTAATTAGAAGGACAAAATTCTAAAATATTATATTTAAAATGATCAAATATTTGTTCAGGACTGCCTGGGAGCTGTCAAGAAATATTTTTACTCTGCACACCTAGCACAATGTATTTAGCAGCACTCTCCTCCTGGTCTTGAGTCTGGGTGGACATTGAGTTTGCACTACTCCCACCATCATCGACATCAGCTATAATGTGGCTACCATGTTCTTATTGGCCTCACGAATCTCAGGTACTTTTTTTTCAGCCGTATCTCATGCTCCAGCTACAGGTCTAAGTCTAAGTGTTGATTACTAGTGATAAATATATGTGCTAGGTCGTGTGCTTGCAACCAGGAACTGTAAAAATGTATTTTATGTACAGTAGACATTCATAACATCATTCTGGCTAGAAATCCATAAATGTATTTCATGGGGGGAAAAAAAACTTTTTTTAAAAATTTTCTACTATTTTATCATTAATGCCTGTATTATTAACAGGTGATATTAATTGAATATTTTTTTTTCTGTGCGTCCATTTGTGAGTTTATAGCCTACATAGGTATTGGACGTATCCTACAGTGTCTTGTCTAGTAGAGCAGCACAGACCTAGACGTGTATTTATCACCACACGTATCTTCACATCCGCTCCTTGTAGAATTCGGACGTGCGCATACCCAATTTCCATGTGTTTTTAAAAAAATGCACATTACGTGCAGTATGTGTCCCTTAATGAATCAGGCCCGATGTGTATAAGCATTTATACCTCAAGTATATGGTCCCAGCCAGACTGCATAAGATTTATCTGAGATATTCTTCTCTTTGTTGGAGAGGCCTTATCTGGTGTCCTTATTCGGTCATACAGAAATTCTGGTCTGAAGCTTGTAATCTCTGTGTAAAAAAACAGGTACAGCTATACCATTTCTGCTAAAATGCACATTACTTCCTTTGCCTTTTCCTGACCTTCCAAAACATATGAATACATTTATTAGGCATATCTTATGTGTGGCCACTAAAGCTGGGTACACACTACAGCAGTGGATCCCAACATTTTTCAGTTCAAGGCACCCTTAGGGTTTCCATAATTTTTTCAAGGCACCCCTAAGCCAAAATAATTACCAAGTAGTCCCCCGCCTTGCTTACCACCGGTCCTGGCTGAGACACCTCTGCGTGATCGCTCAGGCACCCCAGGGAGCCTAGGCACACAGTTTGGGAACCACTGCACTACAGGGTTTATGTCCAATAATCGGCTCAGCCAGACGACATACGACCGCTCGTTCGAAACTCGGGTCAGTGTGTGTAGTGACACAATGGTCGAAAGTCTGCCCAAATGGAAGATTGTCGCCTCATTTGGTTGGTCGTACTGTTCAATATTTTCGTTCCAATCTACTTTCCATTGTGTAGTGTGTATAAATTTCCGACTCAACCACGCCAATCCTCCGATACTTCCTTGACCTGGGATTCTGTTGGGGGCGTGTGTATGTAAGTTTGTTATGCCTGTACTAGTCCCACGTGGTGCGTTATCCGCACATCACTGACTTGTATAAATGTGTATTGCACCTGTCTGGTTGCAGACCATTACACTTGTGTAAAGCACATGTGTTATGTAACCCTTTGCATCTATATTGGGAACCTATTTTATATTTACCCTATATAAACTTATACCTTTATAAACTATTTAACTTATAAAGTCATATTAACCTTTATTAACTAATATTTGTAAAATACCCAGAATAAACCACACAGTGTTAATGCAACAGTTTTATTGCAGGAAAAAGTACAAAAAAATTATTGCAGAATATGACAAGTGAAAAAAATAGTATTACACTTTAAAGGTGCTAGTGGTTTGTGGCAGAACAGTTACAAATAGCATACACATTTCAACAAAATTTTTCTCAAGATTTTTAATTTTTTTTCTTGATGTCGCTTGAGTTTACATTCCCTTTGATTTCTTTACCTATGAGAGAAGGAAATAAAAAATGTTTGCCATTAAACTTCTATATTTGTAATCTATATCCTACACCAGAAATAGTCTCATTTGCTCACCTTGCACACTGCTCGAGATCAGTTTATGTTTTGGTCCCTCAAGCACAATTGCAAAAACAGGCGCCATTTTGGATATTGTAATGGTACAGGTATGTGCCCAAAGCATTTAGTTGTCTACACATGTTCACTGAAATAACTTTGTGTATAACTTCTTTCATATCTTGGTATTCAACATCTTTTTTTTCTTGTTTGATAACAGGTGTTACATTAGTAGTATCAGTATATTTTAGACATTTTAAAGAGGAAAAAAAACAAAACAAATCAGAAAAGCAAAAAAGAATAAAAAGATTGATCAACACCACAATGGATCCAATCTTGTTCAATGTTGGTTGAAAAACAAGAAATCCACCTGTGATTAAACAGGCCTTGTCACCATTAATTCTTCGCTCTGACAAAAAAAAATCTATGTTACAAATCAGGCATTTGCATTGCTTTGTGTGAAACTACATAAAGTCCTTCAAACAAGTACACTACACATGCTACTCACTTTTTTTAATGTTGTAGTCGTACAGGTCCAGTACTTTTACGATCATATCCACCTCTCTTGGGCTCATTGGCTTTGCTCTTTCTTCTTCTTGAGCATCTCCCACCCTAACTTTTTCAAAATTTTTTGGCCCTTCCAGCATCATCTGACTCTGTCTCCGTCTCCATAGTTGCAACCCCCACTGACACCTTCTCCTCACCCGCCATCTTCTCACGTTCCTCGGCGCCAGACAGGCTCCTCTGTAATTTTATACACTCAGACATGGGCGTTCGTTTCTGCTGTGGACCAATCAGCGATGATGACCGCAGAGAATGGAGCATTGTGGGTGATGCCTGTTCGTGTATAATAACCTGGTATATGGAAATTTTGGGCTATAACTTTAACCCTTACAGGACCATTACATACGAAGGGATTTTATTATTAAGGAATAATTATTGCATTGCACTTTACAAGTTAAAAGTTTTCTCTAAATTTTATATATGGTAATAAACTTCTATTTTATAGGAATGAATGAAGAGACAGTGTGGTCTTCTCTTTTTATGCGGTATTGGGCATTAACTATAGTGAAAGCTCTGCCCCTTTATGCTAAAGTTTTTGTAATATCGTTACATGCCCCGCAAATGTTGCTTCAGTACGTACGATATTAAAATCATTGCTCATGACAACATAGCTGTAAAAATTCGCTAACGGGATGGCCGCTCTTCCCTTTATCGTTAACAAGGCTAGTGTGTGTACAGTCCATGGACAGAGCGATCGGACCATCAATCGGATGTAAAATCGATCAGCATAAAAAGTTGGTGGAAAATTCTGTAGTGTGTACCCAGCTTTACTTCTTGCTCTTCGAACAGACCACCAACCATAGAGACCTTCAGGGACAAAACATCTGGTATATTTATAAGATGGAGTTTATGATCAGTATCTTGAAGAAATAATCTGCTTCTTTTTATAAAAGTTGGAGTATCTCAACAAATTAACAATATTCCACCTTCACTCTGCTATCTCTAGCTCACCCTATGGTGAAGCTAATCATAATGTTTTCTTTGTTTTTATATTTATGATTAATGAACATGAGCATTTACTTGTAATTGTTTCATTATAACATATTGCACTTTGGTTGCATTCATCCTCTGCATGGGATGCGTTCACATGTTTCATGTTTGTAACTATTTGATGACGTTAATAAAAAGTTGCTTACAAAAATTTATGAAATGTTTTGTCGACCTTTCTTTGGTAAAAAACAAAGCGAAAAACCTAGTGCAATCTTATTTCTGAGAGATGCAGTACTGTGCATGGTCATTTTGGCCACTGGAACCAATGTAACAGAACATTTATAGGATATTACTTTACTTTATATTACCCCAAATAAGCAATAAAGTAGACCCTCCTTGTATAAAAACATGCATATTTGCAAGGAAATATCATTCTATGTATAAAACTATTATGACTCTATGCATCATTGATCATTACATGTACGTTGTTATGGTAGCCTTAGGAAATATTCACCTGTAGGGAAGCAATCACATGTCAGACATCACCCAGACTTAAACGTTTCACATTTGAAGAACACAAACAAATCAATGTATGGAATCTGCCATTATATCTTGCCATTATTGTTTTTTTGCTTAGTTCCTTGAGTCTTTAGCTATATTATAAGGCAATCGAAAGATTGATATGGCATTTGATGTTGGCTCTCTACCTATATGCTGAGGTCTGTGAAGCCAAAAAAGAAGAAAAAAATCCTAATATGGTCCCTTTTCAGAAGAGAAGTTTGATAGGTGTTTGTGCTGTAATCCAATAAGTATCACAGTCCTTGACTTTATGTTTACCAGAAACTCAGAAATGGATAATAGCAATAATGTGGCTCTTGTTCTTTATAACTGTGGCAGACAGACAAGGTCTGATTATCCAATAAGCTGACCAGGATCCAGCTTAAGGTGCGCAAGAGTTTTGGGGGTGAAAAACTATGACAGGGAAAGGCATTGTCACACATTGCACCAGCAACCTTCATTATGGTCACTGTTCTTACCTGTTTCCCTCTTCCTGCATTCACATGCTGGTCTGAACTGAGCATGCACACACCTGGTTTGCTCAATACTTCCTGCATCCTCTTGATTGGCTAATTGCCTGTCAGCTCCTTCTATTTAAAGCACCTGCTTCTCTACCAAGTTGTCAGATCTTTAGGTCTACTCACCTGTACCGATGTCCTGTTCCCTGGCTCCAGTTTGCTACTTGTTCTCTGAAGTCTCCAGCACATCTATCTGCAGATCATCACAGCTTCTGTGACTACTCCACTATCCTGTGGTAATGCTCTGTAGATTATTGCTACCTGTTCTCTGAAATCTCCAGCACATCTATTCGCAGATCATCACAGCCTCTGTAAACACTCCACTATCCTGTGGTAACGCTCTGCAGATTATTGCTACCTGTTCTCTGAAGTCTCATGCACATCTATCCGCAGATGATCGCTACCAGTCTCCAGTATAACCTGCATACTCGCCTGCTGTTCCTCTGTCCATTGGCTCTACCATTGCCCTGGGAAACTGCCTCTTAGTCTCTCAGTCATTGAGCTACATCTCATCCGTGGCATCTTCAGTTATTATCTTGGTTGTCAATACAGCCTCGCTCATCATCCCCTAAGAGGGCCGCGACTTGCGGTCTGGAAGCAGCTAACTCCAAACTCCCTTGGGGGAGTCCCTGGCGAACACCTCCCTCACTGTTAGACTCCGCACCTCTCAGGAGGTAATATCACGTGACCTGGCTGTATGGGCAGTCCTCTGATCCTAACTCAGTGACAGGCATGAACTGAAATTAATTTTAAAATGCAAGAGTAGTTGTTCCCCATAGTAAAAAGACAAACATGAAACAAAAATATAGGAAGGTTTTAATCTTGGTGTATTCTCATGGTACCATTATTATCACCCTTTATTTATACAGCGTCACCAGTTCTGCAATGCTGTATAGAGTATATTTGTCTTTCACATCAGTCCCTGCCCCATTGGAGCTTACAGTCTAAATTACCTAACACACACATATTAGTGTTAACTTTGTCATGTTTTTGGAGTGTGAGAGGAAACCGGAGCACCTGGAAGAAACCCATGCAAAATGGGGAGAACATACAATCTTCACACAGTTAAGGCCATGGTGGGGAATCGAACTCATGACCCCAGTGCTGTGCGACAGAAGTGCTAACCACTATGCTGCCAAGGCTGAAAACAAGCACTCATGCTCAGGCAAGCACTTGAGGATAGTGGGAGATACAAGGATGGTGACAGGCACATAGACGAGAGCTCGCCCCTCTTCACCTTCATGCCTTCATCCTCAGTAGCGCTCGATCACGCCTATATAGTTCTGATATTAGCAAATATGAAATGAGTAACACAAATTGCTATGACCTGTTTAAAATGCCAAGTTGATCTGAGTTTTGAAAAAGTGCCACCGTAAACATTGGTGGGGGTGAAGGAAGCCAAGTTTGTTTTTGCATACTGTGAATTAGCCTAGTGTGGAAGGTGAGGAGTGCTACTAGTATAGTAGCCTAGGTAAGCCTTAATCTGATCCTGCAGACAAATAAGACTGAATTTATCTTAAAGAAGAACTGTGGCGAGACTGGCTAAAAAAGCAACAGTACTACTGTATTTGTGGCAGTAATTTAAAAGGGACAGGGTGTTTTTTTCATTGGGGAATTACATTCTATCAACCCTTTCAAATGTTTGCTGCAACTACATGAGCATTGTGGTCATTACCCTTGTCAGTTAGAGTTATCTTTAAAATGTTAGAAACAAATATGCAATGTAAAGTGCAATAATCAAACTTTCTTATTGCCTGTTTGTATAAAGAGGAGTTGAATTTCATGGGAGTTGACAACATTGCTCTAATTTACAAAATCACTCAAAAGTCAGGTTATATAGGTAACTTTTTATGAAGGGAGCTGTATTTGCTGCAAACATATGCAACAAACATGTGTAATTTAGACAACATATAAAACATTAAAATATGCTGTGCATAACATTTTTTTTAATAGTTGCGAGTCCTGGAAAACAGAAACCAAACATACTGTTTATTCTATTTTTATAAACTGGATAAGTGACATATGTCTAAGTACAAGTAATGTTCATTTTAACATGCTTATACCACCAGTGTAGATATTAATACGGTATTGTCAGAAAATCAGAATTATTCATATTTCCGCTTTTGCTTGGTAGAATTAAGCAGACATATTTTACTAATACTACTCTCAACGTTGGATGCATCTTTGCTTGCCCTTATCAGAAATAAGAACCATTTTAAAATAAATTACCACAAAAATTTAAATTAAGAACATATTTCCAAAAAAAAAAAAAGTAAACTAGAAACATCTTTTCATATCCACGTTGTGTTTATGTACATATCTAAGAGTTGCTACGTGTGAATCAGTACTACTTATATACAATATTGGAGTCCTAATAAAACATGATGGAAATTATTTATATGCCATAAAAATGGCTTTCTGCTGCCATCCATGTTGTTACTTTTCCATGTTTCTTCCTTTCTTTCATTCATTGGAATTAGGTTCAAATAAAAAAGGAAATACCTAAAAAATATCTGAATATCTGTCTTTGCAGAATACTCTTCAATTTAACTAATGCACAGTTTGTAACTTTCTATGACTGCAGTAGGTGCTTCCCATGATATATCCATTACAAAGCCTCCGACAGCAATTAAGAATCATTGTTCTACTGTCTCAAAAGACTTTGCAACAAGACTACTTGAATTACTATAGCATTTATCAAAACATACAGTGTTTGGGAGAATGGATCTCACACTTTGATCAATGGCATGTAATGTTCCATATTATTGCTCAATTTGCATTTACATTCATTGACTTTTATTGATTAGTAGCAAGTCTGAGTTTTGGGGATCTGACAAGCTGATTGATTATGAATCAATTCACATCTAATTGAGTGCAGACTGGCAAGGGAAAGTTAAGCTATCTACATTTTCCCAGAGCAGTCTATTAAAAACAAGCTAGTTCAGTAAAGCTAAAGATGTAACCACTTAGTTTTTTTTAATAATGAAATGAAAGAAGTATTACATTTTATTAGACTTTTGGACTGGCAATGGTAAATGTACTGTATTTGGTCCTAAAAACTTTAATAATGTTACAGGTCTGAACAGTAGTAGTTGTATTGATGTTTAACTATATAGGTCATTCTTCTCACCTTTCAGATATGACAGGTTGTCTGAAGCACACCAGGAACATGATGCTTGAGGGGTTAAGTGTTACTTGCCTCCTGGCTTCCTACATCGCCCTCTGTGCAGACAAACAAAGATGAGGTGTGGGGTACATCTGTCACTATGCTTGATGACATGATGGATTACCTTTGTCACTGACACCAGAAGAAAAAATCACTGCCCTGCTGATAAGATGTAATGACTCACTAAAAAGGATTTTCTTTTTTTTCTTTTCAAATTTCTTGTTTCAATGTGATGTTTTCCAGACATCAAGAAAAATAAATTTGCATTGTTGAAGATTGACACCCTCTTACTTTTACTCATGAACGCTTGTTCTCACCTTCACTAAAAGAAAGTATTTAAAACATTATTTTGCTTTTAAACAATTGTAAATTACACTGGCATGTGCACATTTTATTAAAGGGACATTTTGAAAATAATGCATACTTGTAAGAGAATTCATGTCTAAAATGTAATGAATGGAGAAGGCCAACATGCATTTTACCATCTCTTAGAATATCAGATCACTTAGGGCACAGAGGAAGCAGTTGTAGTTTGTGATTTACACTATTTCTGCTACCATATTGAAACATGATGTTTGTTAAACTGTACATAAGTAAAGTACATTTGTTAAGCATACATAATGGTGTACGCCAAAAATTACTGTCTTTACTGCATAGGTGACAGGTGCAAATTAAAGAATAACTACATCCATAAGGTAATCTTAGTATTGGGTTGAGTCACTAAGTTCTGCTCATTACATCTACTGCTGCACAGTTTCAAACAGGCCATATTGTTGTCAATGCCATTTCCTCATGAACTTACAAGTGTATGCAAATGTGACGCCCACAGAGGAAACTGCCCAGCAGTAGTTTAATAGAGCAGAACATAGCTTTGGCAACCTCTCAGACAGGGTGAGTATAGCACAACGTGTAAATAGATCACCATATTTTATCTTAAATTCAAATTAATCAAACACAACATTATAGGCCAATTTGTCAATTGCAAAATTCTGCATTATTTGACTGCATATATAGAGTAGAAGGGGTGCTTATTTGTCAGCCTGCATCCCCTATGGAACTCAGCCCTGTGATCTAGTATGCACTCATCAAGATATGCTTAAAGCACAGTTTTTCAGACCCCCTTTTACATGAATATTTGAGCCCCAAATTACGCTCAACTCTAAATGAGCCCCTATATATTTTTGGTGGAGTTGCTGCTCTCTAGCTGTGTCAGTCTTAGTTGGTGTTCTGTCCACAACCCCGGACCTGATACAAAGCCCCATAGGTTCTGTGGCACTGAATGACCCCAAAGACTTGATACAGGTATGTCCTCTCAAAGCATTCATATACATATTGTCATACTTTATAGGGCTTTAAGCTTGGAACCGCCTTAAACCTTGTATGTGATGTGGATATGCTAACCGGACAATAAGAAGCTACAACCACAGTGCATTCGATCACCTATACCCTTGCGCTTATTCCAATACTCACTTTATCAAAAGCAGGACTCATAACAAAAGGTGACATGTCGCATGTGCATAAAAATATCCACATTTTTTCAATGAAATCCCAATAAGTGTGGTGCCCTTCTGCCACGTTTACCAGGTTTACTGTGTTCTTTTTTTAATAGCAGTAGTTTTTATTATTATTATTATTATTATTATTATTATTATTATCGTAGATTTCTAAGGAACCACAATGCTCTGCAGCACCGTACTGTATGAAAAACAGGACATACATAAAACAGGGACGTACAAGGCAGATAAAACAAATGCAGACATGACAACAAAGGATATGAAGGACCCTGCTCATTAGAGCTTACATTCTAAGTGGACGAGGCCACAGCTGAAACAAGAGGAGTAAATGTGTCTCAGAGTGGAGATTGGGACAGTTGTGAGTGTGCATTAGTGTGAATAGTAATATTGAGGATAAGGTCACCTCTAAAAAGGAGATGGGTTTTCAAAGAGCATCTAAAGATTTGAAGCCTGTGGGAAAGTCTGATTGAGCATGATAGGGAATTCCATAAGTGGGGAGCAGCACGGGAGAAGTCTTGTAGGTGGGAGTGAGAGGTGGTTACTAGAGATGAGACAAGGCGCAGGTTAGAGGTAGATCTAAGAGGACAGGAGGGAGAGTATTTTGATATGAGATTTGAGATGTATTCAGGGGTTGTGTTGTTGAGGGCTTAACTGGTAAGGGTGAGTAATTTGAATTTGAATCTGGAGGACACAGGAAGCCAGATTTGCAAAGAGGTTCAGCAGATGTGGAGCGGTGAGAGTGGAAGATCAGTCTTGTAGCAGCACTTAGGATGGATTCAAGTGTGGAAATATAGGTGTCACGAATGCCAGATAGCAGAAGGTTGCAATAGTCAAGACAGGAGATGATGAGAGAATAGATAAGAGTTTTGGTAGCATGTTGAGAAAGAAAAGGTAGTATTATAGCAATGGTTTTTAGGTGGAGTTTTATTTTATTTTATTAGAGTTTTAGTGGTACTTAAGGGGAGAAGGGGTGCAAAAAAAAATTAGGGGGTACAGAGTAGGGAGCAGACATTGCAAAATATATTTTGATAACATAACATTTAACAAAGTACATGGTACAACATATAAAATATATAATACAAAATGCAAAATATCAGCTTCTAACTAAAGGTTTACTGTATTCTGTCGGTCCTGATACCATAAATTACAAGTACCAAGATTTTGAGACTACAACAGTGTAACAAATGCAAGGAGAAGGGTGTGGGGAACACCCTTTCAGAGTATAGCTAACCTATGTTATATGTAGTACAGGCAATAATTTAATACTCAAGAAGGTGTATCTCAGTTGTCTAGACACTTTAAGACAGCAGTTGTTCTCCCATTTATAGGCCAAATGTAGTTTTTTATGATACCTTTATTCAGATGGACATAATCTTCTATTTCTTAGTCAACATAAGTGAATTTTACATTATTTCCAAAGTACAAAAACACTACTACTGCTACTCTAAAGGAGGCCCATAATGCAATGTGTATATGTTGCATGGCATTTTGACCACGGTTGTCTGTGCTCTGTTGACAGATTAACACATACCCATTGCATTAGAAACATTTTATATATGCTATGCACTTGAAAAAACCCTTAAACTTATTAAGTTTTCTACATCACTATGGATCCTTACCCAATGGCATTCAAAATCATGATTTTTCTTTTAACTTTACTAAAAGCATGCAAATAGGAAGGGAATGTGCTTAACCTTGCCTGAATTCGGGAGTGGCACAATTACATTAATAGAGTGACTTCCACTGAAGCCCATCAATTGCGATTGCAGTTACCACCACGTGTCGAACGAGATTGCATTTGAAACGTTTCCTGGATGTCAGTGGATAACCAGCCTAAGGATTAACTATTTTGAAGAGTATAGCAATATACTTGCAACAAAAGAAGAAACTAATAGTAATATGGCTTGTCTGCCATATTTTATTGCAGTGAACAGTCAATGGAGGGGAATATGAGAACCCACATCAGCTTAAATCTTCAGTTTACAAGTTAATACTAGGTTAAAAACAACTTAATATGTGCTTATTTTATCTAAAGCAGAAAAGCAGAAAGCAGCAGAAAAGTTAACAATGATCATCATCATCAACATTTATTTATATAGCACCAGCAAATTCCGTAGCGCTTTACAATTGGGAATCAACATTAATAAGACAATACTGGGTAATACATAAAGACAGAGAGGTAAGAGAACCCTGCTCGCAAGCTTACAATCTATAGACAATGATGTGAAAATTATGTTATCTTAAACTGGGAATATGAATTAAAATGATAAATTTTTTGTTGCACATAATATGCTGTGTTTTGTTTGTGGATTTTGACTAAATGTGTACTGGGGCATAAATGGCCCAAAGGTGGAATACAATGGTAGGGGCCCACCAGAAGGGGTGTGGCCAGTCACTGGAGAGACGTAACCAAACAGGGGTGTGGTAAGCTCACGAAGGACAGCTAGCACCATAGTGTAGTATATAAAGAATACAAAGTCTTGACCTGCCCCTTTGATTGGGCAGAACAGTCACCAAAAATCGTGATTGTCCCACTAGAATCAGAACATATGACAGCCTATCCTGCTCTCTCCTACTTGCTCTTGTCACTTTCACCACCTGTCACTGCTGGTTTCTTTAGTTGCGGCTCGTCTGAATCCTGTAATGTTGGGAGCCCTATTTGGGGAAAAAAATGGGTACATTTAGAAAATTCCAACCAGCCCCGGCCTTAAATCAATAGGATCCATGAATAACACTTAAGCATTCCTCCAACCCTAATGTTAAAATAATAGTATTCACATTTAATAAATAGACCTATATCCCTCCAACCAACCCCAACATTAAAGTAATAGTATTCAAATTTAATGAATAAACCTATTTCCCTCCCTCCAAACAGCCCCAGCAATAAATTAATAGCATTTACGTATAATTAATATACATATTTCCCGCAACCGTCACTACTATTAAAAAATTCATATTCACATTTAATAAATAGACCTTATGCTCCTCAAACTCAGCTCCACATTCAATTAATAGCCCCCAAACAACCAAATCTTAAATCAATAGTCCCCACTATAAAATAAAATTGCCCCACCATCACCCCACAAACAAAATAGCACCCATTAATTAGCCACCACCTACCTCACACACACACTACATTTCCACAAGCCCCCTGTACCATCACACATGCATTACTGTGCCCCTTCATCACCATGCTGTGCCCCCTTATGATCACACTGTGCCCTCCATGCTGCTTTTGGTTTCCCCCTCACAGCCCCCCCTTTAACACCCTGTGCCATGCTGTTTTTGCTCCCCCCTTCTCCTGGCCCCCCTTAATCTCCCTGTGCCATGCTGCTTTTGCTCCTCCCTTCATCACCTTGTGCCATGCTGTTTTTGCGCCCCCTTCATCACCTTGTGCCATCCTGCTCCCCTGTTCACTCTGTGACATGCTGGTCCCCCCCCTCTCGTCACACTGTGCCATGCTGCTTCCCCACCCTTTCATCATTCTGTGTCAGACTGCTCCCCCCTTTCATCACTCTGTGTCATGCTGCTTCCCCCCCTTCATCAATCTGTGTTATTCTGCTCCCCCCTTTTCATCACTCTGTGCCATGCTACTTCTCTCCCCCCTTTCATCAATGTCATGCTGCCCCCCTCCCTTCATCACTATGTGCCATCCTGCTTTCCTCCCTATGCCTCCCTTCCTTGTCTTACCTTCTTATTAGCTTCTTCTCTTCTTGTCTTCTTGTCTTCTGTCTTCTTTCTTCTTTCTTGCTTGCTCCTCTCTGTGCCGCTCCTCACTGAATGTAGGGCATGATGAGATGACGTCACGCCTGACATTCAGTACGAATAAAGCAGAGAGAAAGGAGGAGGGGCACCGAATCCGCGATCATGTGAGTATTATTATATTTTTTTTTTTCATTTTTTTTAAAAAGTACCTGCTCCCCCCACCAGGGGAGCCATCAAGCTCCCCAGTGTGCCAGTCTGACCCTGAATCTCCTATAATGCAATAACATCTGCTAAAACATATATGGTTTCTAATAACAGACACAAGATTTGTTTCTCTATGAACTATAATGTAAATTCATTGTTTTTTTGTTTTTTTTTTATAGATGAATGCATTGTTAGGTAATCTATCTACATAAATAAATAGTTTCAATTTGCTATTTAAAAATATATATCTATTTTGTTAATTAGCAGTTTTAAATATTTATTAAAGATAATAACAAAATGTATTATTTACCTATTTATAGCCTATAGCAAATAAAATGATTCCCTAGCACCCCTAGGTTCGCCCAGGAGAGGGACAAATAGGAAGCGCACTCAGTATGCTAATTGCATACCAAGCAAAGTTCCACCAGCCCTTCGCTTCATGCTAGCACTTCTTACTAGTCTAAAACGCAAACATAGAACATAGAACATTGGGTGGACAATCAATTTCACACATTTTGTGAGTATGTACATTTAGTTTATTTGTTTAGCTATTCCTTTATTTTTTTCACTTACTAGGGCCATCTTTCACTTTATTGTTTTGTCCCATTGCCTTATAGCTGTGATTCTATGAGTATGGCACTCTTACTTTTCTGTCTATCTGTATTACACTGTATTGTTTTATTACTGTGTTTGTTCCCAAATGTAAAGCACTGCTGAATATACTGACATATACTGACTGCATTTTAAAGCCACAACCTCATGACTATCCCGCTGCTCTTTTTCTTCCAGAGCCTCAGTAAGCCATTATTGGACAAAGATCAAAGATCTATTATACCACTTTTACAAAGCACAAAAGCTTGCAATTTTATTTAAAAAATAGAGAACCACAATTTTCTATTATCTATTTTATCCAGGGTCAATGACTAGGCAGTCTAATTTTACCCCCAAAATGCTCAGTTATCAGCCTTTGGTAAATGGAACCCACTTTTCTGCTATAATCAGTGGCTGAAGTGGGGGTGTATATCGGCACTTCTTCTACGGCCTTATTGTAAAACTATCAAATTTCATTTGCTTACATTTTCCATACTGTCATTTCTAAAATTTCATACCGCCACTCTTAAATACGACTGGTTATAATGGGGTGCAGTTGGTGGAAATTTTGTTTATTGCATGTCGAAAAAATGGATCTGGAGTGGCCCTATGTTACTATATAATGACTACTCACAGAAGCTATTTGTTTACTTGCAGAAATTTTTTTTTTTAACCCAATGATCTGTTCTGATCCATTTTCATTTAAAATAGGATTGGTTTGGGTTCCATACATACCTCAATTGTTTGCCAACTTGGTCAAAAGCAGTCAAATTGACAGTACATGTGTGCCTATCTTTGAACTGTGTGGTCTAAATTGTAATCCCCAAACTCCCCAGTAAATATATTACATGTGTTGTTGTGGATCTGAATTGCAGAGTGTTTTAAACATACATAATGAGATCAATGTCAAACTGTTGGTTCTTTTGTCTCTTACAATAGGCACTTTGCTCAACTGAATGAATAGAAATTGCCTTAGTGAGTTGCCATAACACTGCCTTTTCAAAGTATAAATAATGGTGCTTATGGATTCACCTCTGTACACATGAATGATATGTATAGTCCTTGCTTACCCAGAGATTCAGATTTTAAATAAAATAATATGTACATTAGCGTATAATTGTATAGTATTTAAGTCATATGTGTATTAATTTGTTTATTTGTATCTATCTATCAATCTAATGCAGTGCTATTTCAAGCCAGCTGTATGAGTAATATAAGAATCCTAGAAAATTTTTCCTTTTTATTATATAAACTGATTTATCTAGTAAGCATAAAATGTTGTAGTTATAGTAAATAGTACATATATATAGTTATAGTAAATGCTACATAACTGGATCTTTTTTGATTGACATTTGTTGGGGAATTATACATTAAAGTACTTTTAAAAACATGGCATACTGTAGTTTTTGTGGAATGTTACAATAAAATAATTTGAAAAATTTGTTGTGTAATGATATAATAAAATAATAAAAAAACTATTGTCACAAAAGAACATTTCAATATCTTTAAAAAAAATATATGAACCAATTGTTTGCCGTCTGTTGTAAAATTTATCTTGATTTTTATATTTGTTGTGTTGATATTACTGTACTGGACAATTTATCCTACTTTTACATTTTATAAGCTATTACTTTTACATTTTATAAGCTATGGATCAGCTGAATACAAAGCTCTGGATAAACCTTTATGCATAATCATGTTTTGTAAGATTGTGGAATAAAATTCTTGACCCACACTGGTATTCTTAGAGATAGTCCTGTAAAAAAAGGGTCACTTTTCATTCCTCTCTTTAACCAGGAACAGCATACAAAAAATACAGTGAATGGTAATTCATCCTTTAGAAATCCCCATGAACCTGGAGCTGGAGTTGCTGCCAAAGATCTGAATGCTTTTTCCTAAATCTCTGTAATCCAATAAGCTTTTGTGTTTAGCAGCTTGTTTTGAAACTTGTATAGCACCCCAGCCTGTGTCTCCGTATGTTCGTTTGCAGGCAGGTGAGTGCCTGAGGGCCTTATTATTATTCAAGCCAGGGGGCCCTCACAGCCCGAACCAGAATGTAATTTGTAATTAAGTGTCATTTACTTCTGTCTGCCTTGAGTTGTTGTTCAAAAGACAATGCATCTGAGCTGGCCACTCGTTACTCTTTGATGTAGGTGTAATGTCTCTCAGATCTTGCAGTTTCCATCCCCTTCAGGAGAGCAAGTTCTTGCTCCTTTAAAACAAAACCAGAGATGGAATTTGCAAACTTTTTTTTGTCAAATAAATACATTGAGAAAGCTTCACAAAACACAGATGTGGGAGTGTGCTTCTGTGAATTAGCTGGTGCTGTTTGTTATTCTCTAATTAATGTGTACATGTTTTGGCCACAGCTGAAATTAATTACATAGATAAACATGGTTTCAGATAAAATTCTAATCAATGTAAACAAATTCCCTTTGACTAGTTTTTACCATTCCTCTGAGTAAGTCAACAGGCAATTAAACAATTGTGGGGGGCTCCAAAAGGTGAGAATAATGATTGAAAGACAATTTAAATAATTGAAATATGGGTGTCTAGATGCATTTGCTGCCTCTATGGGCTTTTACCTACATCTCTGTGTACACATTAATTAAAAATCAAGGTAAAAATCCAGCCCTGGGTACAGACAGGGTCTATTTTTTTTGCCCTATGCCAATTTTTATGCACCCCAAAGCTCCCCTTTTTCACATTCCATTGTATCCCATCTGCAAAAAGTAATTACATTGCAATAAATAAGCCCTAATTAAGCCTATGTAAATGTGCATATAAATAGCATATGATTAGTATACAAAATAAAAGAATAAAACAATAATGTGCAAAGTGAGCAGAATGCTGCACATGTACTTCTTGTACTTCTGCCATAATAAGCTGCACTTATATTGGCTTTCAACAAATCAGGGAATATGCACACATCAACATTTGTGAATCGTGTCATTCTGTTCAATGGTTTCTCTTTTTCTCTCTTCCATAAGATTTCCTGGAAAATAGACAATACACAGCCAAAAATACAACACTAAAGACTAGGGAACATGGCTGTATTATCTACTTTAAAAAATGTCAACTACCCACTAGGATGCACTTTTGAAAAGTATGTTGCAAATTGTCCCGATAATTCTATTTCACATTACTGGGATAGAATAAAATATTTACTGGGAGGACCTCCAGCATAATTACTAATATTGTAAGGACCATTTATTCACTAAGATGGCACTTATACAAATCTCCTTTTAAGTCCACTGCACTTTCAACACTAGAAATAAATGGTTTATTACCAAGTCCTGTTTATGTAGATTTTAAAGGTTATGGTCTCCTCACAAATGTTCTCACTACATATTAATTCAACACGCCTACATGTTTCCAATTTTGTAGACTACTGTATATTATTTTGCCACAATAGGCCAATATGCCATATGTTTTGCATTTGTAGATGCAATTATAATAACAGCTTATTTATATTATATATTTGTTGTTGTCTGATCAACTTAGCATTCAGGGAAGACAAGTGTATTTTTTAAGGTAATTAAAATGCGGGTCACATATCTACCTCTGAACAAGATGCATAATGAGGAGAATGATAAATAAAACTTATTTGGACTGGAAGTCTTTTATACACTAACCATGAGATGAGGAAAATTGATGCAAATAAGAACTTGCTTTAATTATATAATTTTCCACAGTAAGTCAATATCTGCATGTTATGCATGATCTTTAGTGTATTTACATATAATTATAGTTTTCAAATATCTATTGCTTAGAACTTGTTTATAAGCTTGTATGGTTCCATTAGTCATGTATGAGGCTTGGAAACTATTTGCATTACAATACACCAATGCGTATTCAGCCTTATTGCCACTGTGTATAAAACTAAATTAGGCTCTGTGACTGTGGTGTCTGTCATGTAAAACACAGATAAATTAAATGGAATCTTGCATCTTGTACTGTTTGTTTTTCACTTTTCAATGCATATTCTGTACATGACCACTGATTTGTGCCAAAGCATTGTACTGAAGCTACATACATTTTGACTATGTTTATTAAATAAATGCTCCCCTGGAAAACAAACCTGTACATTAAAGTGATCTTTTTTTTCTGATTGATGAATGAAGCCCGTCCATCTGTATTATAAGAAAAGACAAGCATCAGGCTTTGCCACCGAGCCTGGGAGGATTGTGACTTCCACTTTAAGATCTTTTGCTGCTGCAGTGACATCACTGATAGCTCAAAGCTGCAGCTACTCAAGAGTATTAGAATGCATTTCATGCTTGGCTAACTCAAAACTGCAGAGCTAAAATTTACACCTTATTTGATGTTCTTCTCCCTGCTGTTAATTGGTAAAGAAATCTCTAACCCTTTTGATCTCAGTTACCGTTCTCTAAATGCCCAAGTCCGCTAAACTGTTCAGCAGGAGATGCTCAGCAGTTGCCCAGTAATGTGAAGCTCGGTTTTTTTTCTTTTTTTGGCTTTAGTGCCTTTGGTTTACATCCAAGTTTCACAGGAATAAGAGATGACAGTTGTTATAGATATGCTGGTTTAATTACTTGTCAGCTTATAGCTGATATCTCAGCTAGCCAACGTGGAAGCTTAACTTTCTTGTAGTAGCTTACAGCATGACCAACTGCTGGAGTATATTATTTGATGTGCGAGCGCACACAAGGATATTTTTTGTGATCTAATTGAAAAGAGAGAAAAAAAAAGTGATTCATCGCCTAGAGTATTAACATTTGTTTATTATAGCTATGAAAATAATGTCATTATTTGCCCTGTATTACATTCATGCTATTCGTCAGTTTTATTGATTAAATAATAATTACTGCCAGTCGCAAGAGCACTATTGTATACTGTCACGAGCTGCCTCTCCAAATATTTCTTAAATTGAAATGCCTACGTTTAGTAGTTGTTAGAAAACTCTCTATTTCTTCATTATTGATACCATTATTTACAACATTGTTTATATGAATAATAATGATAGGAATAAGATAAGCAATTATTTTCCATACATCTGTCTTAAGATAAAATATTATTTATTTTAGACCTTTTTTTACATTGACAAATACATATTTGGCTTCAATATGCTAGCCTTATAACAAATAAACCATGACTTTATGACTTGCTACAATAAATCTATATATTTTTCTCTTCAAGTAACAGGAAAAAATACAAAATATATTATTATTATTATTATTATTATTATTATTATTATTATTATTTTCTCTCTATGCCCAGAAGTCCAATTTTGTTATAGCTTGATCACGTATAATATCTACTATTAACTTTTAGTTGTTTCTATGTGCCACTTGCTTGCTAATCTCCCAAATAAAGTACATTAAAACAAGGCCTACATGCATATAGATAAACCAACATTTCTCCCCTTCATCTCCTGTTAGAAAGATCCCTAAAGTTGATCCCATGCTTTTATTATCTAAAAAGATACATAGCTTCCATTGAAGTTAAACAGATTATTGGTTACTATAGTTTCCCTATTGCTCAATTTAGGCCATTGAAAGCTAGGTACAATAGGTTTAAAACTCCCATCAGAAGTTTTTTTTTAAAGTGCTCTAGAAAGCTTAAAAGGAGATACCTGTTATTTATATTTGTTGAAACGTAAAAAAGAGAAGAGTCAAAACCAAACAAAATCATTAGGGTTGCTCTCTCCATTTTAAATTTGAAAAGATGGTCTCTCTATTCCATTAAATTTATATTCTATCTATCTATCTATCTATCTATCTATCTATCTATCTATCTATCTATCTATCTATCTATCTATCTATGCTGTAATGTAAGAAGAGGGCTCAGTACAACTAATTTATCCTATGCCTCAATAAAAATGTAAAGAGAAGACTAGATGACGCAGGGTGGATTAATGTAAGTGTCTTTATGCCTCAGGAAGCAATAGTTGCATCTAAACCACTGTGACTAAGAAACAGTTAATATGATTTGATAACCGAAAAGGCCACACGTTTTATTCAAGCTCATGGAAGATTTTTTTCCCAACTCAAAGTATAGATTGCTCAAGTCAACTCTATCCATTTGATAGCTTTGATCTTAATTGTATCAGCTTTTCAATGCTGAGATATACTGTATAAGTATCATCAACTTTACATAATCAGACTGAACACAGAACAGAGGGCTTTATTGATTTCATAGTTTAGTCAAGCAAAGATCAAGGGTTGGGGGAGTGGCAAAAATTAATGTCTCATTCTTCTACTATATTATTTTGCTCAATTTTTTTAACATTTGCATATAGTTATCTAATATGATGTACACATAAGCAATCGGTACTGCTGTAAGCTATATATGTTTTTTGTTCCTTTTAATTTTTTGTAACATTTAATTTAATCCTTTTTTTGCTGGATTTGTGTTATATTATGGTAGCAGTAAAAAAAGGTAAACATAACATAATGGTATTGCAATAAATACAATTGTGAAATAAATAGGGTTTTAGATAACTGTACCTGCTATCAATGGCTAATTAGTTTACCCTCAGCTCCCCATTATATATTTTATTTTGATAACCAAAAAGCAAATTAGTAACTTGTCCTGAGCACTAAGAAGGAGCTCAAACCATGAGACATTGTCAAATGGGGTAAATTTTGTGCACTGACCAGTGACTGGATACACTGTTGGCTGATCGGTCATGATCGACAGCTGAACAACCATGATCAGATACTGATCAGGATTGGCATCCGTTTTTTAAGGATCTCAAGCAACTATTTGTGTCTAATTTGGTCTCAAATTAGCAATCTAGGGGGGGTATTCAATTGTAAGCGAGATCCCCGGAAAACGAGCGCTCGAAAAATATTAGCGTTAATACGGTAATTACTCGCTGAATTTCATCTCGCAGCTCCCTGAGCTGCGAGTTGAAATTCAGCGAGTAAACTACCGTATTAACGGTATTTACGTGCATATTACCGTATTAACGGTAATATTTTTTGAGCGCTCGTTTTTCCGGGGATCTCGCTAACAATTGAATACCCTAGCTGTCCAAATGCTGCAGGTATGGGCAACTTTCCTGTTTCATATATAAGTATGTGATTATATGTTTTCACAGCATTGGTTGCATCTATATGAAACTTGTACTAAGCTACATTTCATTCAGAAAAAAGTTTGGGCCATGAGAAACTGCAGTAATCTCTAAAATTCTGACCTGCCTGAGTTAGTTCACTCATTACTAGTGAAGGAAATTGTTTGCAAAGAGCCAAAGTTAGTAATTTGTAAAACTAAACTACTGAATGTTAAATATTTAATTATGCCATCATTTATAAGATATCACTTTTTAAAGTATAGTAGTATAGTATGTAAAATAAATACTACCTGTCACTATTTCAATATGGTCCATGAAGTCTGAGATGACGTGCAATATTCTTTTAACTTACACTAAAGCATACATCATTTCAAATATCAATTTGAGAAAACTAAAAGAGCTTTTACACTCATAAACTAAAACACTAATAAATTTGAATTGCTACAATGTCCATGCAGAGTTTCAATTTAGTTTTGTATACAGTTCTAATTTTGTACACTAATAATGTGACCTCATATGGATACATTTAGCATGCTCATAAATCTATTCAATGAGGTCAGGTCATTATTGCAGTTAATTAAAGATCCTGCCCCTTATACCTTAACATACTATTAAAGTAATTCTAACGTTTTCAAATAAGCATTGCCCAAGCGATTGTATTGTGTTTCTAGCGCACAAAGTGATTTATTTTAGCAGATGTAAAAAGTTAACAGTTCAATACATGATTGTAATATAATACAGCACAGTACAGCCAATACCAAAAGGTAAATACATACCGCTGCTATCGCATGTGCTCGCTGCGCACCCACGGGACCCGGTGGACAGTATATCTGTTAGAATACTGCGGTCAGTGAAGACTGAGGACTGGGTGCACAGCTATGATCATATATACACATTTAGTGTTACAGAGAACAATGCAAATGACGTGGCTTGCTTCTATAGGTCCAGACATCAGATGGGTCCAGGCAAAACAGGTCATAGGCTGATTCAATCTAAGGAATCCAAAGGTGGGGGTCGTCTCTCCAGGGGATGAGCTTCTTTCTTCCCGCCAATGCTCCAGTTACAATTAGCATTTCATAGCCAGCCTCATAGAAAGGTTTATTCCCTAACATCAATAACTAGAGTATGCAATATGCGATCTCTTCGGCGATGGAACCGGACAGCTGCTGATGAATAGGGTTTTAATATGATACTAGGCATGATACCTTTCTTATAACCTGAACCTTGAATATCACTGAAGTGTACATATAATCATAATATATATAGACTAAAATTAAACCAAATACTATCTGCTCATAAATTACAGTATAACGGAACCAATATGAATATGAATTACATAAATGACTAAATCTTGTAATGCGAGTGTGTGCGTGCGTATTTTACCATGCGATCGCACCATGCCACGTGTTACGTGGCGTACAGATCGCAATCGCACGGCAAAACAATATTAACCAATATACTTTCGTTCATCCAATTATACGACTTCGACAGTCCACCCTTTGATATTATTATAAACTATCACCTTAAAGATATTGGGCCTGAGTCATTAAGGAGAGCAAAGCATAAAAAAGGAGTAATATTTGCACGTGGGCAAAACCATGTTGCATTGGAGGGGGAGGTAAATTTAAAATGTGGGGACATATTTATAGTTGGGGTAGGACATGTCCTAGATCAACTTTAAATTTCAGTGTAATTATAAAGCTAGCAAGTATTTGTGTGCTAGATGAAAAAACTGTCAGTATTTAACTTATGTGCAAAATAATAAACTCATTTGCACCCCTTGAATTGTAACATGGTTTGTCCCAGAGAACATTTACTCCTTTTTGGTCTTAATGACTCAGGCCCGTTATATGCAGGATCTCAGTACCACGTTTCATTGTTATGTAATACAAGTCCCACTTGGTGTATGACCACGCTGTTTGTAGATCTAAACAAGTTATCATAAGAGAGAGTCTTAGTCCTCTAAACGACTTCTTCTTTTACTATAAACCGTACACTTCTGGAGCTTGGAGATAATCTTTTGTATGCCCTTCAAGGGTGCAATAAAACACGTAATACACTATTTGGAAAGGTACAAGGTACAATAGAACATGTATCAGCAATACAGAATACTCTACTACAGTTCTTCAAGTTTAACAGGTTCATCTGTCCAACGCATGTCTTTAAGCTCAGAATACATTTAAACACTTCATGTTCATCGATAGCATCATCCTATGTCTATCAATAATGTCATATACAACCTCCTTCAGCTCGCGTTAATATACACTCTCCTAATAATGTCATCTGTTCTTTTCATCAACACTTGTGGGCAGGCTATTGTCTATACGTTCTTCCCAGTCTCCAAATACTCAGATTTAACAGTGATCGGCTTGTAAACTATTGGGAGACTCCAGACTAAGGGACCTAGGTGTTGTACTTTTCCCCTAATGACCTCCCACCCATAATTCGGGTACTTCAAGAATATTTAGTGGAAAGAAAACTAATCCTACTTGATATAATCATTGAGGCACTTGAGAGCACGCCCAGCACTTTGTTTGGTCTAAAGCCTTACCCTCCCAAGAATGATAATCATTCTCAAGGATGCCTGCTCAAGTCCGAATATTACTGGACTGGCATCGCTGGGTGTATCTCCTTTTAACTATGGGGTCACCGTACTTACGGACATAATGCTATTCAGACAATAGCCCCTCGCACTTTCTCCAAGCTCCAAGGTTTCTAAATTTTCCTTTACCCCTGAATTGAATAGAGTAATTGGCTGGACTGATTATGCTACTAACTTCTCCTTCATCCCCAATACCTCATTATCATTACCTGAACCATCCTCTGTCACCTGCTAATAATCAAAAGAATTGACCGTCCTGAGAAGAGAATGAAATGAGAGAACACAAAACAGGAAAAACTACAACTTCATGCTGGACAACAGTCTTAGCCTTTGGCTCAGGTGCTACTAACTGCATTCGAGGCCTTCCAGAACAGACTCATGAGTGCCCTTGGACCCTTCTCTGAGTGTTGGCCCTTCTGCAGTGGGTGGAATGGGCACCAGTGTGTCTCTGATACCCTTGAAGCCATGATGCTGGTAGCATACACCTGGTACCTGTCTGTCAAATAACCTGAGTGGCACTCACCGGACCGTGAGTGCCTCTGCGCTGGTGCGTGGTTCTCTATCCTTCCTGCCGGCGCCTGTGCTGAGCCGTGGCCGTCCGCCATCTTGATGGACTGTGCATGCGCAGCATCCATGAACTCTTATGACTTTGCTTTTAACCTAATTGGTGGATCAATCACCTCTCCCTATTTAAGGCACCTGTGGCCATGGTATCGTTGCCTGATCTTGAGTCTCATTCCCTGTGAGTCTCTGAAGGTGTCTCCTGTGTCCTGCTCGTATCTTCAGTTTCCTGCTGGATTACTTGCTCTGCTCATCAGCGGTTCCCATACCTGCTACTGACTCCTGTGTCCTGCTCGTGTCTTCAGCTGTCTGCTGGATTACCTGCTCTGCTCATCGGCGGTTCCCACACCCGCTACTGACTCCTGTGTCCTGCTCGTGCCTTCAGCTGTCTGCTGGATTACCTGCTCTTCTCACCTGCGGTTCCCATAGCCGCTACAGTCTCTCAGCTCTCCTGCTGTGCCTGTATATCCTCGTTGGACAAGCTTCTCTACTCAGCAGCGGTATCCATACCTGCTATAGACTATTAGTCGTTACGCTGCATATCTGTTTGAACAAGCTTCTCTACTCTCCAAATGTATTTATACAGTTATAGACTCTTATCACTCTTCCACTTATCCGCACCTGGACAAGTCCTCACCTCATTACAGCAGTGGTACAACTTGCTATACACAGACCACTGACTCTCCCGCTACCTACCTACACCTGGACAAGTCTTCCCTTCACAGCAGTGGTACAACTTGCTATACGCAGACCACTGACTCTCCCGCTACCTACCTGCACCTGGACAAGTCTTCCCTTCACAGCAGTGGTACAACTTGCTATCCGCAGACCACTGACTCTTCTGTTACCTTCCTTCACCTGTTCACGTCCACTCTACTCTCCTACCAGTACAGCTGCTAGTCACTGACTCTCCTACCAGTATAGCTGCAAGTCACTGACTCTCATCTATTCCATTGGCATTCTCTCTCCATCTGCTGTTATATACGTTCCTACCATTCATCCTACTGCCCAGAGGACCGCTGTGTAAACCCCGCCCCTCTGGTAAGCATTATCAACTGGTGAATCCTGGGTAGAATTCCTAGTGCCCGTTACACTGAGCCTAAGAAATTTCTGTTCCACAACTTACTCTCCCGATCCAACATCCTGACAGTTATTGTGACTTTCCAGGAAACAGTGTTTTGGACGTTCTTGGTTACTGTCTCATTATTTACCTTCTCTCAAGGTCTAACCTAGCCTCCCAGTTACAATCTCATCTCACAAGGGGTCAAGAACATTTCAAAAGCCAACAGGTTACGGGTCTGCCCAGGAGTCATCTTTTGGTAGCGGGGAAGGACTAGTGGCCGAAGCTATCAGTCACTTCAATCAAGTTCCAACTCTTATTCTATTCAATTCGTTCTACCGAGTACCACTACTTTATGTTCACACTGGTTTGTGGCTAATCGAAAATATGTGATTTGTTACCACTACGCATACATTATACATCTGTTATCAATAACATGAATACCCCTATCATCTATTATAACTCTAAGACTATCACATTGAATAACAAAAGCTTTGAGTATGACACAGTAATACATTAGACACATTTCAATACACCTTTCCCCAGACATATTTTATCGGTACACCAGTGTATACTTGAGGATTCTGCATGATGGTAATTTGATGACGTGGATTTGTTTTACCTGGAGGAAAACCCATCTGCAGGAGGGATATGGGATGGCTCTATTGGTATCATTTTCCTGACATTCTCTTAATCAAGATAGGACGTTGCCGTCCTACTAGCTTGAGACGAAATGTCTGGTGCGCCCCAATATACTCTTACCAGCTTGCACATACCTTCTGTACCCAGCTGAGCCAGACCATGTGCTGCCTCCGCTAGGTCTGGAAGATACACTCTGGGAGCTACTGGTCTACCTTGTCCATCTCTCCAGGGTCCTCCAGACTCCTCACCACATCTCTTCACCTTCCAGACAGTTTATTCCTCAGGTAACACAATTCTTCATATATTAACCAATATGTGTATGTGTGCATGTGTGTGTGTGTGTGTGTGTGTGTGTGTGTGTGTTCACATTTTAAAACTAAAACAATACAACGAAAAACAAAACAAAACATAAATTTGTTAGCTGTCACATAAAACCCTGCTGTCTATTTGACAGCTATGTTCGCCTGGTGTGAAAGTCATGTATGGTCGTGTGTGTAAGTGTGGACTTTACTAGCAGCTACTTCAGTTGGTAACTGTGTCACTGTATAAAGTCCTCTATGTAGTGTCCTACTCATGTGCTGGTAATGCTATAAAAAGATTTTTCAGTCAACTCAACATCGCCCCCTAGACTAGAAAAATGCTGAAGACCAATGTATATCAATCGATTTTCCCTCTACCAACTCACATGCCATTCTCAGTACCACACATTCAGCTACTTGACTATGTGAGAAAGACAAAGGGGTCTATTTCTATAACACTTTCTTCAAATATAACAGTACCTAGTACATGTCTGTCTAACAGTAAAAAAATATAAAACACAAAATTATATTTTTCGAGCGCGGGATTTTTGGCGATTCTGACGTCAATTGAATACCCCCCTAAGAATACATGAGAAAAAATTCTAATATATGTTGACATTATTCTTATTTTTATTATTATTATTACTATGTTCACTATTATTATTTTTTACAGAAGCTTTCTTGGAGTACAGGGCTTTACTAAACCAGTGAGCCAAAATAATCTAAATTAACTCCTAAATTGAGCCACCAGGGGGGCTAAATTGTTCCTAAATATATCTTAAATATAAAAAAAATTCTATGTGCTTAACATAAACTTTGTCACTGTCGGTTTACAAACCTAGCTGCTATGGCGGAGATTTCTATGTGTCCTGATCATGGTAATCATAGTGTATGCTTATGGCAGGTACATTAATACATTCACGAGTAATAATATGGTATCCCCATCTACCAAGCGTATAGCCATAAATACCATAAATAGGGTAAAATCATAATTTTACAGTTTCTTGTAGTATTGTACTCTATCTCTGTTACAAAGACCAAGCAATTTGTAATTCATATTGTGTATTTAATTACATGTTTTCAAAAACTACAGGGTACAAATACTAAATATTACTGCACATATCTAAAGTACTACCACATCTGGAAGCTGTTTGACATTGTTGAAGGTTTCATCCTGATTAGAGTCAATAAAATTCAAACTAAAGATGACTGTCTTGGCTCACTAAACAACAAGGTTTTATCACTAATTACAATCCTTTATTACCAGTAGTTTAATAGGTTTATTGTAGGTCATAAACCATTTCTGCATGGGAGCACAGAAAATAAATAGATTTTGCTTTTGTGACATCTTCATTTCTGTTGAGTGCAATTATTCAGTGATCATTAATGATAATGTTTTCTTTAATTAGAAAAAATATAAAGTTGATCATTAAATCTCAAAGCTGAAAACATATCATATAACTATAGAAGCATTGAACTCAAAATGAAAATCTACCAAACATTATATTAAAATTGCAGTTTCTTCTCTTCTCTAAGTAGTTGTTAGTTTTTTTGAGACATTAACTTATAAATGTCTATCCAGAATTATGTAGTTCCATTTCTCACAGTATTTTTGCTTTCCTTTTATTTTCTTTTTTTTTCTTCTTCAGATTTTTCTAGAATAATAATTTGGGAAGGGAATGTGGGTACAAAAGAGAAAGGAGGTGAGGCAAAGGGAAATACAGTCACAATTGAACTACAAGAAACTAGACATAATAAGGTATAAACAGTGTACCAATCAAACCTTTCAATACATCTAACAACAATAATCATGTAACCAAGCAACATTCAAAGTTTGGAGTAGATTCTGTTTTCAAGGAAATGGGTTCAGGAGAGAAAAACAAAAGGAGCGACAGGAGCAGAGCTAAAAGAAGAGAAAAGGTTTTAAAGGCTAGTTTATTTTACCCGTTGGAGATGGTGCTGTCTTTGCAATGATCAGTCCAGACAGGCCAAGTATTGGAGACCTGAATGGGGCGGTCATGTATGATACTGGTGATATGTTCCACATTCTGTATGTACCAGACTTTTTTAATAAGTGCTGATATGATGTTGGGGTTCCTTTTGTTTCACTTAGAGCCAATAAGACACATTGCTGCCATAAGGATGTGTAATAAAAGCTTTTGCAAGTGTTTCGGTGCTCCAAGGATTGGATGTGGGAGCAGGCCTTACGAGAGGTTGTGTGGATGGTGTACTTGCGTAATGTCTGTAATTAAATCACAGACTTTTTCCCAGAAGTTTTTAAGTTTGGGGCAACTCCACCAGATAATGGACAGGGTACCTTCTGCTCCATATGCCTGCAAACAGTAACTTGTTTGAGTTTTCCTTTAGTCATGTACAAATTGTACTCTTAGCTACACTAGGTGTAGGATCTCACTCATATATTCCTCCCAGCATAGCTCAAAAAGCCCAATTGGACATGCCTAATAAAGTGAGAGTAAAAAGTAGAAATTGTTAGGCTGTCTGGTCAGATAACGAACCTGCAGAATTGATAGACGGTGGTCTTTACCTATAGCAGCCGCCTTACCCGTAGAGCTAGACGTGCTCACAGGTACTTGGATGCCCCCAGGACTTAACTCCAATGTAGTGTAGGTTCCTTATACTAAGCAGCAGCGCAGGCCCGGAATCAGCGGAGATGGTGATGGATGGTCAGACGAAAGCCATGGTCAGGGGTCACTTGCAGGGTAGAATAGTCAGAAAACACACCAAGGGTCAGGGTCACAAGCAGAAAAGCAGAATCCAAAGTACAGGCCAAAAGGTCAGGGTCACCGACAAGCAGGCAAGGTCCAGTAAACAGGCAGAAGGTCACAACAGGTATCCAGCAATCAAAGTATCCTGAGCAGGTCAGCAATAGTGCACAACTAGGACGCTATAACCGGCAGGGAGGCTCAACCCTCCCTGCCTTAAATACTAATGACAGCCAATCAGAGCCTAGCTCTGCAAGTATCTACAGCCCTATCATATAATTCATTGATTAAGTTACTTAGCCCGCAGGCTGGGGCACTGATTGCGCCCACTCGGCTTTCTACTTTGCCGGGACGCGGCGCTGAATAACTAGCGTCCTGCCCGGAAATGACGTCCCAGTCATCAAGGTGATGGCCGGGATGCTGGAGAGCCCTGGAAGCGAGTCGTGGCGGCTTTGATTACCGCCGCTGCTTGTAACAGTGCCCCCCCTTGAGGAGGGGTTAGGAAACCCCGACACCCTGACTTTCTGGGAAATTGCTTGAAGAAATTACTAATGAGTCTGTCAGCATGAAGACGGTTCTGTGGAATCCAGGCACATTCCTCCAAACCACGGCCCTTCCGTTGGACCAAAAAATTAATTTGCCCCTGGACCTTCTTAGAATCAAGAACCTTCTGTATCTCAAATTCCCGATGTCCTTCCACATTAACAGAATGAGAGCTCCTATGCTGAATACATTTAAATTTACTGTAAAACATTACCGGTTTAAGTAAGGAGCAATGGAACATGTTTGGGATTTTTAAGGAGTGCGGGAGTTTCAATCTAAAGGCCACTGGATTCACTTGCTTAATGATGGGAAAGCGACCGATAAATCTAGGACCAAGGGGTAAATGTATCAATATGCGGGTTCTTCAACACCCGCGTGTTCAGCCTCTTCCGCGATTAAATTTCAAGCTGCGCTGCATTGTAAAGGGAAGTTAACCCTTTACAATGCAGCGCCGCTTGAAATTTAATCGCGGAAGAGGCTGAACACGCGGGTGTTGAAGAACCTGCATATTGATACATTTACTCCCAAGTCTTTTACAGGGTTGTCTGAGCCTGATATTATGGGTAGAGAGCCAAACCTTCTGACCCACTTTGAATGAGCAGCTCCTACAGTGTTGGTCCGCAAATTTTTGGGAACAAAATGAGGCCCTTTTTAAAGTGGCGTGAACTTTTTTCCAGATGCTCTTCTGCGCAGCAGCCATAGAGTGTATGCCAGGAAGCCCAGAAGAGTTAAGCATAGCCAAAAAATTAGATCTAGGATGGAAACCAAGATTGCAATAGAATGGTGACGTACAAGTGGAGGAATAGCAGGAATTGTTGTATGCGAACTCCGCCCAGGGAAACAAAGCTGACCTGTTGTTGTAAATCTCAGAGGTATATAAACGTAAGAATTGTTCCAGGGACTGATTGACCCTTTCAGTTTGTCCATTGGGTTGTGGATGGTATGCTGAGGAGAGGCTGATGTTTGTTCCAAGGAGAGAACAAAAGGACTTCCAGAATTGAGCCACAAACTGGGAACCACGGTCAGAATCAATAGAAAATGTGTTGGACAAAAAGTGATGCCAAGGTCTGTGCACTAGGGAGTCTGGTTAGGGGTATGAAATGGGCCATTTTACTGAAGCGGTCAACCACTATCCAGATATTATTGTAGCTCGCTGAGAAAGGAAGCTCCACAATGAAATCCATTGACAGATGTGTCCACAGTCTAGAAGGAATAGATAAGGGCATAAGCTGACCAGAAGGACGGTTTCTAGTAGTTTTGTTCTTGGCACAGACTTCATAGGACATAACATACTCTTGAACATCAGAAGACATGTTAGGCCACCAAACTGAACGTGAGAGGTTTTCTGTAGCTTTATAGATACCGGGGTGTCCGGTGGTTTACTGATCATGGGCCTCAGTGAGGACAGCCTTTCGGAGGTGCACCGGAACGAATAAGCGGTTTGCAGGTGTCCCTGCGGGAGCCAATTTTTGAAATCTGTGAAGATTTAAATTCAAGTCCTGGACTAAACCGGCGTGAATGATTGCGGATGGTATAATTGGCAGTGGTTTCGAAGCTGATGCATGATGAGAGGTAAAACTTCTGGATAAGGCATCAGCCTTAGTGCTCTTAGAACCTGGTCTATAACTGGTAATAAAACAGAAGCGAGTAATGAACAATGACCAACGGGTTAGCCTTGGGTTCAGCCGTTTTGCTGATTCAATATATTGAAGATTCTTATGGTCAGTAATGACTGAGATGACATGGATCGCCCCTTCCAGCCAATGACGCCCTTCTTCAAAAGCCCATTTAATGGCTAAGAGTTTTTGATTACCAACATCATAGTTGGCCTCTGCAGACGAGAATTTCCGGGAGAAGAAGACGCAAGGGAACAATCGATTATTATCAAGATCCTTTTGTGAGAGTACAGCGCCTGCACCAATGTCAGAGGCATCAACCTCTAGAACAAAAAGCAAGTCATGATTAGGATACCTTAAGACAGGAGCGGAGATGAATGCCTGTTTTAGAGCCTCAAAGGAACTGATAGCTTCTGAAGACCAGCCGCACGGATCTGCCCTTTTTCTGGTGAGGGCAACAATGCGGGCTACCAAATCAGAAAACTTTAAATAAATCTTCGGTAGTAATTAGCGAAGCCCAGGAACCTTTGTACGGCCTTCAGATTAACAGGTCGCACCCAATCAAGAATAGCTTGCACTTTATTCGGGTCAATAGAAAAAACGGTCGAAGTTATAATGTACCCAAGGAATGATACACTCTGGGTTTCAAACACATTTTTTCAGCTTGGCGAAAAAGTGATGATCCTGTAATTTATGAAGTACTTGTTGGACATGGAGCCGATGTTGCGACAAGGAATGAGAGTATATCAGTATGTCATCCGGGTATATCGTCACAAATTGATCAAGGAATTCCTGGAGAATGTCAATAATAAGGTCCTGGAAGACCGCTGGTGCGTTGCAGAGACCGAATGGCCTAACTAGATACTCATAGTGGCAGGAATGGGTATTGAAGGCCATATTCCACTCTTCTCCTTTAATGCGGATAATATTGTATGCCCCGCGAAGGTCAATTTTGGTAAAGATAGTAGCACCTCTGAGTTGGTCGAACAGAACCGAGATGAGAGGAAGTGGGTACGTATTTTTAACAGTGATCTTGTTAAGACCTCTAAAATCAATGCAGGGACGTATTCCACCATCCTTCTTGAAAACAAAGAAGCAACCATATCCCACTGGTGATTTTGAAGGCCTAAGGAAGCCTTTCTGAAGGTTTTCTTTGACAAAATCCTGCATGGCTTGGGTTTCAGGACTGGAGAGTGAGTACAGTCTCCCTTTAGGTAACTTAGCGCCTGGAATTAATTTGATGGCACAATTGTATTCCCGATGAGGAGGCAAAGTGTCAGCTATTTTTTTAGAGAATACATCCCAGAATTCCTGGTATTGCGGAGGTAGTAATAGTGAAGCAGGCTGCAACATCCAAAGAGGTTACATCCAAAGAGGTAACTTCAAACACGTCTGAGAACAAGGGAACCTCCAATGGGTAATCTCCCCTTGTGCCCAATCAATTACAGGGTTATGAAGCAATAGCCAGGGGCGACCCAATATCACCGCTACGGATGGACAGTAGAAAGTCAAGGATTCTGAATGAAGAGTTCCCACTGTTAGGTGTAATGGTGGAGTTTCATACAAAACCTTGCCACCTGGAAGTGATCCCCCATCTAGACCACTTACAGTAATAACTGTATTGATATTCCGGAAAGGGATTCGAGAACATTTAGGGAATCCAATGTCAAGAAAGTTTCCAATGGCACCACTATCGATAAAGGCTGAAATGTCAACAGAATGGGCACCATAAGTGATGTGCACGGGAACCAACAAAGCATTTTTAGAGGAGATAATCTGAAGACCTAGGTGAACCTCCTCTTTAACTCCTAGGCCAAATCTATTCCTGACTTGGCAGGGCAGGAACGAGAAAAATGTCCTTTGGTGCCACAGTAAAGACACAAGCCTTGAGTCCACCTACTGGCTTTTTCCTCTGCTGAGAGGCAGTACACTCCTAGGGGTTCGTCCCCTTACTTTCCATGAACAATCCTCCCCATAATTCACTGGCCGGTTATAATGTTTGGCTGTCTGGTCAGATAACGAACCTGCAGAACTGATAGACAGAGGTCTTTACCTATAGCAAACGCCTTTCCCGTAGAGCAAGATGCGCTTATAGGTACTTGGATGCCCCCAGTATTTAACTCCAATGTAGTGTAGGTTCATTATACTAAACCGAAGCAAGGGCCCGGAGACAGCGGAGATGATGATGGATGGTCAGACAAAAGCCAGGGTCAGGGGTCACTTGCAGGGTAGAATAGTCAGAAAACACGCCAAAGGGTCAGGGTCACAAGCAGAACAGCAGAATCCAAAGTACAGGCCAAAAGGTCAGGGTTACAGGCAAGCAGGCAAGGTCCAGCAAACAGGCAGAAGGTCACAACAGGTATCCAGCAATCAGAGTATCCAGATCAGGTCAGTAATAGTACACAACTAGGATGCTATAACCGGCAGGGAGGCTCAGCCAATCAGAGCCTAGTTCTGCAAATATCTACAGCCCCAGCATATAATTCATTAATTAAATTACTTAGCCCGCAGGCTGGGGGACTAATTGCGCGTGCGCCTGGCTTTCTACATTGCCGGGACGCGGTGCTGAATAACTAGCGTCCGACCGTTGCCAAAGCCAAGGCCTGTCCGGAAGTGATGTCCTGGTCATAAAGGTGACGGCCGGGATGCTGGATAGCCCTGGAAGCGAGTTGTGGCAGCTGTGAGTACCGCTGCGGCTCGTAACAGAAATTAGGCCTTTGGAGCTGGATCTGCCCTGGCAAAAGGCTTTAAGCATTGAGAGGAAATGCAGGGTGCACTGATTAATTGTATTATTTTAAAAGTGTCAAATTTGCAAATGTTGGTAAAATACATTCTTTGGTAATCCAAGCCTATGTGTATAAGGTGGATGGCGAGATAGTACTTGTAAAAACAAGGTAGGCCCAGGCCAAGACCTTTTAAATTAATTCTAGGTCTTCTACCAGACCAAACAAAGCGCATGATACTACTTTGGAAGGGAAGGGTTGGAAAAGATAATGCAGCCTAGGGAGGGTGTTCATCTTAATCACTGCTAAATTTTTCTATCCATGAAATACATTGGGGTCACATCCTTCTTTAGGTATAACTACAATATCTGTTCTGGAGGTGGACCTTTTAAAACTTTTGCTCTGAAGAATGGAATTAAACTGGTTGAGGAAGAGGGGCATGAGTGCCTTGGCACATTTTTTGTAATACATGGCTGTGAAACCGTCTGGGCCAGGAGCAGCTGAATTCTTAAGTGTTTTGATTGATTGAGTTTTTCCTTGGTTATTTCTGCATAAAGAGAGAGGTGAGGCATATGACATTTTTGTATGTAGTCCTTGATTGTAATATTAAGTTGCTTCTGGAGAAGGGACTCCAGTTTGAAGATGATAAAAGTCAGAGTCATAGAGTAGACTCCCCTTGGCATCTTTAATGGAGACTATTTTGTTTTACATTTTCTTTACTTTTTTTTATTACAATTACTAATCTATTTTTTGCTTCCAGAATAATAAATGCCTAGTTTTAGGTACTTCTTGCAAATGAATTTTGAAACACAGTATTTTTAAAGCACAATTATTACCATTAAAACCCCCCAGACTGGATTCATTTTGAATTCCTTTCTTCATGAACATCACCAGCTCTTATAATGCTAAAAGAGTTGTATGATTAATTTTTGTGATTTCTCAGATTTTGAGTTTTTAAATTATTTACAATACGATGGTAATTTGAGGTAAATTCATTTGTTTTGTTTTGTAACATTATTACAGTATATATTTGCATTTGGGTAAATGCTTAAGCTTACAGTACAGGTGTTTAATAATTCTGATAATTATATAATAAAATATGTATGCATCATGCACTTGCATGAATCCGCAGAAGCTTGATCTAATTCCTTAATAGGCAGAGAACTTCAATCCACAAACATGGCATCTATGATAGACTCAGAAAAAAAACAACAATGTATAGCCTGTATAAACTGAACAACACATCCCCTGTGTAAGAAAGTTCAATGTGATTTCCTGCAATAAGAGAAATTAGTTCCTTCAATCCATCACCCATGCATAGGCAACTTCATGCAGTGAACCTTTGTCAAATCAGTAGGTTTTTATAGATGTGGGATGTGTATATCATGCAGAACATGTGAGTCTAATAGTAATAAAATATCCTCATTTACAGTTAATGGTCATACTTATTGTATAGATCAATTTAATACTTGTCATATGAACAATGTCATATATTTATTAGAATGCAGCTGCAACACATTTTATGTAGGAAAGACTTCTTGTCCATTGAAGATAAGGCTTAGGGAGCACATGTACAATGTACATAAAGGTCTTGTGACGCATATCTTTTCTAATCATTTTAAAGATAAACATCAATGTAATCTCAGTCACATTGTACATTTTCATGGGACTCAGAGAGTAGAAGAACAATGGAGAACTTATCCCATAGATTAGCTCAGGCCGAGATGAAATGGATGTTTCTTTTAAAAACACTTGTCCCAGATCTAGGACTTAATTCTGACTTTGAATTGAAATGGTTTTGATAAACATATTCCACTATTTTATTGCATAAACTGATTATAGAATTTTTATCTTATTTACATACTCAATTATGAATATTGCTGAAGATTTCCACGATCAAGTTTCTTCAATATGAACATTTTTATTGTTATATTGTTATCTCACAATAGGAATTCTGTATGTGATGGTGGTTTTATTTGTATTTTATATTATTTTATATGTTACATTTGTATTCATGGTTTTTCATATTCTTAGTCCATTATTATCCATTACATATTATTTATGTACTAAGCTATGCTATTGTTGTATGAGATGTTTAGGATAAAGTTATTTTTTTGGAGTCCAAGCCTCATTCTGAAAGCGTCAAGGAAATGCTATTAATCAAGACTTCCAGGGTCCAACACTTGTTCTCAGTGCCGCATTTGAATTGCGTATGTGGTGACTCATTATTAGGAGTATAAAAAGTTAGAAAGAAGGAGCAACCCTCAGCCTTGATAAAGACTCTATATGCAGAGCTGAAATGCATTGACAATTGATTCCTATCCTTACATCTGCACCGTGAGAGTTATATTGGAAGCATTGGAGGAGAGTCCTATCCCGGCTTTCGGATCCTCCTCTTTTCATGCCTATATGCTCCTGTTTACTAACATCCTCCGGTAGGAGCTTCAAATTTATAGATGTTTTAGGATTATCTACTCTTGTGATTCTGTTATTGGCATGTTTCTAAGCTCGATATAAGCTATAAAATTAATAGCTAGTACACTAGATACGTGTTTTTTTCTTCCATATTGTGGGAGCATACTCAGAACCGTAACTAGGCAGGTGCTGGCGGTGCCGTTGCCCAGGGCGCTAGCCCAAGGGGGGCGCAGTAGTCGCCCGCAACTTGCCTCTGTGACAGCAGGCTGCAGATTGCCGGGGAGCCCATGCTCTATAAAGGCTAAAATCGGAGACTCAGGTTCCGCGCATGAGCACTAAGTCTGTGAGCCTCTCTCTCTCCTAACCTCCCCTGGAACAGTCTCTCTGCCCTCAGGCTTACCCCATCTCTGTGTGCGTCAGTCCATGGCTCCCGATTCATGGACCTCTGTGTGTGTGTGTCAGCCTCAGCCCCCTCCCTGTGAGTGTGTGTGTCAGCCTCTGCCCTCCTCCCTGTGAGCGTGTGTGTCAGCCTCTGCCCCCTCTCTCTGTGTGTGTCAGCCTCTGCCCCCCTCCCTCTGTGTGTGTGTGTGTGTGTGTGTGTGTGCAGGGCCGTAACAAGGATGGTGCTGCCGATGCGACCACCCAGGGCGGCCAAGTGGGCGCCATGGCTGCCCGCTCTTTCCCCCTATAACATCCACCTGAAATTTATGCCATGCTGCCAAAGATCAGCACCCCCCTACACAGAGATTGCAACTAAGAAGAAAAGCTCCCGACTCCTCCAGTGTTGATGATGAGCGCTGCTGTTCATGAAGAGGAGTCGGCAAGAAGGGAACCTGAAAAGAGGCCCAAGGTAAGTGCGGAAGAGAAGGTGGAGAGGGTGAGTGGAGGAGAATGGGAGCAGAGGAGAGGGGGAGCGGAGGAGAAGGGGGAGCTGAGGAGAATGGGAATGGAGGATAATGGGAGCAGAGGAGAATGGGAGCGGAGGAGATGGGGAGCCGAGGAGAGCGGGAGTGGAGGAGATTGGGAGCGGAGGGGAAGGGGAGTGGAGGAGAAGGGGGAGCGAGGGAAGGGATCTGCCAACCCGTTCCTTGCTCTTTCTCTCTATAAGCACCGCTGTCATATCAGACTAAAAACACAACAATCTCCTAGGCACTAGAGTAAACCTCATATGTTGATATCCCAATAAACATATTTAAAATAAATGTAAAAAAATTGTAATAAATGGAAGAATTTTTTTTCAAATGTCACTCCCCCAAAAAAAGGAAGTTCCATCTCCCTTGATATATTAACAAAACAAGCAATTAGGGGCGCCAAAGAAAGAAAAAATCTATTTAAAAAATAAAAATCTAGCTTACAATGGATATGGCAGCATAAAACTCCAAACTCCTAGTTTGTAGAAAACTTTATGAGATTTATTAAGAACAAATTTAACATAACATCACAATAAAAAAGAATAGCTACAATTCCACACAGTACAAAAAATGTAGAAATACCTATAAAAATGCCTATATAGGACTGATTGGGAGTAGAGTGGCCGCAAGTGTTCCACTCACTATTTAATAAATGTCGGTACTACTAATTTAATATCAGGGCTGAGTGCAGGGAAATAGGCTTTATTATTAAATGTAAATGCTGTTAATTAAAATTTAGGACCGGTTGGGGGTACGGTGGGCTCAAGTATTTACACACTGCTCAGCTTTCCAGAAGGTGTATAGTAACTATCTCTTTACAAACAAGACCTCAACATTCCAGGATCCCGCCAAGCAGCAACTGAACTTAAGAAACCAGCAGCAGCAGTAGCTAGAAAAAACTACAAGAATATGTAGAAGATTGTAGCACAGTGTTGGAGAACGGTCTAGCACTTGTAAAGAGCTAGGCATACACCCATAGTAGGATGGCTACTTTTCCTCCGGTAGTGCACCATCATTGGTAGGCAGCTTCTGCACTCACAAAGATTTTATATTATTTTTTTTGGGAAGGGGGGGTGGAGTTGGGCGCCACTGGTCTCTCTCGCCCAGGGCACTAAAATGTCTAGTTATGGCTCTGAGCATACTGGATGCCATTGAGTTACCACATCCCAGATGAGAGGAGTTATTTAGTATGTCCAATACCATATTACATCTAGCAAGCATACTTCTTTTGGGGAATTGGGTCCTATCCCACTGCATGAAGTTGCCTACGCATGGGTGCTGGATTGAAGGAACTCATTTCTCTTATTGGAAGAAATCACATTGAACATTCTTACACAGGGGATGTGTTGTTCAGTTGATGCAGGCTATACTATGTTGTGTTTTCTGAGTCTGTCAGAGATGCCATGTTTCTGGATTGAACTTCTCTGCCTAAAAAGGAACTAGATCCACCTTCTGCGGATTCATGTGAGTGCTTGATGCATACATATTTTATTATATAATTGTGATTATATTCTTGAGATCTGTATGTAATAGGCAGTACACTGTGTAGAGCGCCTCTTTTTTGTTCATCGTTTGATCTAACTTATAGTTAAACTAAATGAAATCATGTGGTATCCAGATAGAATACATATGATACTTAAAGGTCTCCTTGTTTGATGTGGCAAAGGCAGCTGCTATTTTTCCAAGTGTCAGTCATAGCCTCATACAGTACCTTATCCAACTTTCGAGTATGGAGATTTTTTACGAATTATTCTAGACTAGGCTGACTAGGAACTTGATTATTTCAGAATGAGTAAGTCTATAGCAACAGATCTCACACTCATTTTAGCACAGTGAATTCAATTTCTCTCTAAATTGCTTTATATTGCTTTCAAGTTAGATGCTTTAACCCTCTTGAATCAGATGACAGATCCACTCATCTTAACTATTTACCAAGCTTTAAATTCAGATAAAAATGTTTACTGGCACATAGTTATAATGTTTTTTTTCACTTATCTGTAAAAAAAAACAGTAAACAGTAAATTGTAATTGACAGTAAGAAAAATGACATGGTCCTACTAACCATGGCCTTATTATCCAATAGGCTAACTAGGCTGTAGCCTAGTGTTCAAGGCTTTTAGGGGGATGTACAAAATATTTTGGGGTGCAAAATTGTGAAATTGAGAGTTATATATTTAAATGAATGTTAAAATATTAGACAATATTTGTTCTCCAAAGTAAAAGAAAATCCTGAAAGCAAAATATAGTAAGATTTTAATCTTGACGTATTCTTATGGTATAGACCGGCGGTTCCCAAACTGAGCGCCGCGGCTCCCAGGCAGAGCTGGATTAAGGCTTCGGGGGGCCCGGGGCACTTAAGACAGGGGGGCCCCTAAGATCTAAAATTAAGGGCATAGTGACACATCCTGCATTACATCACCTACAGTCCACAGTATGACACTTACAGCTCTCCCAGAGGGCTCGCTTAGGTTGTCTACATAAGAAAAATCATTGCTTCCACAAACTAAAATACTGTACATTAACACAATCATCAAAACACCACATTAAAATGGGTATTGACACCACACATTAAAATTAGCAATGATATCACACATTAAAAATACCATTGATAACGTACACTAAAACTAGCAATGATACCACACGCTAAAACTAGCAATGATACCGCAAATTAAAATACCATTGATAATGCATCATTGGGCATGGCCAGGCCACCCTCCTACAGACAAAAAACCTGCATTGTTGTGTACACCATTGAACGGTCACCAAAAATTGGGATTGTCCCACTAGAATAACAATATTTCACAGACTTTGCTGCTCTCTCCTACCTGTTCTTCTCACTTTCACCACCTGTGCCGCAGGTTTCTTTAGTTGCTGATTGTCTGAATCCTGGAATGTTAGGGGCCCTATTTGGAAAAAAAAAAGGGTACATTTAGAAAATTACAGCCACCCCCAGCGTTAAATCAGTACCACCCGTGATTAATAATTATGCCTTCCTCCAACATTAAAATAATAGGCTTATTTATTAAATGTGAATACTATTTCCCTCCCTACAAACAGCCCCAGCAATAAATTAATAGTATTTACATTTCAGAAATATACCTATTTCCCGCAACCGTCACTACCATTAAATAATTCATAGGCACATTTACTAAAGGGACCTCATTCTTCCCAAACTCACCCCCACATTCAGTAGCGCCCAAACCACCCCATCTTAAATTAATTAGTTGTCCCCACTATTGTGCCTCTCCCCCCCCTTTTTCCTCATGCTGTGTTTATCCCCCTTTTTCCTTACTGTGCCTCTCTTCTCCCCCTTTTTCCTTACTGTGCCTCTCTTCTCCCCCTTTTTTCCTTACTGTGCCTCTCTTCTCCCCCTTTTTTCCATACTGTGCCTCTCTTCTCCCTCTTTTTCCTCCATACTGTGCCTCTCTTCTCCCCCTTTTTTTTCCTTACTGTGCCTCTCTTCTCCCCCTTTTTTCCTTACTGTGCCTTTCTTCTCCCCCCTTTTCCTTACTGTGCCTCTCTTCTCCCCCTTTTTCCTTACTGTGCCTCTCTTCTCCCCTTTTTTCCTTACTGTGCCTCTCTTCTCCCCTTTTTTCCTTACTGTGCCTCTATTCTCCCCCTTTTTCCTTACTGTGCCTCTCTTCTCCCACTTTTTTCCTTACTATGCCTCTCTTCTCCCACTTTTTTCCTTACTATGCCTCTCTTCTCCCCCTTTTTTCCATACTGTGCCTCTTTTCTCCCCCTTTTTCCTACATACTGTGCCTCTCTTCTCCCCCTTTTTTCCTTACTGTGCCTCTCTTCTCCCCCTTTTTCATCCATACTGTGCCTCTCTTCTCCCCCTTTTTTCCTTACTGTGCCTCTCTTCTCCCCCTTTTTCCTCCATACTGTGCCTCTCTTCTCCCTTTTTTTTCCTTACTGTGCCTCTCTTCTCCCCCTTTTTTCCTTACTGTGCCTTTCTTCTCCCCCCTTTTCCTTACTGTGCCTCTCTTCTCCCCCTTTTTCCTTACTGTGCCTCTCTTCTCCCCCTTTTTTCCTTACTGTGCCTCTCTTCTCCCCCTTTTTTCCATACTGTGCCTCTCTTCTCCCTCTTTTTCCTCCATACTGTGCCTCTCTTCTCCCCCTTTTTTTTCCTTACTGTGCCTCTCTTCTCCCCCTTTTTTCCTTACTGTGCCTTTCTTCTCCCCCCTTTTCCTTACTGTGCCTCTCTTCTCCCCCTTTTTCCTTACTGTGCCTCTCTTCTCCCCTTTTTTCCTTACTGTGCCTCTCTTCTCCCCTTTTTTCCTTACTGTGCCTCTATTCTCCCCCTTTTTCCTTACTGTGCCTCTCTTCTCCCACTTTTTTCCTTACTATGCCTCTCTTCTCCCACTTTTTTCCTTACTATGCCTCTCTTCTCCCCCTTTTTTCCATACTGTGCCTCTCTTCTCCCCCTTTTTCCTCCATACTGTGCCTCTCTTCTCCCCCTTTTTTCCTTACTGTGCCTCTCTTCTCCCCCTTTTTCATCCATACTGTGCCTCTCTTCTCCCCCTTTTTTCCTTACTGTGCCTCTCTTCTCCCCCTTTTTCCTCCATACTGTGCCTCTCTTCTCCCTCTTTTTTCCTTACTGTGCCTCTCTTCTCCCCCCTTTTTTTCCTTACTGTACCTCTCTTCTCCCCTCTTTTTTCCTCCATACTGTGCCTTTCTTCTCCCCTTTTTTTTTTACTTAACTTTCTTTTAGCTTCTTTCTTCTCTTCTCTTCTGTATTCTTGTTTCTTTCCTGGTCCTCTGCGCACTGCTCCTTACTGAATGACAGGCGTGCCTTGATGACGTCACGTCTGTCATTCAGTGTTAACAGTGCAGAGAGGGAGGAGGAGGGACGCCAGCGCCGCGGTGAGGTGAGTATCTTTTTTAATTTTATTTTTTATTTTACTACCCTGATCCCCACACCAACGAAGGGAGCCCCGTACATGCCAGCCTGCAAGCCCCCCCCCCTCCACCCAGGCACCGCCACCGGGGGGGCCGCCATTGAAAAAAAAAAAGACAGGAGAATAAAAAAAAAATCAGAGGTTAGGAGCGCGGCAGCGGGGGGCCCTCGGAGAGAGGGGGGCCCGGGGCACGTGCCCCCTGTCCCCCCCCTTAATCCGGCTATGCTCCCAGGGGTGCCGCGGCGCTGTCACTGGGGTGCCGCGGGCCAGCCATAAAAAAAAAACACATAAACTTACCAATCCGTCAGGCGCCGGGACCCAGCAGCCTCATTTCTGCCGCAGATGTCACTGAATATCGACATCAGTAACAAGCTGAGAGAGGAGGCTGCTGGGTTCCGGCGCCCGACAGATAGGTAAGTTTATGTGTTTTTTTTTATGGCTGGCACGGGGCAGAGGAGGGGGACAGAGAGCAGAGGAGGGGGACGGAGACAAGATGAGGGGGACAGAGAGCAGACGAGGGGGACAGAGAGCAGACCAGGGGGACAGAGAGCAGAGGATGGGGGACAAAGAGCAGAGGAGGGGGACAGAGAGCAGACGAGGGGGACAGAGAGCAGAGGAGGGGGACAGATGGCGGAGGAGGGGGACAGATGGCGGAGGAGGGGCACAGAGAGCAGAGGATGGGGAAAGAGAGCAGAGGATGGGGACAGAGAGCAAAGGAGGGGTACAGTGAGCAGAGGAGGGGGACAGAGGGCAGAGGAGGGGGACAGAGGGCAGAGGAGGGGGACAGAGGGCAGAGGAGGGGGACAGAGAGCAGAGGAGGGGGACAGAGAGCAGAGGATGGGGACAGAGGGCAGAGGAGGGGGGCAGAGGGCAGAGGAGGGGGACAGAGAGCAGAGGAGGGGGACATAGGGTAGAGGAGGGGGACAGAGAGCAGAGGAGGGGGAGAGAGGGCAGAGGATGGGGACAGAGGGCGGAGGATGGGGACAGATGGCGGAGGAGGGGCACAGAGAGCAGAGGATGGGGAAAGAGAGCAAAAGATGGGGACAGAGAGCAGAGGAGGGGTACAGAGAGCAGAGGAGGGGGACAGAGGCCAGAGGAGGGGGACAGAGGGCAGAGGAGGGGGACAGAGAGCAGAGGAGGGGGACAGATTGCAGAGGAGGGGGACAGAGGGCAGAGGAGGGGGACAGAGGGCAGAGGAGGGGGACAGAGAGCAGAGGAGGGGGACATAGGGCAGAGGAGGGGGACAGAGAGCAGAGGAGGGGGACAGAGGGCAGAGGATGGGGACAGAGGGCGGAGGATGGGGACAGAGGGCTGAGGATGGGGACAGAGAGCAGAGGAGGGGGACATAGGGCAGAGGAGGGGGACAGAGAGCAGATGAGGGGGACAGAGGGCAGAGGATGGGGACAGAGGGCGGAGGATGGGGACAGAGGGTGGAGGATGGGGACAGAGGGCTGAGGATGGGGACAGAGGGCGGAGGAGGGGGACAGAGAGAGGAGGAAGGGACAGAGAGCAGAGGAGGGGACAGAGAGCAGAGGAGGGGGACAGAGAGCAGAGGAGGGGGACAGAGAGCAGAGGATGAGGACAGAGAGCAGAGGATGGGGACAGAGAGCAGAGGATGGGGGACAGAGAGCAGAGGAGGGAAACAGAAAGCAGAGGAGGGGGACAGATGGCGGAGGAGGGGGACAGATGGCAGAGGAGAGGGACAGAGCGCAGAGGATGGGGACAGAGAGCAGAGGATGGGCACAGAGACCAGAGGAGGGGGACAGAGAGCAGAGGATGGGGGACAGAGAGCAGAGGAGGGGGACAGAGAGCAGAGGAGGGGGACAGAGAGCGGACGAGGGGGACAGAGACCGGAGGAGGGGGACAGATGGCGGAGGAGGGAGACAGATGGCGGAGGAGGGGGACAGAGCGCAGAGGATGGGGACAGAGAGCAGAAGAGGGGGACAGAGAGCAGAGGAGGGGGACAGAGAGCAGAGGAGGGGGACAGAGGGCAGAGGAGGGGGACAGAGGGCAGAGGAGGGGGACAGAGGGCAGAGGAGGGGGACAGAGAGCAGAGGAGGGGGACATAGGGTAGAGGAGGGGGACAGAGAGCAGAGGAGGGGGAGAGAGGGCAGAGGATGGGGACAGAGGGCGGAGGATGGGGACAGATGGCGGAGGAGGGGCACAGAGAGCAGAGGATGGGGAAAGAGAGCAAAAGATGGGGACAGAGAGCAGAGGAGGGGTACAGAGAGCAGAGGAGGGGGACAGAGGCCAGAGGAGGGGGACAGAGGGCAGAGGAGGGGGACAGAGAGCAGAGGAGGGGGACAGATTGCAGAGGAGGGGGACAGAGGGCAGAGGAGGGGGACAGAGGGCAGAGGAGGGGGACAGAGGGCAGAGGAGGGGGACAGAGAGCAGAGGAGGGGGACATAGGGCAGAGGAGGGGGACAGAGAGCAGAGGAGGGGGACAGAGGGCAGAGGATGGGGACAGAGGGCGGAGGATGGGGACAGAGGGCTGAGGATGGGGACAGAGAGCAGAGGAGGGGGACATAGGGCAGAGGAGGGGGACAGAGAGCAGATGAGGGGGACAGAGGGCAGAGGATGGGGACAGAGGGCGGAGGATGGGGACAGAGGGTGGAGGATGGGGACAGAGGGCTGAGGATGGGGACAGAGGGCGGAGGAGGGGGACAGAGAGAGGAGGAAGGGACAGAGAGCAGAGGAGGGGACAGAGAGCAGAGGAGGGGGACAGAGAGCAGAGGAGGGGGACAGAGAGCAGAGGATGAGGACAGAGAGCAGAGGATGGGGACAGAGAGCAGAGGATGGGGGACAGAGAGCAGAGGAGGGAAACAGAAAGCAGAGGAGGGGGACAGATGGCGGAGGAGGGGGACAGATGGCAGAGGAGAGGGACAGAGCGCAGAGGATGGGGACAGAGAGCAGAGGATGGGCACAGAGAGCAGAGGAGGGGGACAGAGAGCAGAGGATGGGGGACAGAGAGCAGAGGAGGGGGACAGAGAGCAGAGGAGGGGGACAGAGAGCGGACGAGGGGGACAGAGACCGGAGGAGGGGGACAGATGGCGGAGGAGGGAGACAGATGGCGGAGGAGGGGGACAGAGCGCAGAGGATGGGGACAGAGAGCAGAAGAGGGGGACAGAGAGCAGAGGAGGGGGACAGAGAGCAGAGGAGGGGGACAGAGGGCAGAGGAGGGGGACAGAGGGCAGAGGAGGGGGACAGAGGGCAGAGGAGGGGGACAGAGAGCAGAGGATGGGGACAGAGAGTGGAGGAGGGGGACAGAGAGCGGAGGAGGGGGACAGAGGGCGGAGGAGGGGGACAGAGGGCAGAGGAGGGGGACATAGGGTAGAGGAGGGGGACAGAGAGCAGAGGAGGGGGAGAGAGGGCAGAGGATGGGGACAGAGGGCGGAGGATGGGGACAGATGGCGGAGGAGGGGGACAGAGAGCAGAGGATGAGGACAGAGAGCAGAGGATGGGGACAGAGAGCAGAGGATGGGGACAGAGAGCAGAGGAGGGAAACAGAAAGCAGAGGAGGGGGACAGAGAGCAGAGGAGGGGGACAGAGAGCAGAGGATGAGGACAGAGAGCAGAGGATGGGGACAGAGAGCAGAGGATGGGGGACAGAGAGCAGAGGAGGGAAACAGAAAGCAGAGGAGGGGGACAGATGGCGGAGGAGGGGGACAGATGGCGGAGGAGAGGGACAGAGCGCAGAGGATGGGGACAGAGAGCAGAGGATGGGGACAGAGAGCAGAGGAGGGGGACAGAGAGCAGAGGATGGGGACAGAGAGCAGAGGATGGGGACAGAGAGCAGAGGAGGGGGACAGAGAGCAGAGGAGGGGGACAGAGAGCCGACAAGGGGGACAGAGAGCGGAGGAGGGGGACAGATGGCGGAGGAGGGGGACAGATGGCGGAGGAGGGGGACAGAGCGCAGAGGATGGGGACAGAGAGCAGAAGAGGGGGACAGAGAGCAGAGGAGGGGGACAGAGAGCAGAGGAGGGGGACAGAGGGCAGAGGAGGGGGACAGAGGACAGAGGGCAGAGGAGGGGGACAGAGGGCAGAGGAGGGGGACAGAGAGCAGAGGATGGGGACAGAGAGCGGAGGAGGGGGACAGAGAGCGGAGGAGGGGGACAGAGGGTGGAGGAGGGGGACAGAGGGCAGAGGAGGGGGACAGAGGGCAGAGGAGGGGGACATAGGGTAGAGGAGGGGGACAGAGAGCAGAGGAGGGGGAGAGAGGGCAGAGGATGGGGACAGAGGGCGGAGGATGGGGACAGATGGCGGAGGAGGGGGACAGAGAGCAGAGGATGAGGACAGAGAGCAGAGGATGGGGACAGAGAGCAGAGGATGGGGGACAAAGAGCAGAGGAGGGAAACAGAAAGCAGAGGAGGGGGACAGATGGCGGAGGAGAGGGACAGATGGCGGAGGAGAGGGACAGAGCGCAGAGGATGGGGAAAGAGAGCAGAGGATGGGGACAGAGAGCAGAGGAGGGGGACAGAGAGCAGAGGATGGGGGACAGAGAGCAGAGGAGGGGGACAGAGAGCAGAGGAGGGGGACAGAGAGCGGACAAGGGGGACAGAGAGCGGAGGAGGGGGACAGATGGCGGAGGAGGGGGACAGATGGCGGAGGAGGGGGACAGATGGCGGAGGATGGGGACAGAGAGCAGAAGAGGGGGACAGAGAGCAGAGGAGGGGGACAGAGAGCAGAGGAGGGGGACAGAGGGCAGAGAAGGGGGACAGAGGACAGAGGGCAGAGGAGGGGGACAGAGGGCAGAGGAGGGGGACAGAGAGTAGAGGATGGGGACAGAGAGCGGAGGAGGGGGACAGAGAGCGGAGGAGGGGGACAGAGGGCGGAGGAGGGGGACAGAGGGCAGAGGAGGGGGACAGAGGGCAGAGGAGGGAGACAGAGGGCAGTAGAGGGGGACAGAGAGCAGAGGAGGGGGACAGAGGGCAGAGGAGGGGGAGAGAGGGCAGAGGAGGGGCACAGAGGGCAGAGGATGGGGACAGAGGGCGGAGGAGGGGGACAGAGGGCGGAGGAGGGGGACAGATGGCGGAGGAGGGGGACAGATGGCGGAGGAGGGGGACAGAGAGCGGAGGAGGGGGACAGAGAGCGGAGGAGGGGGACAGAGGGCAGAGGAGGGGGACAGAGAGCAGAGGAGGAGGACAGAGAGCAGAGGATGGGGACAGCAGGGCAGAGGATGGGGACAGTGGGGCAGAGGATGGGTACAGCGGGGCAGAGGAGGGGCACAGCGGGGCAGAGGAGGGGGACACAGCGTGAGCGGGGCAGAGGAGGGGGACACAGCGTGAGAGGGGCAGTGGACGGGGACACAGCGTGAGAGGGGCAGTGGAGGGGGACACAGCATGAGAGGGGCAGTGGAGGGGGACACAGCGTGTGAGAGGGCAGAGGAGAGGACAGAGTGTGAGAGGGGGCAGAGGAGAGGGGACAGCGTGACAGAGGGCAGAGGGGGCAGTGTGTTTGGATGCAGAGGGGGCAGAGTGCCTGAGGGCAGAGTGTCTGGATGCAGAGGGGGGATTTTTGCATACAACTAAATAAGTATTTCTGTCCTGACCTAAATACTTATTACAATTTTTGACCCAACTACTGCTAAAACAGGACTGCTCAATAATTATTTTGGAGGGGTGCCTTGAGAAAATTTGGAGACTCTAAGGGTGCCGCGAACTGCAAAAGTTTGGGAACCACTGGTATAGACTGAAGACAATAAGTCAGCCTTGAATGGGTGCTTCAGGATAAGCAAGCAGTGACAAGTTTGGGGAATGGCACAGGCGTGACAGCCCCTCCCCTTCACATTTTCACCCTCAGTTCATATCTCAGTTCTATTATACAGTTTTAATTTTAATGCAAATAAAACAAGAGCCAAAGATGTTGGTGACTTTTTTCAAAAATATAAGTGGAGCTGAGTTTCGAAAATGCAGGAACATCAACATTGTTGTTGGGGGAAGGGTGAAGTAAGACATGTTTTATATTAAGGACAAGTTAATTTTTAACTCAGCGTATTAGCCTGGCGTGGAACTTGGTTGGGAGCTATGAGCATTAATATGCAGATAGGATGGCCTGACAGGAATAGGATGACCTGAACCCTTAATCAGGCCCTGCTACTAACACTACAAAACTCCATATAACACTATGCTTTGGACTACTGACATTTGTTAAAGTAGAATCACATATTTGTATCTCATTGCAACAAATGATTTTGCTCCCCACAATGTACCATGCTGTAATCTGGCTTTTTTTTCTTTTTTCTTCCTGTATCCCCTTCCGCTCTCCATTACAGTTTTTTCTTCCTTTTTACTGTTCCTCTGTGTTTGTGAAAATAATTCAATAAAATATATTTAAAAAATAATGTAGAATCACAACATAACCTGATAACCAACAGTCAATGAACCCTTCCCCAAACACAAATATTAGTGTCAGTGTATAAACGATATAGCTATGCTGTCTTACATTTTCCATTCAAGACATAATTGATCTTCTAAAACTTGTAAGTTTGATAAATACGACTTCTTAAAACTAAATTAACTATAAATATAGACAATATTGTTTAGAATATGATTAATAGAAAGCAGAGCAAATAAAATAATAAATACCTGACCTGAAACTGGATGACCATGAGCTTGTGAAATCCCTTGGTTAGGTACCACATCGGGCTTTGTGGGAACTGTCATATAGCATTCACCATCCATATAGACTGACAGTACACTAGTGCTGTTCAGTTGTCCATAAAATGGTGTCTTTTAAACACTGTCAATGGCAAGACATCCTATCATACGCTCATGTTTCATTTTGCCCCAATTGTAGAATAGGAAAATGCATTAGTGCAATGGTTTCTAAAGCTGAATACACAATACAGTTAGTATAGTAGTAACGATTGCTAGGAAATTTGGACAGATCTAATTCCAGTTTTATTGTACTTAGTGTCATTTTAATACAGTATGTCTAAACGTGTGCATTTTGTTTGGACTTTTTATTGTATTTTTTATTATAAAATACCCTTTAACCTGAAAAAATCATGAAAACAGGAGATTAAATAATTACTTTTATTTATTTTTATTTTTATTGCCACAACCTACTCTGCAATAGTGTACACTCACAAAATTTATTTTGTGCACATCAATTCCTGTCTTAGTGGAGCTTACAGTCTAATTCCCATAATACAGCAACCATACACACTCATTTAGGTGATTTAGTCAAACTTAAATAACATACCAGCATGTCTATGGAACAAGACTGGAACACCTGGAGGGAACACCAAAAACCATTGTTTCCAGTGATAAGAAGCAGTTGGCTTGGCTTATCACATGTCACCTGCCAGAGCTGGGATAACCCCTGTCTCTCTCTGAATTCACATCAGCAAATATGCAAAAGGGGCAAATCCAAAATGGCAAATTTATTTAGGTTATAATAACAGAATAATAGCAAATAGTGCTTCAGTGCAATAAATAAAGGAGAGTGAATAATAGTATAGAATGTGAACTTAATCTATTCCTAATCTGTTCTAAAATATTTTAATTAAGATATGGTTTGTTAATACTAACAGTATGTAACAATAATCCACCAAGGCTGAATCAGTCCTAAAGTAAGAAAGGGTTGTAGCAATACATCAATATCGCTCATACACACAATTATCGCTTAATTTAAAACGTTTTCTTTCTAGATAACACTTTGCAGATCAGCGTTGTGGCCTGTGCTGTCGTTGGTACACATAAGGTACACATAGTTACAAGTGCTTTTAGACACTTGTACCTAATCTAAGTAGCACAGCCTAACACTTGTTTTTCTTGGTTATACCCAACTAATATGGTGGACAATCTGTCACCTGTAAGTCTCTAACAAATTATTTAGAAAATTGTGCAATAAGGCTCAGCAATACAGAGAATAAATGGATCAGTGATAGAGAGACCTCTGGTCTACACTGTAGTCTGATCCCTAGTCATCATCTCTCTGGGGTCCCTGAAACAAAGGGCCCTTCTGATCTTGCATACTATTGTGCTATATCAACAACTGTGGCTGGCCTGGTGCTCTTCCTTTGTGGAGTATGCTCTTCTTTTGCTTTTCCAATGTTGTACCTGGCTGAAGATATCATGATAGCCGCTCCACAGGGGTATATATACTGTACACGTCTCTCTCAACATTCCTAACAGCCAGGCTGGAAGATATAGTTAAAAAAAAAAACTCCCAAACAGAAGATTCAATTGTACAATCACTCCTTTGAGTGCTGGATGGTTGATTGGTCAAAATCCTTTTTTATGTTTCTGATTGATTGAGAGTTCTTTTTTTTTAAACAGCTGAACTGGAACAATGTGTTTTATCCTCATGCTGCCTATATGAAAATGTACATTTTGGCGTTTAATGGTACTTTACTACATTTTAGCAGGGATTGCTTTTAAAGATTAGGCTTCTAATTAATCCCAAATAATAATCAATTAATAATTAAATACATAAATGGAATAATTTCAAATGCAGGTCATCAGACACTGTGTATTATGTTGTTGGCATCTCTACAGAGTGATTGCTTTGCTTTTAAAAATTGCTGGAAGATCTTAGACAGGAGGATACAATATATGCACATGTATGTATGGTTAAATAAGGGTAATTTAACACAGAAGTCCAATTTCAACCAGTCATTGTGTCACACAACCCATCCCTTGTGTCCCTCATCTATTGTAATTTCATGCAGCACTGCATGAAATATTGAATCTTTATAAATATATCTCAGTTGCTTAAAAATATATTATAAACAACATTTTATTTGACATAAATGTTGATGTCTTTGAAAACAATAATTTATGCTTATTTACACCTACAAACTCAGCTGTATCACATTGGCACTGCCATGATGATATATCTCAGCGTGATTGGCACTGTGTTGTATTAGCTGAAATAAGGAGAATTTCATGACAATAGTAATCTTTTTTTAACCAGGTCAGATGTGTAACTCTAATAAGGCATACAACAGGTTTTGGTTGCAGAAAATATAGAGAATTAAGAAAAATGAATAGTCTTGCTAAAAAAAAGTCAACATTTTTGGTTTACACATTATTGGTAGATCTAATGATGATGAAAGTGGCAATGTATTTTATAGTACATACTACAGTAATGTTTGTGATAGCTTGATAAGACAAATGTATGGCATTTTCAGCTTATGAAGCAGCAAATGGTTAGGCACTGGCGCAAGTAACAGGGGTAAAAAAGAGCCCGATGAAACATATGATGTTGATACATGTTCAGTGTACTTACTCACCTTATGATGTGGGTCATATTATAATGTGGACAGATGTTTGATAATTTTATTGACCAAGTTATAAATGATTTTGGGAACAAAGAAAGGTAAGCCAGTAAATATAGTTCACCTTCCATTACAATATATCCATATGTCTACGTATAGGCTGGTCTGCATTTTGTTTTATCCTGCAGGTATCTGATTAGGGTATTTATTACTAAAATTAGTGAGGCCTGGGTTAACTCTGCCATTATATTAATGATTTATTTCAGTATTAAAATAGTGTTGCATTCTTTGATAGAAGGACGACAAATCACACTAAGCTTGTTCCTGACTGGACAGCTTAAGATTATACTTGCCAACTCTCCCGGAATGTCCGGGCGACTCCCGGGCGAGTGTGGCAATCTCCCGAATTCTGCCCACTTCCCGGTGAATCGCGGCGTTTGGCCCCGGCCCCCGCTGTCAAATGACGCATTTGCGTCTTGACGTCACAGGAGGCTGGGCCAAATTGCAGCGATTTTGGCCGTCCCGCCCCCCTCACGCCCCCCTCCACTGGCTGGCTCCCGGAAGGGAGCTGAAGAAAGTCGGCAAGTATGCTTAAGATTAGTGTCACATGGGAGCCCTTGAATGCCACATTTATCCATACAGAAGTGAAAAGGCATTTTGAAGTTGTCAAAAGCTCCTGAAGTGAGGCAATGCTTTCAATGTGAACTTCTTACCTGTCATAAAAGCGCCTCAGCAGTGAAAACACTCCCTGAACCATGATTGTTGAGCCTAGGTAAAAATCTAGGTTTTTTGCAGCTGTTTTGGCAGCATAGTATTTTGGTTGCTAAAGTAACACATATTGCCAAATGAAAATATGAGCAGCAGCTCAGTACTCCTCAAGCTGCATTTAGAGATACCTCCCTTTGGTGGTATCACCACCCTCCCTGGACATCAGCCATTAGCAGAAGTCATCCATTCACTGGTAGCTCTGACAAAAGGGAGAGGAGTGAGCAGTCAGTGCTCCCATACCCAAATCACATCAGTCACAAAATAGAGAACTCAGAGTGCACACTAAATTAACATTAGTTAATAAAGATACATATATTAAAATATAATTTGTAATAGACTAATATTTTATTTTATGAATAATATATAAACAATTGTTCAACGTTTCATGCTCACACTGTGAAGTAGCAATCGGTGGAGCACCAGAAGCAGTCATAAAATGACCTATTAATAATAGAAATTATAGAATTAATGATAGAAAATGCTAAATATTACATAACACTTAGTTGGTGACACCACTAAAACACACACTGACATATAGTCACAATTCCAAATAAGCCAGGAGAATAGAAAACAACAAGTACCAATGTCCTTTTCAAAGCAAAAAATTCTAAATATTTCTCTACATATTAAGGTCCTTATTGGCATGTGGCTTTTTGATTTTTTTCTACAAAATATCATTTTATAAGTTATTATTATTATTTTTACTTCTGGAGCTCTGCTTTCTGCGTTTTACATGCTTTCTACCTGTATTAATTGGTTTAAATCTGTGCTTTAGTGAAAATAGGACAAAGTGCTGCTGTAATATATCAAATTGAGGCTATGTAATAGGGTAAATACAAAGTGCATACACCAGGTAGTATCTTCTTAACCATCCATTTCCTGCTTATCCCCCCCATCTGTTCACATTGCATCCACACCATTTTCTCTACATATAACTTTACTATCAGTCACCATTCATCACACAGTATCTACTCTCCATATACAAATACAATAGCTCTCTAACCTGGTATATGTACTGTATTATATTTTCACCTGTGATTACTTTAAATATATTTCTTATCATAACATCATTAACTGGAGAAAAATAGGTTTAACTCATACTTAAACATCATATCTCTTTCTTGACACAGCTTCATACTCAGCAGGAGTTTGTATTTCTATTTGTTATTCATCAAACATACTGCTATATATGCAAGCAACAGGATAACGATAAAGATTGATATCTGTGGAGGAGTATTAACATTGACTAAAACAAAAATTGTACCTTAGTTCATATATTGTGTTGGTGGCACTATAGTAGCTACTTGCTGCTCTTCTATATTTGTACATGATCTGAAATAGCTTATTGTGTCTCACACCTTGCTGTATACTGAATTTACATGTAAAATGTGCCGAAAAGGCTAGAAGCATATGGAAGAGGTAGTCTCAGCCGATCAGTACACAATCTAGCCACTTATATTGTAATTGGTACTTTGTTTTGGACTGTGTGTGCAATACTAATGATCAGGGGCGGACTGGGACTAAAATTCAGCCCTGGCATTTAAATTACATAGGCCCACCTTAGTTCCAACAGGAAAAAAAACATGTGCCGCCGCGGAGCAGCGGCACCGAACAGGGCGTGACCTCATTGTGTTGTGGGTGTGGCCAACATGGGGCAATGATACATACATTATAATAATACATTACATTTATCACGCTCTCCCATCCACATCACACCATCCCCCCAGGCACATTATGACACCCCCAGCCCACTGTACTTATATATTCTTCTGGTGTTGCTGACATCCATAAGGGTAGGAACTTCCTGTAGAGTGAGCAGGGAAGCTCGTTGTCTCACGAGATTACCAAATCTTGTGATACTTAGAGCTCCTCTGCTTGCTCTGCTGTCTGTGTCCTGTCCAGGAACTGGGAGCAGCTATCAGTTCCCTTTCCCTAACCAGAGCTGGATTAAGGCTCAGGGAATTTATGACATTAGGGCCCCTATTATGTAACATGGTTATCATTTTAGACAAATACACAGGCACTACTGTTAGAAGCACACAGCTTTGCCTTCACAAGCAGTATGTTGTGAAGCGGGACATACCTCCCAACTGTCCTTGCAGTCGGACCAAAACCTGACTAAGGGAGACAGTCACCCAAATTCAGGACTGCCCCACCAGATTCAGGACAGTTGTCAGATTGTCCTACTCTCTCCTACCTGTCTTGGTCACTTTCACGACTTGTAGCAGCTGGTTTCTTTAGCTCAGTTCATTCTTGTCTTGATCCTGGAATATTGGATGCCCTATTTTGATAAAAAAAAATGGGCACATGAGATTTAGAAAACTCCAACCAGCCCCAGTGTTAAAACAATAGCACTCACGTTTTATAATTAGGCCTCCCTCCAGTCCCGAAAATAATAATATTCACATTTAATAAGTAGACTTATTTCCCTCCAACCAGCCCCAACATTAAATTAACAGTATACCCCATTTATTTAAAACAAATTTCCCTCCCTCCAAAGAGTCCCAGCAATAAATTAAATAGCATTAAAGTTTAATAAATATAGCAATTTTCCACAACCATCCCTGACAATAAATAAATCATATTCACATTTAATAAATAGCCCTCCTACCCAAAATCAGCCCCATATTCAATTGATAGCCCTAAACCACCCAGCATTAAATTAAAGGTTCCTTCACCTCACCTTAAATAATTAGCCCCCACCTACACTCCACCATTAAATAGCCTACCTCTCACAATATATTAAGATCCTCCCTTCCCTCACATATTATATCAAAATACTGCACTGACACACTATATTTAAAATAGTGCACGCGCGCACACACACACTATATGAACATGGCCAAACGCACACTATAGCAACATGGGGCCAAACACACACAATTAGACATACAGATACACTATTAGCCAAACAGACACACAATTAGCCACACAGACACACTATTAGCCAAAAAGACACACTATTTGCCAAACAGACACACTATTTGCCACACAACCACACTATTAGCCACATAGACACACTATTTGCCAAACAGACACTCTATTTGCCAAACAGACACACTATTTGCCAAACAGACACACTATTAGCCACACAATTTGCCACACAGATACACTATTTGCAAACAGACACACTATTTGCCAAAGACACTCTATTTGCCAAACAGACACACTATTTGCCAAACAGACACTATTTGCCAAACAGCCACACTATTTGCCAAACAGCCACACTATTAGCCACACAATTTGCCACACAGACACACTATTAGTCACACAGACACTATATTTTGCAAACAGATACACTATTTGCCAAACAGAGACACAGCCACACTATTAGCCACACTATTAGCCACACAGACATACTATTAGCCACACAGACACACTATTTGCCAAACAGACACTATTTGCCAAGCAGCCACACTATTTGCCAAACAACCACACTATTAGACACAATTTGCCACACAGACACACTATTAGCCACACAGACACACTATTAGCCACACAGACAATCTATTAGCCACACAGACACTCTATTTGCCAAAGAGACACACTATTTGCCAAACAGATACACAGTCACACTTAGCCACACTATTAGCCACACAGACACACTATTAGCCACACAGACACACTATTTGCCAAACAGCCACACAATTTGCCACACAGACACACTATTAGCCAAACAGACACACTATTTTCCACACAACCACACCATTAGCCACACACACTATTTGCCACACAGCCACGCTATTAGCCAGACAATTTGCCAAACAGACACACTATTTGCCACACAGCCACACCATTAGCCACACACACTATTAGCCACACAATTTGCCACACAGACACACTATTAGCCACTCACACTATTTGCCACACAGCCACACTATAAGCCACATATACTATTTGCCACACTGCCACACAGACACACTATTACACAAACACAGAGACACTTACCTTTTAACATCCAGCAGCAGCACTCTGCACGCTGTCCGGCAGACGGAGAATCAGTGACTGCCGCCTATGCGAGCAATCACATGGGACGGCACCACGTGACAGGTGTCGTCCCATGTGATTGCCCGCGTAGGTGGCAGTCACTGATTCTCCGTCCGCCGAGCAGCGCACACAGTGATACTGCTCGGCGGGCATGCGGACCGGCCCATCTGCCCATCGGCCCTTCTGGCATCTGCCAGAAGTGCCAGATGGCCAGTCCGGCCCTGCTAATGATACAGTTTGTGTTATTAACCAACTGCTTGAGAGGAGGAGGAGAAATTTCTGTCCATATACATATAAGCTATATATACTGCATATGCAAACATTGCTTCTGGGTAAACATCCACAACATACAACTAAATGGTTGCTGTACTCTGTAAGATAAAATTGTCAATAAAAGCTTAATTCTGGTATGGGACAATTAGTTCCTAAGTTCCAACATTTGAGGTAGAAACAATGTAAGCAGTTTAGTCAATATTTATGTGAAAACCCACAGGAGATACTGTTACATCAAATGACATCTGCGCAAATTGATTATAAAAGGTTGATTGTTTTGCTTTTAATGTGAAATATATATTTTTATTGAATATTTTAATAAGTAACTTGCTTAACCAATCCCATGTGCGAGTAGATTCCACACTTTAAGTAATTAGAGATTGATATTGGCTTTTGAAGTGCTATTTAATGCAGACCTGACAAAGTGCCAACTCTAATCTATATTTTTTCTCTATGATCTTAAAAACAAGCACAATTGTTTTCATCTCTATGTTTGTGCAAATCTAGCAGGTTATAGTTCTTTGGAAATGATTCTTAGAAACATAGTATTTAATATAACACTGGTGTGTTTGGGTGTGTTTTGGGTTGGAATGTTTTCTTTCTCTCCATCCAAGTTCAGTATATATATTTAGGAAATTTTTAGGGAATTTCACTTTAGTCATTATATCCATTATATTTGAAAACAGATGGTTGTGACACGAATTTGAGCTACAGAGGACATAGGGGCGCACGCAGGATTGTCAGGGGGGGTTCCCCCCCCCCTGACCCCCAGCTCCGTTTCGGCAGTGATGTCCTATACAGCAGCCGCGGCGCTGTCAAAGAAGCGCAGCGGCTGCTGTATAGGACAGTGCCGCTATGGTGGGCACTAAGTTAGCGCAGGGGGGGTTTCTGGAGACTCAGAAACCCCCCCTGCGTGCGCCACTGGGACAATATGTAAAAGATATCTTGTAAGTGCCTGTCTCTTATCCATCCTGTGCATGTGATTCTGGTGTGATTGCCCGTCAGTACAAAAAAGTCAAATGTTTGAAATAAAAGAAAAAAATATGTTGAAAAACATTTGCCAAATATAGATATTTATTGACACAGCTCAAACTATGTGAAAATAGAGTGTTCACTTTAAATTCTTCTCCAACGTTGCACTTTCAGCCTAACTTTGTAAATTTCACACCATCAATAGTGTCCTAATGCAGCCTCGTTACTCACACCTTGGGATTTAACATCCTCTCTGGTGTCCTCTCTGTTTCTCTGGATTACATCAGATGCTGTTACACTGCTTCTGTTACAGTAATAGGGTTTCTGGGATTCGTCTCGGGACCCCTGGGGCTAGCTGTGGTAGGAGTATGGTGGAAATGGGGATGAATACCTTGCTCATACTGGAAGTTAGGAGGAAGAATGAATCAGTGACCCAGCCCAAGGTAGTCCGCTATGGGGCTGGCCAAAGTGGAAGATGCCCCTCAGCCCAGCCAGCCCCTGAGTGTGACCCCACATTACATAGATGTGCCTGGTGGCACATAGGGGTATAGGAAGATCAGATCCCAATGTTTGGTAACCTTTACACCCCTATGTATCAGTCTATAACTGCAATAAAATACTATAAGTCTGCAATAAAGTTTCAAGGTTGCAGAATGTAAGGTCTCTTTCACAGATTGTATAGCAACAATTCATAGACAACTACAATGTGCATAGCAAGAACTAATAGCAAGTAGGGTTTGAATATCTTTCCCATTCTTGGAGAGCCTTAAACTAGATCTGATATATAGATAAGTCACAGATAACTTGAAACGATATTGATTGGACTGTCCCAAAGATATTAAAGTTATAAGACACAGGTGTTAAGCATTACTTCAGAATACAGAAATTAATATCCAGAGCACAGTATCACTCGTATTATACTTGTCAGCCAGCATGCAGTACCAGAATAGCAATTATGCAAGGTGGGCTATAGCTACAGTGCAAAAAACTCTTGCTTCCGCATAGTGAGCAATCGATTAGAATTGGTGTGACTCACAGAACCTGGGATAGCAACAACAAGCACCAACACAGCCCTGGTGCAAACAGCAAGTGTCCATGAAATGGGAGCAAGTTAAGCATTCACTCCTCATAAGTGATGATCAACAACATAGCTTTTTACAACAATATATTCACACATAAGTGATCAACACCAGGGGGTAAATGTATGAAGCTCCGGGTTCTTCAACACCCGCGAGTTCGGCGTCTTCGGCGTTTAAATTTAAAGCAGCGCTGCCTTGTAAAGGGAAGTTTCCCTTTACAAGACAGCGCCACTTTAAATTTAAGCGCTGAAGACGCCGAACTCGCGGGTGTTGAAGAACCCGGAGCTTCATACATTTACCCCCAAGACTATAATAAAGTACATCACCTTCACAGTGGTGCTAAACAGGTATAGCATCCACTTGACAGAGGAAACAATAAGCAACAAAGCCCTCTTTGCAGTAGCAAGTCCATACATAGATATGCAAATGCCAAAGTATGTAATAGAGTAGAACATCAGCTCAGCAGTGTGCAACAGCAAGTGCATAAGTAAGAGAAGCAGGTTCAGCGTTCATTCTTCAATATAGCAATTGTTTATGAGCCGTAATTTCTTGCATGCTTCTCATATGGAGCTTTCCTAATGATATGTCATTCTATGCCTTTTGGCTTCAGATGCCATTACAGATGATACAGTTTGTGAAAGTGGAAATGTGTATACCCCTAGCATTCTACTTACCATCGCCGAGCATGCTGCACACCTGTTTCCCAGATGCAATCAGGTGGCCACCAAAAAGAGAGATAAAATAAACAAAGGTTTTTCTTCTGAGCTTACCACTATCACGAGAAGAATGGAAAGGCATGATAAGTAGAGATGCACAGGCTCGGTTCCTCGAGAACCGAACACACCCGAACTTAGGAGATTCAAGTACCGAGTAGAGCCGGCTCAATACTTTCGTGCTTTTTCGGAATCGAGAACGAGGCAAAACATCATCATTGCGTCATCAGATCACGGATCTCAGGATTTTTGGATTCCTTTTTAAGATCCAACATAACGGTGGGTGGGTGGTTGACAGGGAGGGTGGGCCCAAGGATAATTCCATCTTGCACCATTTTTCTTTTCTGCCATTTCTGTGTGCCAATGTGTCCTAGATGTGCTAGGAACTGCTATGTGTTTGTGTCATTGCTCTGTCGCTTACCAGCCAGCCAGGTCACTGCAGTATTTGTCCGAAAGTGTATAAATATAATATTGTGATCTGTGAGGTGGTCAAAATTGACTGCAAATGACTTTAAATTAGTGTTATTGAGGTTAATAATAATGTAGGAACAAAAAAAGAGCAAAAATATGTGATTTTAGCATATTTTAGAATTTTTTCTAAAAATCCAAAATCAAAACCAAATCCAAAACCAAAGCACAAAGCTAATCCAGATCCACAACCAAAACCAAAACCAGTTCATGGGGGTCAGTGAGCATCACTAATGATAAGTAACTGTAGTAGAGGACAGGACTTGGATCAGGGGGAATAAAAGTTTTTTTAATACTACATTGCTGGGTGAAACATTATACAAGCCAGGCTCAATGATATCATAATCCTAGTTCTATATGCATTCCTTTTATATCAGAGTGCATGTACAGTATTCAGAGTGCATGTACAGTATTCAGAAACCAGCGTACAAGACACTACATTATATATAATACAAAATAAATGCTGCATTAAACTCATAAACCAATATAATGCAATATCAGGCTGAACGGTTGTTTATTGGGTGATTGTTCCGATAGGTGGCTGACACCATTGTAGTGTATATCCAGCTTAACTCATAAAAATGTATGGGATATTAAATAACATGCAAACCATGTATTACTTAACACACACTGCTAATATTACAGGACTGTATGTATACTGAATACAGAGCATACTAAGGATGTTCACTGACCCCTGTGTTTTGGTTTTTAGTTTTGCAGACTTTGGCCAAAATTGGTGTAAATTACTGGAAATTAATGTTAATGCTATAAATAGTAATTTAGGAGCGAAAACAGCTCAAAATCACATAATTTTATCTCTGTTTCACAATTTTTTATTAAATCCAGTTCCAAAACCAAATCCAAAACGAAAAACTTTCAGGATTCTTGAACAAAACTAGTAACAAAACCAAATAAGGAAAACCACATCCAAAAACACGGTGATCAGCGCACATCTCTAAAATATATACACTATATACACGACTGTACTGATTAGATACATTTAATTCTATAGCTAACAGCCTATTATTGTATAAACTTGTAATGTATTAAAACAATATTAATAGTAAATATACATTGAAAAACGTGATTTTTTTTCATATAAACACAAAAATTGATTGACATTAGCATGCTATAATTATCATACGTGTTCAAATATTTTATGATTACTAACTGTACTATTGTGTTGTACAAATGTATTCATCTTTATTTAATTGTATTATTTCTTGTTATTGTTGGATAATTTGTTTATTTTATAATTTGTTGCTCTTATTGTTATGATATGATTTTTTAATTTAAAATAAAGACAAGAACGACAAGTGTAGATAGCCAAAATTCCAAAAATTCACAAATTAAAAAATGAACAGAACACTGCTATTTATACTTTGACAACAAGTACACCAACCATATAATAATAGTGATGCTGCAAAGCAGATCTAATATCAAATACCAGAATATTGACTAATCTAATTGTCCCCAGAGGAAATATGAATATATCCCAGGAAAATACAAAAATCTACCTGTAAAGTATCTAGATCCCTGTAGATAAGTTACCCCATGCAGTCTTATTCATTTTTAATATGGATAACTGTGTGAAGATGCATTGTTTTGTTGAAGTCAAATAATTGGATGAAGTAAACTAAATTCATCAATATTGTTTTACCGTGCAATTGCGATTAGTACGTCACGTGTAATGAAGAAATCGCACGGATTAATAACATACACATTTACATTCACACTTACACTTGTAAATAGTACACATTTATTAAGGTTCCAATCCCCATTTATTTATTAATAAAATGTATTAGAGATTATTTATCCATAGATAAAACTATAGTAAAGTTATTTATAGTTCAGGTCCTCTAAAAGGTAAAGAGTTTGGTCTCATATTAAAGCTTATTTCACCAGCATTAACCTGGTTTCAACAGAGTAGTGATCGCATCTAGCGGTTGCAAGCTATGAGCAATATGAGATTAATACTCAAAAGTACTTTGTTTATGGGTCAGTTTAAACTGGTTATTTGGCGGGAAGACATGTAGCCAACAGTTGGAGTGAGTTAGCCCCCCACCCTTGGAAAAGATCAAATGAACTGACATATGACCAGCAGACAACTGGAACATCATTAACCCTGGACCAATGAAGACCTCTCTTGGTGTTATCTGTGTGTATTCGTGAAATCATCACTGTTTTTGTTAACTGAAACTGCATATAAGCTTCCTGGGCCAGTTAGTTCTTCCTCTCTTCCTGACAAGAGACAACATGACTGTATCTGAACCTGGACCAGGGGAAGTGCTGGCTTAATGTAATGCATTTGGTTTATACTTTTCTCTTTATTGCTAAATCTTTTATGTTTCAGTATGACTTACTGTAAATCCTGCTAACTTTTGCTATTAAATCTCTTTGTGCATTAGAAACACAATAATCACATTAGACCAGTGGCGGATCCAGGGGGGGCGATTGCCCCCCCTACCAGGGGCTTGCTGCCGACAGCTGAACACTGTGCAGGTCCGTTCAGCAGGGACAGTGTGCTGTCCCGCTGCTCTGATTGTGTTTTAAACACAATCAGAGCAGCGGGACAGCACACTGCCACTGCTGAACGGACCTGCACATACTGTGCAGCCGCCGGCAGCCTTAGACATCAGAAAGGGGGCGGGGACAAAATCGCCCTCCCTAAAATCGCCCCAGGTATATAAATAGTCTAGATCCGCCCCTGCATTAGACAATGTTTATTGGTAGAGATAAAATGAACATTACAGTCTATAAACAAAGTGGATGGCCAATCAAAAATTGTATACAACAGAGAGCAAAAAATAAAAAAGATATCCAAGAAGATCCAATAGGACAATGAGTGAATGAGTTCACTAGTACAATGCACTGTCATAAACTTTGTGGCAAACTTCAAATACAATGCTGCCAGTAGATGGAGAAGTTTATTACAGAGCAAAGTACCAACTTTTAATATCTTCTAATGCATTTCTCCACCAATATTAAAAATAGTTTAATCAGAGAAGTAAAGCTCTGAATTTTTCTGGCAATATTGTAACAGGTATTAGTCTATATATGCAATCTACTTCAAATCTATCTAAATTCCACATATGACACAATAAAAAGAGTATCTCATATATCTATATAGAAAATATACATTATATAAACATTAAACAAGCAATATTATGTCAATTGAATTAATTAATACCTTAGCAGTGCAAGAAGGCAAAACATTCACTATAAATGTATGCAGATTTTTTTTCTACAGAAAAGTCTCACAAGAATACTACTTTTAAACTAAAATAACATGCAAAAAAATCCCACTAAACAGACTATAACCAATCAACAGACCCAACTATAGTATAAACATTAAGTTTGAGCTCTCACTCAAAGCTAAATTAAACAGCAGGTACTCTGCCACTTAAAAAGAAGGTCAATTTATTAAATGCCTAAAAAACTTGCTCAAAGCCAACAGATATTCAATATAACAAATATGCAATACATTCATTTATTAGAACCAGAGTAAAGTGATATGTAAAAATATGTAGGCAAATATACATAAAAAAACAATTAAAAAATACTGTATATATATATTCCTATTTATCATTCAAAAAATGTTGTGTGTTTGAGTATTAATTAGTCTCTCTGTTAAAATATAAACTCAAACTAATTAATGGAAATAGACCCTTAAATAAATTATATGTCTCTTCTAAATCATCAAGTTTGATTACATCATTTAGCCCTTGTGGGGAGAATGATCTTAATGTGAAAATCCAATATGCTTCTTTTTCACAGAAGTTTATAGCGATCTCCACCTATTTGGTCATCTTAACGTGTTCTTTGGCCCTGATAGGATGCCCCCATCATTATGGCCATTTGTTTAGAAAGGATATGGGTTTAAGTTTTGTTTACTATATTGCTCCTATGTTCCAAAAACATGATGTTGAGAAGACATGGGGTGCAGCTCACATACTGCATGCCACATTTACACTCAACAACATAAATAATAAATGTGGACTTTCTTTCAATAGGATATTGTCCATGAGTAATATTAGAATAACATAAACCTGTCTTTTATGCATTAATAGAAAACTTTTATTTTATCAGGCAAAAGAAGGCTTAACTGATTAGACCAGTGGATTGCAAACTTTTTCAGTTCAAGGCACCCTTAGGGTCTCCAAAAAATTTTCAAAGCACCCCTAAGCCAAAATAATTACCAAGTAGTCTCCCGCCTTGCTTACCACTGGCCCTGGCCGAGGAACTCCTGTGACATCTCCAAGGCACCCCAGGACGCTTAGGCGCACAGTTTGGGAACCACTGGATTAGACTGATCTTCAGTCTTTTTTGTAATTTTTCCTGACAAAAAAAATAGTACCAGGAGTGCTCTTATGATTATTTGACTTCTTTCAAAAAATTACCTGTGCTTGATCAGTCAAATTATTTTACTGCATCATTTAGCTTTAATAGCTCAATTTTTTTCTAGTGATTTTTTTTTATACTTATGAATATCAATTATTCTGCAACATGAAAGGCAAAGGCCTATCTACCCCATCATTGCTTATATTCTTGTTGGGGACTTTTGGATTATATAACAATAGTGATTCTTGGCCACACTTGGAGAGTTCAAATGTCTTATCAAGGAGATCTTCAGAATAACCTTGACATTTAAAACAATCTAGGAATAAGGAAGCTTATCTGTAAAATACATTACCAATCAAAAATTCCTACTAATCTTTAGAAGCTGTCCTTTAGGAATATAATTTTTACTGGATTTGAGATGACTGATGTTATAATTTGGGTAACTGTTAGAATATACATTTTTATATAAGTCTCTGCTACAATAGTACATCAAATTTCCCACAAGATGATATCCAAATAATTAATGTGAGAATAACTACAGGTGCTCGTAAACATTAAACTATATGAGTTAAAATTAAGATAATTTATGGAAGTAGAAACAGATGTGCGATCTTTGGGTTTCTTCTTTTAGAAGAATAAAAAAAAATCGTCTATGTACTTGCCATAGAGCACTAAGTTTGCCCTGAATGTGCTGATTCAACTTTACTGCAACTCAAACCACCCCATGTAAATGTCGGTAAAATTTGGCATAAACTAAGTTCCCATGGCACTTCCAAGTGTCTATAAATGAAAATTTGAATAAAAATACACTTTGATCAATAATAATCTTTTTCATCTATTGGAACAATTGTATTTGGAATCTGCTACAAGGTTTATGACTTTGATGACTACTTCTGAAGTCTGATTCATAGAAAAAACGCAGTTTTGTGCGTATAGTTTTACTACCAGTTAGATATCCAAATTGTATGTAAGTCTTTGGATTTTAACTAACTAAAGCTAAGAAGAAGATCTAAGAAGATCTTAGATCTTCCTGGGTATGTTTATATATTTTTTTCCCTGCCATTGGACACAATTTTTTTATTAGATGGCTGGCTTGTTCGTTGACAATGCCTCTTCACACAGCTGAAATATGAATTAATCTGCTTGAAGTAAATTATCTACAGGGACACTTGCTCTGGATTCTTCACAAGTAGATGAAATATTTTTCCTAGTATATATTTATGTTTTTTCTGTGGAAAATTAGATTAGCTTTTATAATGATGGATAATATCTATTGCATTTAAATATATATTTTTGATATTGGATCTGTTTCACAGCACCACTGTTATTATATACCATTATGGAATCTATGTGTATGTATTTGTTTTGATTTTGCATTTAATAAAATGTCTTAGACAAAGTATTTAAAGATTCAGAATTCCAATAATACATTGTCAAGAAGACATAAATGAGTAAATAAAAACATTTAATATTCCATTTCATTGGTGGTTACAATAGTAAAAGATGCAGACAGAAAAAACTATCAGGGAGCGCCACAATTAACACAGTGATCCTAATAGTAACTCTTTCAAATGTCCCTTCACTGGTTTCAGTCCAAGATGAAGCTCTAAGCAGTGTGAATTATAAGGCTCTCTTGTACCTCTCTAAACATGGTAGAAAGTACAGGCATGCGTACATGCTGCAATAACAGTTATATACTGTTATATGATGCTGATCAATTTCACTAGTCAAACTAAAATTGTCTGAAAAAGTTCTCAGAAATTAACCATAGAATATATGCTGTATTAAACATTGTTCATTATATATTATATATCATGTTTTTCGTTCTACATGACTTTTCAATAGATATTACAAGGTGTGAGTTTTTTAGCAAATATGACAAGGATAAATCTGTTCAAAATGTGGTCAACCATTCAATGGAATTTCTGTCCACGCAGATTAGTTACTTACTCTCTAAAAGTAGTTACACCCAATACTTAGATGAAAAGTTATGTATTATAACTTATACTTAGAACACATTTAATATTAAAATTAAAACATATATTATTTCTTAACATACTATTGAATAAGCATTTTTTTCTGCAGATACTCATATTGCCTATATCACCCATGCACATAAATGTATTAGTGTTTAAATGATTTAATGGGGGGACTACATATTATAACAGTGTAAGTAATGTGTTCCAACTCTGGTTTAATTTGTGAATTTTGTTACTGTCTAAGCCTATAAGTCTAAGTAAGAGTGAGAGAATCTCACAGTCCAGCCTTTCAAATGCTTTATCAGCATTTGTAGACATGAGGGTGCTAGAGTATCCATATTTGGAACTCTGTGAATTATGTTAGTAGCTTTTGTAGTGTTTTCATGAGCATCAGAGAATAATCTGGGGCTAATGATCCTATATGCCAGCATTACAGCACACAGGTCACTAACTGGAACACTTTCCTGGATCCTTGTACTCCTGGTGAACAACTGAAGTATGTTCTTTCAGAATTTGATTAAAAGAGTCATTAGATGCTTTTAGAAAATAGGGAGCCAACTGGGTATAAATTGTCTGGTAGCATTACATTATATGTATGTCAGGACCTTTGACTGTTGGGGATTGAGAAAAATAGTTTTTTGCCAGTGAGTGGATCTTGCATCTAAGAAGTGATAGATTGGGGATGAGAAAATGTATTAATTCAAAGTAGTTTGGTATCAGTGTGAGACATATATATAAAATGTAAACCGTACAGTTAGAGGTGCAGCAAAAAGAGTTACAAGATTATATGGTTGTCACTAGACATGGAGGAAGATACGCTGTGCAGGTACAAGCTGGAATCTGGGTTCAATCCCAAGACAGGCTGATGAGGCTGGGCTTGACTACTGCCAAGATTCTGCCTACTAATTTCAACTCATCCTCCACATACATGTTACCCATCTCATTCACAGTTTCTTTTGACAGCTGGTGGGCAGTGAAGCAGCGGGACTCTCTGGGATTGGGTGGGGCAAATATATACCTTCAGCCATAAAACATGCAGTATATGTGTGTGTGCATATATATCTAATATATAAATGCTTAGTGGCGTCTGTGTGTGTGTGGAAAAAAAAACAAGTTGCGACGCCACCTGCTGAGCAGAGTTATACACTGACCTACTAAATTCTTAGTGTGTGTGGGAAAAAAAATTCAAAATGGGCTGAAATTTGGTAGGGCTCAAACTCATTTTCGTGAGGTAATTTTACCTCATGAACACACATGTGTAGAGGCGTGCGTTAGTGTGTGTGTGTGTGTGTGTGTGTGTGTGTGGAAAAAACTATTTTCTCAGAAAGGGCTCATCCAATTGACCTGAAATTTGGTATACTGACATTATTTGACAAAAAAATTAGAATAGTCAAGTCAGTTAACTTCCATTATCCGCCCTTCCCCCCGTGGGAGGGGTAGTAAAGGCTAAATTTACGAGTTGAGGGGTCAAACTCATTTTTGTGAGGTAATTTTACCTCATGAACACACATTAAAAAGGGCGCTTGCATCGGGAAGTAACGATCTTCCCCTGAGGAGGCCTGGGCTAGGTCCAAATGCATGACAAGAACCTTTTTAAGACCTTAAGTATCTTGATTTGACTAGAATGCATGAGTATCATGCACGGGTTAACTTGTATGTATATATATATATATATATATATATATATATATATATATATATATATCTATCCTGTTTGTCTAGAAAAGGCATTTTTGCAAGCAGGGAGGGGAAATGGCCCCTAATCAGTATCTTGCCTAGGACCCCATGGCGTCTTAATCTGGCTCTTCATGGAAACTCTGGTCTATGTACATTTCAAAAGCCATTATCTGGAAAGCTGAGAACTGGTTGAGAGGTGTTCAATCTCTTGATTATCATTGGATTATGGGAAGGGTAAGTATAAATAAAGGGGCCATAAATTGGTAGGGTGGATGGGTGTGAAATATTTTTAACTGAAAACACCCTTTTCTAGATCTCATGCTTCCAAAATTCAGATTCCTAAAATGGAACAATTAATTATGAAAATGTTGATCAGCACATCTATAATTATATTAATAAAAAATATTGCTATTTTATTTCTGAAGTGAAATGAGTATCTGTTTTAATATATAAACTGTGCTCAGATTAAAAACATAGAAAAGTTTAAAGTTAATATTAAAACATATTTAAACATAACAAAAGTAATTTAAAAATGAAATAGAGTAAAATGTTTAGCCCGTTCTCTGTCATCTATGGAGTTACATTAATTTCTGTCACAAACTTGTAGTGTCATAAATGTTATAGGCATTTGGCCTTAGACCTTCAGTAGGCCAAGAGGTATCCAATCATTGTTTAAACACATAAGGAAAATGATCTTACAATAATAACTTTCCCCATGTGTCATAACAGTAAAAGCAGAAAATAAAAAGACGTGACATGATCACATGCAATACTTTAAGTCAAACAGGGCACATTTTACATGTACATGTTACCATGGCCCAAAATATACATCAAACATTCAGTAAAGTACCCTTATTTGACATCCCAGTAAATGTTAGAAGCTGTAGAAATAAACTAGGGATTTATTTCTAAATTAATATTCTGAAAGTAGCAGTAGAAATAAAAGAATCATGAAAGTGCATGTTTCAATTTTTCCATTTTTCCCCTGCATAATGAATACATTGAAAAAGGATATACTATCCTCCAACACGGCGTTCCTCAGACAGATAATCCACACAGGCTCCTGGCGTCTTTCCCTGTACCTTATTACTTTATTAAATGTTAAAGTCGCACTTAAGGAAATGTTGGACATGTATATTGCACCCAACTCTCCAGAGGACATCTCAGTCTTCAAACATTGGTTCACGCTTAAAGCCGTAATGCTTCTCTCCACCACCAGAGAGAGTTGGAGAAGGAGTTGTCCTCCCTTGAGTCTCTAAATAAAAAACAACCCACCCCGCATCTCAAGTACTGAATTGCTTTGTTAAAGGGACAACTGCAGAAACTCCTACTGACTCGTACTCAACAAGCATTGAGCAGATTGCGGCAACATTTTTACGTACCAGGCAATAGGGAAGGCTCATTTACTGGTTAGAAAACTTAGGGTCCATTGGGCTCAGAATTGTATTAAATATCTGACTACTGACTTGGAGGCTAGAATCTCCTATCCTTGGGCTATAGCCAACTCATTTGCAGCGTATTATTCTAAACTCCATAACCTCAGTGATGACATCCTCACATCCCAACTGATGTATCCAATTATAGCGGATTTCTTGAGGGAGCTGCACCTCTCGAAGCTAGATGACCACTATAAGCTAGCCCTTAACGCCACATGGACACAGACTGAGACTATATTAGTTATTAATTCACTGCCTAAGGATAAAGCTCCAGGCCGTGATAGCTTCATTGATCATTTTTACTCCACATTCCAGTCAGAGCTAACCCCAATCAAAAAACAGCTATTTAATGCGGGAGTCTCGTATAGTGATAATACCCAAACCAGGAAAAGACTCATCTTTATGCCAGAATTACAGACCAATAGCCCTCCTCAATTTGGATATCAAAATCTATGCAAAATTGATTGCAAATAGACTCAAGCCCCTCATTCCTTCCCTTGACCACCCAGACCAGATGGGCTTTATGTTTGGCATAAGTTTGCATCCGATAACACTCGGAGAATGATCAATATTATTGGACAGGCCAATAAAACAGATAATGAACTACTCATACCATCGTTAGATGCCGAGAAGGCCTTTAACAGACTTCACTGGAAATTTATGCAAGAGGTCTTAGTCTGGTTTGGGTTAGCACACAAGATTTTTGTATCCATTTTAGCTCTGTATAAGGGACCCACAGCATGTGTTTATAATAACGGCTTTACTTCTGACAGGTTCCCAATCACTAATGGTACTAGGCAGGGGTGCCCCTCTCTCCCCTTATTTTTGTCTTAACCATAGAGCCATTAGCTGAATGGATTAGCTAACACCCCCAGATCCCAGGTATTGAATTGGCTAAAACTAATAATAAACTATGTCTTATTGCAGATGATATTCTGTTGTTTGTAACCAGACCGAAGACCTCGTTACCCATGCTACATGATACGTTACATGACTATAGTCTTGCCTCCTATTACAAACTGAACATCTTCAAAATGAAAGCCTTACCCATCAATTTTCTAAACACTCGTCTGTCCCAATTGAAGACAGAGTTCCAGTATGCTTGAAGGGTATTTCTAGGGATACTCATTACTCCTGCGATAGATTTCTTACTTGACGTCAATTATACCCCACTCCTGCTTCATTTAACTAATCTTACCAATCTTTATTCTGGGAAGAATAGCTGCAATTAAAATGGCTATATTGCCTAAACTGATGTATCTGTTTCACACACTCCCATTCCTACTCCCCAAACTATATATTGACAAACTACGATTTTCTACTATCTTCATATGTATGGCTTGGCAAACCAACCAAACTAGCCCACTCTGTCATGATCCGACCATAGAGAGCGGGCCTTGGTAAATATCAAGAAGCAGCAGTGCTCGCTCAAATGCATGATTGGTCTTTGCCTACTTGGTCCAAACCCTGGGAGGACCTTGAAAGAAATCTAAACCACGATAAATAACGCACGCATACACTCGCACTTACACATTCACTTATATATAGTTCATATTTATTAAGGTTCCAATCCACATTCATTTATTAGTAAAATGTACCAGATTGTTTATTTATGCATATATAATACTGTAGTAAAGGTATTTATTGTGCAGGTGTTTTAAAAGGTAAAGAGTTTGGTCTCATATTAAAGCTTATTTCATCTAACGCATCTAACGATCGCAAGATACAAGCAATATGAGATTAATGCTCAAAAATACTTTTGTGTGGGTCAGTTTGAACTGGTCATTCAGAGTCAAAATATGTGAACAATGGGGTGGGGAAAGTTCCCCTCACCCTTTGTAAGGATCAAATGAACTGACCTATAACTTGCAAGGAACTGGAATATCATTAACCCTGGACCAATGAAGACCTCACTAAATGTCATCTGTACAGTATACACAAGCATGCTGGCTTTTGTTCTATCTCTCTTTGATCTTGGCAATGTGAGAGCATGGCTGTATTCACTGGAGCAGGGTGAACACTATAAGGAAGATGTAATGTATTCAGTGTTTTTATAATTTCCTGCTTTAATGTAACATCTTTAATATGTAATAATGGCTTGCTGTAAAATCCTGCTATATTTTGCAATTAAATACATTGTGCATTGGAACCACAACAATCGCATTGGACAATGTTTTATTGATAAGCAATAAAATTACTTTAATAGCAGCCAAAGGCATCATCACTATTAAGGCCCTATATTCAGATCAGATTATGCTGTCCTTTACTTAGCTGCATGATCGCTATAATATTTCAAATAAAATTTATTCAAGTACTTGCAGGTCCGGCACTGGCTCTTCTCACTTAAGGCCCCCTTCCCCCACACACAGCAATCCTTTCGAACATTCCCCCCCATTTCTCGTGGTCAAACTGACAACTGGGCCCAAAAAAGCTGCCATCTCCTTCTGGTATATTTACCTCACAGGAGGAAGTGAACCCTCGTAGACACCCTCGATACTCCTCTGGGAGTGGGACATCGGGAACGTGTTGGACTTCCAGACCACCCATCGCATGTCACAGTGGGGATATTATGTTTAAACAGTTTCATAGGCACTACATGACTCCTGCCAGATTGCTTAAGTTACTATGTTATAAGTCGTATATACATCACTACCAAGGTGGTGATGCCCAGGTATGGAGAAAGCCATCTCTCCCTCCTCTCTTTAAAGTCATCTCTAAAGTCCAGTTGAGTTATGAAATGGAAACCCTGGGGGTTCCTTACTCATCCTCAGCCTCTTCTCCACATATGAAGTGGTTTGCCTGGCTTTAACACTCCTCCACCCACCCTGTCACACACGAATCCCAAGCCCCCAAGCCCTGCAAGGAGCTTTTTCCCAGTAAAGCTCTGGTCCCTTGTCTCGGGTGTAGAAGTATTGTCTGCCAATGTTGTCTTGTTTCTCTGCATAATAATGACTGTCTTTGATAGGTACGCCCCCCAACCTTGTACGCCCCCCTACACCCTATTTTTTTTTCTTTTTGCCTCTAATTGAAAAAACTGCTAATATAAACTATTGTTGAAAAAAAAATGTATCTAATTGACTAAAGTACCAAAAGACAGCCCTATCTGTCTCAAAAAATCAATTCAAAATTTGCATGGGTAGGATTAAAGATAAAAGGTTATCTATGTGTTACGAGCCGCGGCGGTGCCCAGCCGCCGCGACTCACTCACCTGCGTCCCGGCCGTCGCTATGGCGACCGGGACGTCACTTCCTCTCATGTCCCGGCTGTTGCCGGGGCAACGACTAGACGCTCCAGCGCTGCGTCCCGGCATTGAGAAGCCGGGCGCATGCGCTCTACGGAATTACTAACCTGCGGGTTAATGAAGTTAGGGGGCTGGTTTCTATCTGAGCCAGGCCCTGATTGGCTGTTTCAAGTATTTAAGGCAATGAGGTCTGCCACCTCATTGCCGGTTATAGCTCTGTGCTCCAGTCTGCTTACCTGCTTGTTCCAGTTCCTGTTCCTGTTCCTGTATCTACGTTTGACTTCCCGTGTATGACCCTTGGCTTCGTATTTGACTTCGCTTGTGTTTCCTGTGACCCTGATCCTTGGCTCGTTTACCCGTTCTGCTACTTTGCCTGTGACCTCTGACCTCAGCTTGTTCATCGTTACTGTTACCTGCTGCCGACCTTTTGACCTCTGCGTGGACCTGACTCTTCTTGCCTGGGTTCTCCCCAGCCGGTACACACTTCACGACCCTCTGTCAGTCTGCAGCCCAGTCTGTCCCCACCATCAGGGGCTCCAGTGAACACCTGACTGGCAGAGTAGACTCCGGGTTGTGTTGTGCCGGCTGGAGGGGTTCCTAACACTATGTCAAAACTTACACAGTGTTAAAATGCAATGGGTGCAATTTTGACATAAATGGCTGGCAACAAAGGGTTAAAGGACCACCAGCCATTGACAGGTGGATATGTACCAAAACTAGTTTATTTAAAAAAATGCTCAAAGTGCTCCTCAGATAGCATTTACTTATTGAACTAATGGCAAAGTGACCTCCTGTAGAAGCAAGTGTAGTAAACAACAGAAAGAACATTTCTAGTCATTGCATATCATGATTAAATAGACCATAAATACATTAGGACCGGGAATTAGCAAAGTGCGATTTTGTAAATTCAGCATTTTTCACGGCAGAAACATAAATCAAGCCACATGATTTAAAACCACCAAAGTTCAAAAAGCAATGTTGGTTCAAAGACCCTGCGACATATACAAATGAAGCAATGTATTAACAAAAAGGCAAATTGTTGGCACTCTTGGTTTGATCAACATATGGAGGAGTATACGTTTAGGAGAAGAAGGGAGGAACAGCAGCAACAGCAAGTGTTGTTTTGCTGGGTTATAATTTTTAGAGAGAAATTTTGAGCTATTAATATCTATCTCTATCACTAACTTTACCGTTTCTACACTCCTGTTGCTCCTATTAATGATAATGAGGAAGAGGCAAGCTATTTAGACATGGCCTAAGATCTTGAGGTCAGAATCCCACGTTGTTAGTGAGCCAAATAATAAACTGGATGCTAACTTCAGACAAAGTTTTATCACAGCTTGAAATCCAGTGGCTTATTCAAAACTGCATGCGTTTGGGTTTTTTCAAATCGCCAATGGACTCAATTTATGTCGCGCATACTGCAGTTTCATTTATACTGTAGTTTGTGTATTCAAACCACATCCAAGTTAGGGTAGTTTGATGTTTAGTAAATCCTAGCATAAAATCTTGTTGGATCCAAGCTTTATTTAGATCAAGTAGTGCTATGGATTTAAAACATAACCTCTATTTATGCTTTAAACAGTCAAAGTTTCTTATTAATTTCACACATTTATTTTACTATAAGTAATTCTCCATTAACTATTTTTATTTGATCAGTTTGAAACTATTTTGAAACAACATGATGTTTCAGCCTTGTGTTCTTTTAACTGACCTGGTTAACAGAGGTGTAATATACAATTAGTTAATATTATTTTACTTAACAAATGTAACACAAAGTAGTCAAATACAGTTGTGTGTTGGGGTATGGACCTCAGCGTAGCCAGAATAATCAGCTTTGTCACACACTCTGAGATTTATTTATAGACTTTCAAAGTCTAGCTCCAAAGATTTATCAAGTAGTTTGTCGGCAACATAATGTTAACTAAGCATGTTTTTTCATGACATTTTTGAACATATTGAACATATATTGTGCCTACCTTTTATGGGTGTTTACTCAGTATTTCACTTCTGAGAGCTCACACTGCTAACTGGATCAAGAAAGGGTGCCAGATATTATAGTGCATCCCTAATATCTCAAATCTAGTTGAATATCAGATAATTATTTGCACAATATTGAAAACATAAAGCTATCAAGTATTTGTGTGCTACATCAAAAAGCAGCCAGTATTTTCCTTATATGCAAAATAATAAACTAATTTGCACCCCTTGCATTGTAACATGGTTTATCCAGGAGCAAACTTACTTTTTTGCTTTGTTCTCCTTAATCACTCAGGCTCTTTAAGTCTAATCTTAGTAGACATCAGCACTAAATTCTGACCTGCAGCCTACCCTTTAGAGTGTATATACATTGTCTATACTTCACTTACTAAAGAGATGTGAATGAGAAAGATCAGAATGATGACATGAAAACATAGGACATTCAATAGTGCATTACATTTTATATAACAATAATGCATTAAAATTAAAAGAGTACATTGTAAAATAATGGCAGACCTTGGCTGCTTACACTGAAGCAGAGAAGCTCAATTCTGATTCACTCCAAGACTTGGTCTGAAGCATGACAAGTCATGCACCAATGCATTTCGTTTATGAGAGAATCTGTTTAATATTTCTCTCTGATTTTTTTAAATGCATCATGACCATACCAAATATATTACCTTCTTCTCTTTTTTTGCATTATAAAGCAATCATTTTCTGTTCTAGTTTACCTCTTTAAACATCTAATAAATTGATGGGATAGCCTCATTTCAGAAACCTAGTCATATAAATTTCTTCTTCTCCTCCTTTCTGCAGGGCATTGCTTGCAAGAGCTTACATTCTAGAGTGGCTGGGTGTACACAGAGAAAGTGGAACTGAGTAAGGGTGGGGGATGTTTGGAGAATAAAGGATAGTCTAATTGGCATGAGAGTCCATTCCAGAGGTTGGGTGCAACAGAGGAGGAAGGCAGAATTTGTAAGAGGAAATCAGTGAGGAGGAGATGTGGTGGTTACTGACGGAACAGAGTGGGTGGGTGGAGTGTGTGTGAAAATGCAGTTGGATATGTAGGGGGGAAGAAATGGTTAAGGACCTTGTTGGTGAGAGTATGGAGACTGGTGAGAGAGATAAATGAGACAGGCACCAGCATTAAGGACTGATTGAAGTAGGGAAAAATGTGAGAAAGGAAGACCAAAGAGAAGGTTGAGAGAGACAATGTGTTAGTGAATGAGAGTTTTAGTAGCACCCAGGGTGAGAAAGGGCCTAATTCTGGAGATAATACCAAGGTGGAAATGGCAGGATTGGGAGAGGGACTGAATGTGGGGTCCGAAGGAGTGGGAGGTGTCAAGGATGACACCTAGGCAGCAGACTTGAGGGACAAAGGGGAACAATGATTTCCACCATAGACATGTTCAGTTTAAGAAAGTGCTGGAACATCAAAGAGCAGATGGCTGGAAGACAATTGGAGAATCACTGAAGAAAGACGTGTATAGGGAGTAAAAATGATGACCAAGAATGAACCCTTGAGGGATGCAGATTGGAGAGGTTTAGAAGTAGAGGCAGGGTAGTTAGAGAGAAGGAGTAAATGGTGAGGTATGAAATGATCCATGCAAGGGCAGTGTAGCAGATGGAAATGAAGTGGAGGGTTTTCAAGTTGAGAAAGTAGTTAGTGGTTTTGAATGGCATAGAGAGTTCTAGAGGGATGAGTAGGGAGAAATGACTCTTAAATTTGGCAGTGAGGAGGTCATTAGTGACCTTGGTGTGGAAGACCAGGGCATGTTTAAATGAGGAGGGGATGATTGCAGAGGAGTGGGATAGCTTATGGGCTGGGACATGTGGGAGCAGGAAACAGGTGAGAGAAGAACATAGAGACATTAAGAAGGAAGACATGGTGGGTAGGCAAAAGGGAGGAAGTGGTGGGGGATGGGTTGTGGAGAGAGGAGCCTGAAAGGAGGAGATACCATGGCAAATAGACTGTTTTTGAGGTAAAGTAAGTGGAAAAGTCAAGTGTGGTGATGGAGAAAGTGATAGAGCAGTGGGAGGTGAAGGTTGCAAGGAGGTATGTGGGCTTGTAAATTTGGAAGGCAAGAGGGGTTGTAAAATAAGATTGGAAGTAAGAATTTGGAAAACAATGTTTACGGAGAGAGAGAGAGAGTGTGCATCTCAAATTCCTCTAGAGATGCTTGGTGGTGCAAGAACATTTTTGTAGGTAGCGAGTCAGTTTAGAATGTTATGATTGTTGTGGGGACCATTGTAGCCTGATAATGACAATCGAGTAGTGAAGTCTAGGGAAGAGGTAATGGTGCCATAATAAAGGAAGACAGCCTGGTCAGGGTGAGAGTGGTGATATGGTGAAAATGGAGTCCAGAGAGGAGGAGAAAAGGACAGGGTTAAGGGTGTCAAGGTTATGCTTAGTGAGAGTAGGCTTAGGAGAAGGAGGAGGTGACGGGGGTGGAGTTGGAGAGATGCTAGACGAGAGATGGTAGCTGGAGATAGAAAAAAGACCAAATCAAACGAAAGACCACAGTTGTGGAAGGGAGAGGTGGTCCATCAGGATGTTGAAGTCTCTCAAGGGAAGGGAAGCCAGTGGAAGAAGTGTTGGAGCCAAACAGAGAAGTTATTAGATAGACAATGACAACATGAAGGTGAACAGGGTGGTAGAAACAGATGGTGTGAACATCAAAGGAGAAAAAGGAATGCTAGAGTTCAGTGGTAATGACCTAGAAGGTGCAACAGGGGGATAGCAGGACCCTTACGCCATCACCTTGCCGGCCCCCTGGTCTGGAGGTGTGAAAGAAAGAAAGGCCTCCAAAGGCAGCATACAAACTCATTAACTTCAACCTCTCCATATAATTATAATATTATCCATGTATTTTTTTATAGAGTTTTTATATATATATATATATATATATATATATATATACAAGTTAACCCGTGCATGATACTCATGCATTCTAGTCAAATCAAGCTACTAAAGGTGTCTATCTAGACACAGGGATCTCTCTCAGTGGTCCTGAGTATCACACTCCTCTCAGTCCTGTCACCCCCGGCAACCACCAACCACTCCCCACTGTCACCCCCAGAAACCACCAACCACTCCCAACTGTCACTTCTCCTTCAAGAAATATATATATATTTTTTTTAAATCTTTATAAACACTTTTAACAATTAACAAATTAAATTAACAAATTAAAAACATCTTAGTATACCAAATTTCAGCCCTTTATGAATTTTTTTTTCCACACACACTAAGAATTTAGTAGGTCAGTGTATAACTCCGCCCAGCAGGTGGCGCTGCAGCTTGGTTTTATTTTTTCCACACACACACACACACACACACAGACAGACTAACATACGCCACTAGGCATTTATATTATAGATATACACATACAGTTCCGGAACTCACATCACGTAGTCAATCACTGTACACACACCAACACACGTCAGTTGTGTAAGGAAACATAATGGTCGCCGCCCTCAGTAAGCTCTTAGAGCGCAACCACACAACCAATCACAAGCTGAGCAGCGCCATAAGCCAAGTAGTGTCATCACAACCAGAGCGGACAATGTACGCATGCATCGGACTTGACACACAAGCAGCCCGCATGCACCGTTTTAGTGATTTTGCCATTGACCTGCTACACTCAACAGGGCGATTCAAGTCCTTGTGGACCAAACATCAAATGTTCAAAAGTTACTTTGAAGACTTGGAAAAGCCGTCAAAAAAAGGTGCTGGAACTCAGTTCCATTGAGTTCTATGACAAAAAAGCACTGTATATTATAATATATATATATATATATATATATATATATATATATATATATATATATATATAAATATATATATGTATATATACACACACACGTCTTGATGTGGAGATATGTGAACTCTATAATTAGGAGGTGGTAAAACTGCTTAGGGTTGGCTAAGTGTTTTTTGAGGGGTGGTTTTGATGATGACCATCAGCAAGGTTTTGTTGATGGTCATCATCATCAGCACAGATCTTGCACCAGTAGAAAGCATGAGGTCCCCCTGAATTTATTATTGTCAGTGCTAGACTTTGCCAGTCTAGGGTAGCAGCACTGTGGCAGGGGACAGGGAAAACCAGCAGCGTGGATCCACTTGCCATATTGTGAAACCTACCTTAGGCTAGTCAGCGTTGGGCTCGATTCCCAAGGGAGATCTGGGCCGCAAAAACAATGCTTACATTTCCTGTTTTAACCAGCCATGCGCTAACTGGCCTAGGGCTGATTTGACATTATGGAAGGGGGACCCCAATCTCCAAAGTCATAGTAGTAGGTTAATTGGTCACTGAAAAAATTAACCTTGTGAGTGTTCATGTGGTAAAAAACTATAGATTGTGAGCACACTGGGTCAGTTTATAATAATAAACTATGGTCATTGATTCTGCACTAGCTGCTATGTATCTAGCCTTTAAAGTGGGATCCTGAAATGGATGGATAATTTTAAATATAAATATATATATATATATATATATATCATCATCATCATCATCATCATTTATTTATATAGCGCCACTAATTCCGCAGCGCTGTACAGAGAACTCATTCACATCAGTCCCTGCCCCATTGGAGCTTACAGTCTAAATTCCCTAATATATACACACACTCACACAAAGACAGACAGAGAGGGAGACAGACAGAGACTAGGGTCAATTTTTTTTGATTGCAGCCAATTAACCTACCAGTATGTTTTTGGAGTGTGGGAGGAAACCGGAGCACCCGGAGGAAACCCACGCAAACACAGGGAGAACATACAAACTCCACACATATATATATATATATAATATAAAAGCCTAGTGGCGTGTGTTAGTCTGTGTGTGGAAAAAACTATTTTCTCAGAAAGGGCTCATCCAATTTACCTGAAATTTGGTATACTGACATTATTTGACAAAAATATTAGAATAGTGAAGTCAGTTAACTTCCATCATCCCCCTTCCCCCAGTGGGAGGGGTAGTAAAGGCTAAATTTACGAGTTGAGGGCTCAAACTCATTTTCGTGAGATAATTTTACCTCATGAACACACATGTGTACAGTGGCGGATCCAGGGGGGGCGATCGGGGCAATCGCCCCCCCTAGCAGGGGTTTGCTGCTGAAGGCTGCACAGTATGTGCAGGTCCGTTTGGCAGTGACAGTGTGCTGCCCGGCTGCTCTGATTGTGTTTTAAACACAATCAGAGCAGCCGGGCAGCGCACTGTCCCTGCCTGTCACTGCCGAGCGGACCTGCACATACTGTGCAGCCGCCGGCAGACTCAGAAGTCAGAAAGGGGGCGTGGCCTAAATTGCCCCCCCCTGACATCGCCCCGGGTACAAACATTTTCTGGATCCGCCCCTGCATGTGTAGCGGCGTGTGTTAGTGTGTGTGTGGGAAAAACTATTTTCTCAGAAATGGCTCATCCAAATGACCTGAAATTTGGTATACTGACATTATTTCTCAAAAAAATTAGAATAGTGAAGTCAGTTAACTTCCATCATCCCCCCTTCCCCCCGTGGGAGGGGTAGTAAAGGCTAAATTTACGAGTTGAGGGCTTAAACTCATTTTCGTGAGGTAATTTTACCTCATGAACACACATGTGTATGCATGAGTATCATGCACGGGTTAACTTGTATATATATATATATATATATATATATATATATATATATATAAATGTTTGCAAGGAGAGAATAATTACATGAGATGAGACACATGTTTCAGCAGTGTTTATGACATTATATTTTTAGACAACCTAAAAAGGAGTAGATTGCCATTACTTGAAGTCAGACATTTTCCACAACATTTTTAACTTTTACATGTTTTTGCACATGTGTAATAAAAACAAACAGTATTAACTATTGATAAAAGTTTCAATTTGACATTGTTGCAGCACAATTTATAGCTTTTAAAGTGAAGGGCTACATTTACATGATCGTCTCGACATGTACTGTTGAATATGTTTAGTGTATTTGTTTTGTGGACAGATGACTATTCATTGAAAATATATGTAGGATGACTGTATAAGCAATCCATCTAATAACCATGGGGGAGGAAGAATTGAAACATGGCAGATACATTTATTGGATTCAATTGCTCCATCTAAATTTACAATATACTTCTGCCTACTTAGCAGTGTTTAATGGAGAGCAGTGTGTCTTGCTTATGTATTCTTATGTGCATTTTGAGGGAATAATTATATAATAGCACAGAAATATTTATCCATGGCAAGATGCATAATTCAGTGGATTCTCCAGTAAACAATGAGCGAGGCTTTTTGACAATAACTATAATTTACAGAATGGACTAAATTTGTTCTAACCTCTCGCATACCATGAGTATGGATTGACACATGGCAATTTTATATGAATACAAAAATGTGCACTGTGGTTGTGTTGTTGGTTGTTGTTTGACTAGTCAGCTGGATGTGCTGCATCTGAAAGGTGAATTTTGTTTTATATTGTGGATATATATATATATATATATATATATATATATATATATATATATATAATTGTTATACACAAGTGGCCTACTGATTACTTGTTTGGTCAAATTTTGGCTTGTAATTCTTGTGCTTATGCTAGTATAAGATGACTGAGCAAGCACCGTCAGCTAATACCTTCCAGGCTGTAAATAATTGTAGAAAGAAATTTATTTCACGTACCATAAAAATATAGAGGAACCACCTGTTAAGCCTTCCCAGTTAGGTGTATATGCACTCATAACCATTTATCTTGCAAATTCTTGAGACACAGAAAGAGATTATAAATTTGCACAAATATTAGTTTTGTTCTATGCAATTCTCTTTTTTTTTCCGCTTACAAAATTTTGGTCTACCTTATGGTTGAGCTATTGCCATATGTATAGACTGTAGCTTGTGTTTATATTTCCCTTCCCTTATCCTTATCCTCCGTTCCTCCTTCTCTCCCTCTCTCCCCTGTGTCTCTCTGTCAGTCTACCCCACCCCTTAGATTGTACGCTCCTTTGAGCATGGTTTTCTCTCCTCCTGTCTTCACCACTTTTAACTCTGCTCGCCAGCTACCTAGCCTTCCTCCTCGTGGACCCTCTAGCCCCCGTCCCCTCTCGCTCCCTCCTCTTCCCCCTGGGGGTCTCCCTTTCATCCATACCCTCCCTCTTAGGTGCCGTTGTTGGCGGACCTTCCCCTCTCCCCTCCCCCGCCTCTCTAGCTGTGCTTTGAACTCACTGAGTTACTGTGCTTATTGTTTACTGTACTGTGCTGTCTCACCTCGTATTGTAATTTAGTTTGTCCCTGTACGGCGCTACGGACACCCAGTGGCGCCCTATAAATAAAAATTAATAATAATTAATAATAATGATATTTACCATGCTTGAACCTAACCTTCTCCCCTATCTTTCATTTTTTCCCTTTATTCCTTTTTTGATAAAACAATAAATGTTTTAAACAATATATGACATTGCATTAAGATTTGTATTCACCTATCAAATATTTAGGGCTAGATTTACTAAGCTGCGGGTTTGAAAAAGTGGGGATGTTGCCTATAGCAACCAATCAGATTCGAGCTGTCATTTTGTAGAAGGTACTAAATAAATTAAAGCTAGAATCTGATTAGTTGCTATAGACAACATCCCCACTTTTTCAAACCCGCAGCTTAGTAAATCTAGCCCTTAGAGTTAGTTTAATCGGAAAAGCAGTAGTGTAGTACTCATTTGTTTTGTTGTGGTATTGCTTTAAGTTAACATTTGTATTAATTTTTAATAAGTATGGAAGTTTTATTTATTGAACACATGCAAAATACATGTGTCTTCATTGTTAAATATGAACATTATCCTAAACTCAGTATTTAGTTGTCAACATTTCATTACTGTATACATTAATATGAAAAATGTACCATCTTTTACCTGCAAATTAATACAATTATTGAAAATTTTAGATTTTCTATTATACATATAATGTTTTCTACAAGTTACAAAAAATTCATGATGTTATAAGAGTGTGTAAATCAGTTAACTTTGAATACAAATTCATTTGAGGCAAAATTTCTAGATTACAATTTTTCAAGTTAGCATAATCTGGTTACAATGAACTGTAGTCATTGTCTAACCACATTTACCATTTTATGGGAATAGTAGAGTTAATGTTTATCTGCTAATATTTACTACTTCACCAGTATATGCTGTGGATAATTTCTGAGTACATGCTACAACATTTTTGGACTAACTAGTAAAATATGCAGATATATATATATTTTTCGGAAAAAACGTCCTTCATCATCCTATTTGTCCAGCTAGAATGCAAAAGTTGCAAATTATTTAGTGGGCAGTATGCTCAGTTACACAACTATGTTGTTATGTTGGTCAGAGAGTTGTTGTCTTGTGTTAGCTGTGTAGAGGATGGTAATAGGGTACAGGAATATTATAAGCTTGTCTGAAGAGGTGGGTTTTCAGAGAACGCTTGAAGGTTTGAAGACTAGAGGAAAGTCTTGTAGTGCGAGGGAGTGAATTTCAGATAGTTGGTGCAGCCCGAAAAAAGTCCTGCAAACGAGAATTGGAGGAAGTGATGAGAGTGGAAGATTGACGCAGATCATGTGCAGAACGGAGGTATTGAGTTGCGAGATATTTTGAGACAAGTGATGAGATGAATGTTGGTGCAATTTTGTTGATGGCCTTAAATGTAAGTAGAAGAGTTTTATATTGGATTCTTTAAAAAACAGGCAACCAGTGTAGAGACTGACAAAGTGACTCAGCAGATGAAAAATGATTTACAAGGAAAATCAATCTAGCTGCTGTGTACAAAATAGATTGTAGGGGCGAGTCTGATTTTGGGAACACCAGTAAGGAGGGAATTACAATAGTTGATGCAGGAGATGATGAGTGCATGATTTAAAGTTTTTGCAATGTCTTGTGTGGATATGTGCGTATTCTGGAAATGTTTTTTAGATGTATGCAGCATGATGTAAATATAGAGTTGATGTGGGGAACAAAGGATAGTTGCGAATCAAGGATTACACCAAGGCAGCGAGCTTGCAGGGTGGCATTTATGGTCCTGTTGTCCACACAAATAGAAATGTCAGGCAGGTGGGAATATTATTAATTCTGATTTTGAAAGATTGAGTTTGAGTTGGCGAGAGGACATCCAAGATAAAATGTCAGAAAGACAGTCAGTAACGCAAGACAACACAGATGGTGAGTGATCAGGAGAGGATAGATAAATTTGAGATGATACTGAAACCCAAAGGAACTTATTAGTTGTTCAAGAGAAGTGGTGTATATAGAGAATAGCAGAGGACCTAGGACTGAGCCCTGTGGTACTTCACCTGCTAAAGGAAGCAGAGTGGAGATTGTTCCAGAGAAATGAACACTGAACGAGCGATTAGATAGGTAGGATGAGAACCAGGATAGAACAGAGTCTTGAAGACCTAGGGATTGTAGTGTCTGTATGAGGAGAGAGTGATCAACAGTGTTGAATGCAGCAGTGAGATCCAGGATAATTAGAAGAGAGTAATCACCTTTAGTTTTAGCTGTGATCAGATCATTGACAACCTTGGTGAGCACAGTTTCTGTGGAGTGTTGAGAGCGAAAGCCTGATTAAAGAGGATCCAATAAATTTTTTGCAGAAAGAAAAAGTGTGTGAAGCTAGTGTAGGCAAGTCTCTCAAGAAGCTTGGAGGGGCATGGGAGCTGAGAGATGGAGCAGTATTTTGAGAGAGAGTTTGGGTCAGATTTAAATTTTTTTAGAACAGGAGTAATCACTGCGTGCTTGAATAGTGATGGAAAGATACCAATAGAGAGAGATAGATTACAGATTTTAGTTAGAAGGGGAATCAGCACACGAGACAAGGACCTACCAATTTGTGAGGGTATGGGGTATAGAGGATAGGAGGTAGAGTAGGATGATAAGAAGAGAGAAGAAACTTCATTCAAACTTCATTTGTGGGATCAAATGAAGAGAGGGTGCCAGAGGATGCTGGGAAGGAATTGAGCTGATTGCAAGTCCAGGGAGATGATACCATTTCAAGTCTGATCTTATCAATCTTGTCCTTGAAATAGAAATCAAGATCCTGGGCACTAATGGTAGTAAGAGGGTTTGGGGCGGGCAGATTGAGAAGAGATTTAAATGTGTTAAAAAGGCATTTGGTGCTTGTTTAGCAGTGTCCAGAGCATTTTTATAGGAGTGGTGGATAGCAGTATATGCACTGAAATCATTAGAGGTCCTTTTGTCCAACTCTACATGAGGCCTCAAATACATACTAGTATAATGCAGTGTACTTGCTTATGAAAAAGCTGAAGTTTAAAAGAATACCATTCAGCAGGATAGAGGATACAATTCACACTATGGGCCTAATTCATTAAGAATATACTCCTGGACAAACCGTGTTGCAATGCAAGGGGTGCAAATTATTATTATTTTGCACATAGGGAAAACACTGACTTTTTGTTCATGTAGCACACAAATGCTTGATAGCTTTATTTTTACACTGAAATGTATAGTTGATCTAGGACAGTGTTGGCTAACCTGTGACACTCCAGGTGTTGTGAAACTACAAGTCCCAGCATACCCTTCCAGCAATAAGCTGCTATATATTGGCAAAGCATGCTGGGACTTGTAGTTTCACAACACCTGGAGTGTCACAGGTTAGCCAACACTGATCTAGGACATGCCCTAACCCAACTATAAATCTGTCCACACATTTTTAAATTTACCTCCCCCTCCAATGCAACATGGTTTTGCCCAGGTGCAAAGTTACTCCTTTTGTTTAAATTTACTATTCTAATGAATCAGGCCCTACTGGTCTCAAGTTTTACACATATATAAATATCTATATGTATCTAAATATGTATATATTATTTTAAATAAAAAAAATTGGTTGGCTAAATAAATAAGATTGAATAATTTATTGAACATATGCTAAATACATTTGTCTACTTTTTGAAGTGATTAATTGTTATGCATTAAAGTTTCAAACTTAAAATTCAAAATCAGCAGGAGTTTTCCTTTATCCGTTGCATACTTAGTCTGGTATTTTGTGCCCATATTGGAAATGTAATTCCCAGTATAATGCTGGAATTTTTTTTCATAGTGTATAGCAAAGGCATAAACACACAGTTTGCATCGCCTCTATGTGCTTTTGTTTTGGACCAAATGTTTCTCCTTTGTATGGAAGCATGTATTCTTGGGCTTCCAAAAGTATCACTGTGTTAAATAAATGTGCAATATTTTGATACAATCTTGGGCTGATGCAGAGTTATATGCAATTGTGTCCAAAATCACAGACATGATTTGCCCTTACCATAAAGGACATAATTGCGACCATATGCAAAGCAGCAACTGTCTTAAAATGCATGGTGGTCGGCAACAGTATCATATATGTCTGTTTGGTACTATTTATTTTATTTGTAACAAAAATGCTTGTTATAAGGCGTCAATAAAACTGCTAAAACCTCTCTATTACACAGCAGAAAAAACTGAGTACGAAAAAAAGAAGGTTGTGCTTAAACACACACACAGAAGCTTAATATATATCCAAGTGATGATTAAATTTCACAAGCAGCTAATCACAAGACACTGTACCAGTCTCCATCTCTCATTAATTGCGCAATCACACCCTTACTGTAGTTGGCCTATATCCAGCCCTAGCCTATAGAGGCACAAGTAGGCATAAGGAGCATAAAAACACAAATCAGCATGGGCGTGTATGTCTGAGCATTCTTTTATGAGTATACACAAATCAATTTCACTGACTATATGCTATACAAATTAGCATAGTGCTCACTTTGCATCAACCTCTCTCTATTATTGTGAAGTTTAAGTTCTTGTGAAGTTTGGAGCACTAGGCTGCATGCAAAGATTCATCTTTTTTTAAAGTGTGCAGATATCTATCTATAAAGCTGAAACAGAAACAAAAGTTATTCTTTAAAAAATTTTGTTTAGCTGATCATTTAGGTGCTGTGAGATTAGTTTAATAAAAGACTTTAGACTGTAAGGAAAAAATTGTCTTTTCACCACTTTATGGTAGCTTTGCTGGACATATTGTCTAACTGCATTTTGTGTTTCAATCTTTTTGGAGCACAATGTATGTGTTAATATTTGTGTATTAACAATAAATGAATTATGCAAAACAAAGTGGAGAAATTTGAAGGAGCCTAACTAAAAATATAAATAAAAATGTGAGCAAAAATTGTAGTTAGAAATGTAAGATAAAAAAACACCAATCAAAAAAAAAAAAAAAAAAAAAGCCGCAGAAGTGGAATAGATTTAGGGTCCTGTGTTGAATGGCTCTTCACCCCTTCCCTATAACTGTAGTAAAAAACGGGTTGTGGTCCTGATTTTTGTTCAGTGGTCCTCGGATCTTGTTGTTGTTCTCCAAAGACCTAGGTTCAATAGACTTGTTTTTTCCATTAGGGAATTTCTGTGGACTGGATGGAACAGTCCTTAGTTTGTTCAAATAATATCTCACTGTCAAGTTACAGGTTCCACAGGGCCATGCTACCACTAGGTGAACTAATCAGATATCACAGCCTGGACTACTACTGATTTGCCAATGACGCTCAACTGTATTGTCCTGAAATCTTATTGGGTGTACAAAAATAATAAAAAGCAATTCTTCACAAAAAACAAGTTCAATTCATTTGAACTAGCAAAGGTGCACTGATGGAAGGAAGCAACCATTGCACATTTTAAACAAATACTGCACTCAATTAAATACACTCTGCTGCCTATATATATATATATATATATATATATATATATATACATACACACACACATTTATAGATAGATAGATAGATAGATAGATAGATAGATAGATAGATAGATAGATAGATAGATAGATAGATAGATAAATAGACTGCAATGGGTGTGGTAGACAGTATACATGTGTGTGTAAAGTATGTAGTACATTAAATGCTTGTGAATTGAGTATTATGGTAATCTAAAGGCTGTTAATGTAATGTGGAGGCTGGTAGACGTAGCTGTTCATATAATGTAATGACTGGTTTCTTTTAATTTAATATGAGGTCTCTTTTTATTTATGTGAGGTGAAGTTGAGAAGGGGATATTCATATATTGTATTAAAATAATGGAGTCAATGTAGAGTCATAGTATAAAATCTGGGGGCTAATATTCTAATGTCGTGGTTTGCTGGCGAACATAGCACTATTTATTAAACAGAGGTGTAACGGATTTAATGTTGGGACTGATGGTGGAAGGTTTAGAATGCTCATTTATTGCTCAGCTTTTCACAAGTTGAAGAGTACCTATCCTTGGTTAGAGGAAGGGAGTCCTAGAGTTTTCACTTGTCAGATTTCCAAAGGATGAGTAGTACTTATTCCTTTTCTAAACAAGATCTCGACATTTCAGAAACGAGCAAAAAGTAACTGAGCTAAAGACACCAGCAGCAGGTAGTCAAAGCTGCGAGAACAAGTTAGAATTAAAAGCACAGTCTACCAAATGGCACAAATCTGATGGGACAATCCAGATTCTAAGAGACTGTCCTAAATAATCAGGATAATCAAATGGTATGTCCCACTTCAAGCTACTTTGCTCATAAAGGGGAAACTACATTAGGGGCAGATCTAGATTGGTTTCTTTGGGGGGGCCCTGCCTCCTTTTTAACTTCTTACCATGGGCTGCCGGCGACTGTACATTATGTGCAGTTTAGTGTCACTGTCGGCACATACAGGCAGTCAGAGTATGCTGACTGGCTGCTCTGATTGTGTTTAAGACACAATCAGCGTGGCCGGGCAAGGTTCTCTGTCTGCCTGTATGTGCCGACAGTGGCACTAACCTGCATATAGTGTGCAGCTGCCAGGAGCATGCCCTTGCTGGATCTGCCACTGACCTACATCTATCTAATCTATCTATCTAACAGTAGTGCACGCTGCTGCTTCATGATATGGGCAGTCTGTGCAGGGTACAGGTGACATCTGCTTAAATTTTCCACATAGTAGGTGGAGCTGTTGTGAAGAAAACCTTCTCCAACAGATATGCCATCAGGTATTAATCTGTGTGGTAGGGGCTAAGGCTTGGGCCACTTGTGACCATGGGTGAAGACTGGGAGAGCATATGTGGCAAGGGGAACTGGGGACGGCATATGTTACATGTATACCATGTGTCTGCATTGGTGGTGTGTTACATAATATATGCTTCATATATAGTTGATACTCACATCTTGAGTGGGGGCCTATGATGTGTGCACAGCTCATAGCCCCAGATCATCTTATACTGTGATTTGAGCAGAATGTGTGAATAATTTACATTTATCTATCAGGGCATTATACTTATTAAATTTAGTTAACTGGGGAACAGAAGTATAAATGAAGGTAAATAGTGAAAGGTAGAAATGTACATAGATATATGGGGCAGCATGGTGGCGTAGTGGTTAGCACTTCTGCCTTACAGCACTGGGGTCATGAGTTCAATTCCCGACCATGGCCTTATCTGTGAGGAGTTTGTATGTTCTCCCCGTGTTTGCGTGGGTTTCCTCCGGGTGCTCCGGTTTCCTCCCACACTCCAAAAAAAACATACTGGTAGGTTAATTGGCTGCTATCAAATTGACCCTAGTCTCTCTCTCTCTCTCTCTCTCTCTCTCTCTCTCTCTCTGTCTGTGTGTGTCTGTGTGTGTTAGGGAATTTAGACTGTAAGCTCCAATGGGGCAGGGACTGATGTGAGTGAGTTCTCTGTACAGCGCTGCGGAATTAGTGGCGCTATATAAATAAATGGTGATGATGATGATATACAAATGTTGATCACAATCACTGATCTTTATCCATATCTGATAATAATACTAAAAACTTAGTCCATGCCCTAATTGACTATAGGCCCGAATTTAATACAATGTATATACTAATTATATAATAACCCTTTTACCCTGCATAACTTACTCAGCCACTTGATGCTACCACCCCACAGTTAATAAGGTACTATTACAGCAATGGTGGTATGCAAAAGCCCCCTTAATGCAAGATGGGTCCAGTGTTGTTCTTCTAGCCATTTATTACAATTGGTCGTAGAATCAGTGATGGCTGGGAGGGATTAACTCTCATAACATGATTAGACTAACTGTATTACACTCAGTTCAATACTCGGTATTGAGGCACTTTGCAGGGTAAAACCCGGTGGATAGAATTTCACACAGGGGTATCTCATATTGATTTAGTCTTTTAGCTGTCTCCTAACATTGCAGTTTGCAACTGGACTGTTGACCCTGGATTGCTGGAATAGTCAAATTCAACTATCTCTCCTTGATATGACCTCCTATTTTTAGTTGGTATCATTTGCTGTGGCTACACCTGGAAAGCTCTGTAAATCATGCTCCCCTGCCATTCTCACTTCTCAAGTTTGATTAGAAGATAAAGATGGGCTCCACATGGGTTTTTTATCTCATGTCCTAGCAGCGCTTGCAGTGCCGTGGCTGATGGGATGTGTAGTCTTTTCTTAGCAACCAACCCAGTAACATCTTGTCAGGTGGTCATTGATCTGACCGTCTAATAACATCCATTGTGAGAGGGACACATTAAGGAAACCTGGAATACATTCTTACTATCCATTGCCTCATAATGCTATACCTCTCTACAGATATGATACTCTCTCTATTTATAGATTGTGAGCTTACCACGTGTTTGTTAATGTCCATTCTGTTTTCATTTCTGTGCTTGTTTCCAATTGAAGCTCTGTTGATTATGCTTGCTGGTAATATATAAATAATAATAATATTAATAATACCATAATTAGAAACTGCCCCTAATTTCCAGTGGCAGTCACAGGATTTTAATATTTATCCTTTGAATATTTTTTCAACTGGAATTGTCTGTTTTTTTACAGAGTGCAATTCTTTTTGTTCTGTATACTCGATGCAATTCTCACTCTTTTCCTTTTCGACTGGCTTTATAAGTTAATGTCTTTTGAACAGATTTATTTTGTTGTCTTTTTGTCTTTTGAACAGGTTTATTTAATTGGCATAAGATTGAATTATAACCAAGTTTAGTAACCATGTCATGATTGCATTTGTAGGGCATCAAACCCTGCCTAGACACTGCTGTGCATGAGAGATCTACATGCACCTGCTCAGTAGCAAGGTGTCCTTGGAAATTATTTAAAAATGTTGTCAGAAATGTCTGTTTAATCTTATTCCTGATCTCCTACTTATCTGCTATTTGTCCATTCTTCCAGGGCTGCCACAGAAGACCTGATGACTGTCTGGATCCTGCAGAATACCAAAGATATTCCGTTGGTTCCACAAGGCAAAGATCCACTGGAGTATCTCCCCAGCCAATTGCAGTACCTACAGTAGACCATGACAGATAAATAATATTTCTGTAGCCAAAGTTAATGTTTGAAAAATGCATTGGAAAATGAACTAATAACTGACAGTGAATGTCAAATTGAGAAAAGTTACTTTAGTTACTATATTTTCTATGTTGTTTCATCTCACTGGTTATTAAACATAAAACATTATTTCATTAATTTCTTTGATTAACTGAAATTATACCTTTTTTCCTGAAAAACATATTTCCCTTTGTCAATTATTTTAGCAAATGTTTAAATTCTACTTTTTTCATTTCGATAAACATCATGGTTTCTGTGATAAAATATATATTTACATGCTTTAACAATAGGTTTTTGTTATATAGTAAATAAATGAAAGGTAGATATTAATATTTAATTCATTAAATTAGATTACATTATAATAACATACTAAATGATACAGAGTAATCTAATAATAATGGTAACAATATAATAAATAAAAGGAAGTAGATGAACATACTGTACTTAGTTTAAAATGAAGTTTCTACTCTGCAAAATTGTAAGAAAATTGCAAGTGTTTAAAATATGTGAAGGACAGTTTAAAATCATTCAGCCTTGAGGTTTATTTTGAATGGATAGAATAAAACTACCTCTCATTTGCTTCTAGATCCTTGGAGTTAAAATATTTGACATCGATTCTAAAATGCACAGCAGACTGTATGCTTCAATGGATTGAAACTAGGTAAAATTGTCATCCTTTAAGATTTGCATCACTACTCTTCTGAGATTTCTGTGGTTTAATGTTTCCTCATGCGCTCACGCAAGTCGATATATTTTTATTACGAAACTGTAGACGTGGTGAGATTCTCGATAGTTAGCCTTAATAGAAAATAAGTCATAATTACAGTCTCCGCAAGTGGAAGCTCACAACTCTAGTGTAGATTTTATTTTACTTGAATTGTTTGAGTATTGTTCTATATTCAGTAATGTGCATCTTCCTATAAGGTGGGAAAGCCACTAATAGTTATAATAAAAACTTCCAATAATTTATTTACCTTTGCTAATAAAACTTTTTTTTATTGTAAACATATAGCCGGAAGCATATTGATAATAGAAGAGACAGTGACAAGCAGTGCCCACTACTGTATATCACAGTAAGGGTAGAGTTTGAGTCCCTCATTTTAACTAAAACATTTAAACAAACAAAGGCATACATACGTAGCACACTGAGGGGGAGCAGAGCATTTTACTGTCTATTTGAATATTTATTGTATATCTATTTATATGGCTTGTAGCAACATTTCCCTGTGTAAGCTTCCTGCACTCCTCCATACATACATACATACATACATACATACCTACCTACCTGTCTTTCCTTGAACGCATTGCTTAGCAAACCGGTCTGTGCAGTAGTAAGTAAGCTAAACAACATGAAGCTGCAGCCATTTCAACCAAGGAAATATTTGCAGCTTTAACCAATCAAATCACAACAGCTGTTTCAGGAGGTGAAGCATAATGAGATATCTACTCAGGTATTTTTACTTAAATTCATATACTCAAAGTGATAGGAAAATGATTTTCAAATATTTGTATTTATACTTCTGCTCCTTTATAGCTGAAAAAAAGCAAAGGAACATGGTGTGAGGGGAAAAAAGGGATGTAATATACATCCATGTGAAGGGACATTAATGTATTTCAAAGCACTGAGCAATAATCTATTGCTTGAATTTGTATGCAAAAAATGCAAATACCTCCTTAGCCTCTCTTTATTTGGTATAGGAACTTTGTTGCATATATAGAGGTATTTGTGAATAATAAAAGTGTCAGCTGCAAAAGTTGTATATATTTGTTATTCATCTATCATAAACTTTAAATTCTGGTTTACACTATCTTTAGTCCAGTCTTGGTCAAAAAAAAACAATCCTCCTATCTGAAATAATTACAAAAACTGGACTGGCTTAATATATATAAACTGCTGTGAGATCACGTATTAAGTCATATATCATGTCATCATACACATAGACATTGTCATCATTAGATAGTTTAATGGTCATCATCTCTGCAATCATTGTGAAAAGTCCTGCAAATCAATTCAAAGTGGAGAGGAATTCCAGTGGCAGTGTGCAGAAAGGCATGGATAATTGGTAACTATAATTAGTATATTTTACAATAATTAAAAAATGTATCTTGTAAAGTTATTATTTATGGCATTTAGAACAATTTTAAGAATGGCAAATATGTTGGGGAAAGTTGTGCTTTGCCTGTGATATTTTCTGTATTTTGGCACAAGACAGTGTTCATATAAAAAGGTAATACTTTTGTAGCTTTGAAAATAAAGCATCTATGACTGTCAGTTACAGAGCATGATAAATGGAACAGCTCTGGTGACCCATCTGTTTTGTTAGTACTCTTGTTTCTACGACAAGTTTGCACAAAAGTAGTACTGAAGTGTGTACTGCTAAAACATAACATAACCTGACAATGATCAGCCCATAGGGCTTTTAAAGAGAAGGCCATATTGTTATGCTCAGGGAAGTACTCTGCACTAGCTGTCCCGAGACATGAGGGAAAGCACGCCATGCGGAAGACTTTCCACTACATTAGTGCTGTATGAAAGACACTGGCCATTCTTACATTATTATTTCCATGTTTTCAAAAATTACATAAGGGAAAGAACTGCGCAAGTATCAGAAATTCATCTTATCCCATCAAATATTTGTAAAAATGCAGAAATTATGAGAATAAAGCAGACATTCACACTGCAAACGGAAAATAAAAATAAATCAAAATGCATAATCTAAAATACATATGCTTACACTTTAGCAGTCAAAGCAGCAGAAGTTTTGGTTCACTTTCAGATAACTACAATGTAATGAATTTTATGTGATGTATAAATAGTTATCATTAATTAGTTTAATAAAAAAAATTGTTTAACAAAAGTATTATAGTTTGATGATAAATTATGGTTACTGCCACACCTTTTATGCTTTTATTTGTTATGCAATCCTTTCTTAATATACTGTAGAATGTATTTGGAATTCTTTTATGCCCATAATATTTTGTTTTCTACTTTGGAGGAAGGTTACCTTACGAGATGTTATATTAACATATGTAGAACTGGTCTCAGTTTGGCATGTAATCAGAAAACAAAACATTATAGGTTTATTGTTTCAGTACATATTGCATGCCATGCTACTCGTTGAACTTTTCAGTAAAATGGATTAATGCAAATACATGCAAAATGTTATTGCTTAAATTAATTTAATATATTGAATGAAAGAGCTATAATTTTACGACATAGAAAAGTACGATGCCTAAAATAATCATTGTCTTGTAAAGGAAATCTATAGTATTGTCATAGCTAAGTAGACAATTTTGGTTGATGATCATCTGTGCATTGAGAGAACATGATCTTTGTTCCTTCAGACCAGTGTGTTTTGTTGCACATGTTATCTCCTCAGTACAGAACCTCTTGCTTTTTTTTTATCAATAAAATATACATGAAGAATTAGAAATGTCCTATTCTACTTACTTTTATCTTTATTTCTTGAGTTTTGTCCTGATTTGTAATTTTCTATTTGATATCTAGAATATATATAGTAGCAGTTAAAAACTGAATAATGAAAAGTGCAAATGGCATATACAAAGAATAAATTAAAAGCATACCCCTTAAGTTCAGTATATTTTAGGTCCCAGCCTTTTTAGGTGTAGAGGTACATAAACACAAACCACAGTTAAATGTTCATATTAACAACAGAATTCAGGATAAGTAAACAATAAGTTCAATAAAAAGTAAAATAATTTGGAACCAGTTTTAAGAAAAACAAAATGGAAATCTTTCAGAGCCAGGGTGGTATGTGTGTGTATGTGTTCTTGTGTATGTATGTGTGTTTGTGTGTGTGTGTGTGTGTGTGTGTGTGGGGGGGGGGGGGGGTGGGAAGGGGGCTCAGGGACGGCTCCAGTAAAAACAATATTTAATATTAACATTAAGCGGTCCTTTACAGATATCCACAGACATGTTTAAGAAGCAGGTATTACTACACGCCCCCCAACATACCTGGTTGCAAAATCAGGACAGATCAGTGGAGATCTAGGTACACTTGCTTAAAGTGAGGCGCTCAGCAAGTTAGAAACTGGTTTTGCAAAGAGTAGCATAAGCTACCCAAAAACAACAGCAAGTTCGCCTCATTTTCTGACAAACAGCAATATTCTGCAAAAAGAAAGAAAAGAAAAATTCTAGAAGAAAAAAAAAATTGCTCCATTGCCCAAAAAAATTACCAAATAATGAAAAAACAACTTAAAATTAAACATTTAGAATAGACAACCATGTGAAAACACATTGTTTCCAATGCTGTTCCGACTAATGCTAGTACATATGCTCCCCATGGAAAGTGAAGTGTAACTTCTTCACTGAGCTTTCAAACATTTTCAATGTTACTGTACATTCATAAATAGTGAATATTCTCCAACAAAATGACACTAATGAAGGATATATAAATACAATTGAAATACATGCATTAACATAAACTTGATCTGCACTGTTCCGAAGTATTTTAGTCATTAAAGGCACACTCCAATCTCAACTGATATAAGAACTGAAGGCTGGAATAAGCACGAGGGGAATTAAAAGTTGAGATTGTGTTCATTAGTTAGTTTACCTTTCTAAGGGTTAAAAGATCTAGCAGGCGATGAGGGTATGCCCATTTGATGTCACTACAGGTGGGTCAAGGATCAGTTAATAAAAGTGAGGGGCAGATTGGAAAACAGCCTCTAGGATCCAGGACATTGCCTGCCCACTTTCCCTGGTATTGGATGGATTCTTTGGCACCTGCTGCAGGATTTGTGTGATGTCTATATTTATGATAGTTTTTCTATTTTTGTCGGTTTCTGGCTTGGTATGGCAATCATATTTTTGGAGGTCTTGGATAATGGTTTGTTGCCAGAAAATGCAGTGCAGTCGGCGGTCAATGATTCGTGGGTGCACATTGATGTGGTGGCCATTCTGAACCCCTTTTCTTTTGAAGAGACAGCTACTACCGCCCTTGTGGGTTGGCTCATGGTTGCGCTCCTCACAATCCAACGGAGTTGCGGGTTTGGATAATTGATCCCCGGTGATGGTGATATGTGCGCTCGGGGGAAGTTGTTATCTACGTTGTTTGATATCCAAAGAGGGAAGGTGGGCAGCACAGTGGCTAAGTGGTTATCACTTCTGCCTCACAGCACTGGGGTCATGAGTTTGATTCCTGACCATGGCCTTATCTGTGTGGAGTTTGTATGTTCTCCCTGTGTTTGCGTGGGTTTCCTCCGGGTGCTCCGGTTTCCTCTCACACTCCAAAAATATACTGGTAGGTTAATTGTCTGCTATCAAAATTGACCCTAGTCTCCCTCTCTGTCTGCCTGTCTGTATGTGTGTGAGTGTGTGTCTATAGTAAGGAATTTAGACTGTAAGCTCCAATGGGGCAGGGACTGATGTAAATTAGTTTTCTGTACAGCGCTGCGGAATTAGTGGCACTATATAAATAAATGATGATGACCCGCTGGGGATTTCAAGTTTTGGGCCTTGCCGCACTGCCTGCTGTTTTCTCCTCCAACTTACAGTTTATGCCAAAATAAACGCCTTTATTTTTGCCACAATTTAATCCTGGTATCAATTATTTTAGGTGTATGATAAGAGGGTAAGAGAGGTTATGTAATATAAGAATATCAACCAATAAGCATTTTAATGTTTCATGTAGGGTTATCTGCAGTCACAGCTTGTGAAAAATACTACGTTTAAAAAAAGCAACCCTAAAATTCACGGGTGGGTCATACGGATTTTTTGTATAGAAAGACTATGTACACCTACCATGGCTGTCTTTGTTTTATAAGGAAAATATTTAATCTAGCTTTTATTACATCCATATTGTAGACAATTTTCTTAATTTGTCAGATTTTACCATAACCAGATCATAAGTAAAAATAGAACATCATTACTTTTATAAGTTAATTATTGTGCTTTTTTTTAAATTTGTCAAACAAGATGTGTGTAATGTGTAATGTGTGTAATGTGTCTTGAGCACTTACAAGTATGCCTGCTAGCTTAAAAAAGCAAGTGACATAAAAAATTTCCATCATATGTCTCATTGTTTTGATGTTCCAATCCAAAATAAAATATTTATAAACTAACTTTACAACATAAGAAGTATTGGACTTGAACTTATTCATAAAACAGAGATTGGGATGTAAGCTCATCACTAGTTAGAATACTCTCCACCAGCCACTACTTTGTGTTGCATACATATTCTCTCTTCATCATCTATTGCTTGCAGGAAGACTTACTGTAGTATACTAACATTTCCAATGGAAACCCGGTTGAATGACATTTTCTAACATGTAATACAATACACCTAACATGTTCTAAAGTTATTACAAAGTAATTAATTTTATTAATTCAGTTTAACTGTTTAATGTATTGCCTTAAAAAAATGTGTGTATGCATGCTGTCGTGTATGGGCGTGGTGCCTAATAATTAGTGCAAACAGTAAATGTGAGTGATACTTAATCCCTAAATATCACAAATAACATTTCATATATACCAATGAATATAATATGATTATGTATTGGTAGTTACCTTGTTTTAATAGCAATGACAGGAAAGCAGGGCAGCATCGGATATAAGTAAAAGAGATCCCAACTTTGTCTTTACTCAAAATATGTTTATTCTATTTTTATACATAGGGCCTGATTCATCAAGGCACGTATATGCTGATTTTGGGTGTATCATGTGCAAAATCACTCTGTAAATGCTCATAATTGGCAGAAATGTCCGTGAACACAGTCTTGTTCCACCCGCCTAAGAAAGCAGAGAACACTTACTACAGCCACGAATTCAGGGGGTGAACCAAGTGGGAAAGGGGCGTTTTGCCTTAGTGAATTACAGTAGAGGCGTGCCAAACTCAAGCACACGTAGTCAGTCCGAATCAAGCTCTGAGCGTCTGGAAGCTACATGTTTTTCTGCCATATCACTTGCTCAGACCCAGCGCTACCATTAGGCAGTGTTAGGCAGCTGCCTAGGTCGTCGGGCTCTGGAGGCTGCCACTGATGTCCTCTAAATTGGTGTGTGGCGGCCGCCGAGCATACCTTCCACATCTGCCCACCGCCGCACAGCTTCAGATCCAGAGGAGGAGGGGGGGGCAGCATTTTGATACATGGAAGACAGTGTGCTGCAGGGGGGGACAGTTTGCTTCATGTAGGGGGATTGTGCTATAAGAGGGGGACATTGTAATACATAGGGGGGCAGTGTCCTGAATAGCAGACAGTGTGCTTAAGGGGGGGACAGTGTGCTTCGGGGGGACAGTGTGATTCAAGGGGGGATTGTGTGATTCAAGGGGGTGGTTGTGCTGCAGGGGGGTGTGCTGCAAGGGGGGGGGGATTGTGCTGCAGAGGGGGAGATTTTGTCTTGCCAGGGGTGGAGATTGTGCTGCAAGGGGGAGATTGTGTTGTAAGGGTGGGGATTGTGCTGCAGGGGGGGAGATTGTGCTGCAAGCGGGAGGGGAAATTGTGCTGCAAGGGGGGAGGGGAGATTGTACTGGCAGGGATGATTTGAGGCAGTGTGACGCAGGGGGCAGGAGTGTGACGCAGGGGACAGGAGTGTGATGCAGGGGGCAGGAGTGTGATGGACATGTGTCCCTGCATCATCCCTGAAAACTGTATGTTGTAGGCTTATTGTGTCAAATTTTTTGTTCCGCAATCTAACACCTGGATACCTCACCTCTAGAAATTCTGCGTTTTTTCGAGAGCATCGGTGGAGTCTGGACAGCATTCTGCATCAAACATCACTGCATCTGGACTGCTGAAGGAGGTAAGGCTAATATTTTTATCTTCTTGTTCTTTACATGTGTGAGGGTTTGGAAAGTGGGCATTTGGTGTGCGAGAGGTAGGGTTTTGTGTGTGTGTGTGTGCGCGCGTGTAGGGGGGGAGGGCAGTAGTTTGAAAATTTGCCTAGGGTGCCGAGAAACCTTGCTCCAGCCCTGCTCTTGCTCCAGCTAAAGGGCTAGTCTGAGTCCCAATCAGTAGTGATGACAGTCTTGTATACATGCTATTTGTGAAGGGGGAGCCGCAGTGTATGGGTGTGCATGCACGTATGGGGTACGTGTGAGCCCACGCACATACAGGGTACAACTGTGTATGCGTGAGTCGTGCGCACACAGTTTCATAGTAGCATCCCCACTGTGTGTGCCGACTCAAGTTTGTACAGAATATAAATGACAAATAGGTGTACAATGCACAATAAGCACAGAACAGTCCAGACAATATATCCAATAAATGTCTATATAGAACACTGCAAAGGTCTTCATATACCAATAGGCCGAAAATCGGTACTTAATCAGCGTGTAACAACTGAAACATCATACAGTAAGTATTAAGATGGTGTGCGTACCAGATAGAAATATAAAAACCGCTTATCTGTATCGTGGCTCCTAGGTCATCCCGACATATGATGCTCCATCATGTCTCCCTCAGCTGCAGTAATATGGAAATATATATAGTATGTTCTAATAATAAACACAGCCGCAACACCAATCTCATCCGCTCGTCATTAGGAGAGAATATATGAAAAAGCCATATGGTGTAGTATTTTATAGAAAATTTAATAAACAGATACATTTATAAAATGCAAACTCACAATGCAGATAAAATATAAAAGATTATCTGTAATATATAGGCAGGATTGCTGGTAAATTGTCACATCTCCTGGTGGTACTTACAGACGTCCCTCCATAGGCTCCATAGAAAAGCTCAGTGTAGGATAGGATCTATAGCTCCCAGAGTGTGGTGGTGTATACCAGGATAGTGTAGTAACATAGTAACATAGTAACATAGTTGATGAGGTTGAAAAAAGACACCAGTCCATCAAGTTCAACCTATTTTGGATCTCCTGCGATCCTGCACTTATATTTGAAATTAATCCAGAGTAGGCAACCGCCCATCTGTTTCAATTTTGAAAATCACCCCAGACTCAATATTGCAATCCAATTTTTACCCTATATCCACTACTATCCTTTATTTTAAATTAACGGTCGTATTCCTGGATACACCTTTCCGCTAAAAATTTGTCTAACCCTTTTTTAAACATATCTATTGAATCTGCCATCACAACCTTCCCTGGCAATGAATTCCATATCTTGACTGCCCTTACTGTAAAGAACCCCTTCCTTTGCTGGTTGTGAAATTTCCTCTCCTCTAACCTTAGGGGATGACCATGTGTCCTGTGTATGGTCCTTGGGGTAAAAAGTTCCCATGAAAGCTCTCTGTATTGACCCCTAATGTATTTGTACATAGTAATCATATCTCCCCTTAGACGCCTCTTTTTTAAAGTAAACATGCCTAAACTTGCTAACCTTTCCTCATAACTTAATGACTCCATACCCTTTATCAATTTTGTCGCCCTTCTCTGAACCCTTTCTAGTTCCAAATTATCTTTTTTATAGAGTGGTGCCCAAAACTGTACTGCATATTCAAGATGAGGTCTTACCAACGATTTATACAGTGGCAAAATTACACTATCTTCCCTTGCATCTATGCCCCTTTTTATGCATGCCAATACTTTGTTTGCCCTTGCAGCTGCTGCTTGACATTAAGCACTATTGCTAAGTCTACTGTCTACGAGCACTCCCAAATCCTTTTCCATTATAGATTCTCCCAAATAAATTCCATTTAATTTATAGATTGCGTTCTTGTTTTTGATCCCTGAATGCATAACCTTACATTTATCTGTGTTAAACCTCATATTCCATTTAGCCGCCCAATCCTCCAGTTTATTTAAGTCCCTCTGTAGAGAAGCTACATCTTGCTCTGATTTTATTACCTTACAGAGTTTAGTGTCATCTGCAAAAATAGAAACTTTACTCTCTAAACCATCACCAAGGTCATTAATAAATATATTAAAAAGGAGTGGTCCCAGCACGGAACCTTGAGGTACTCCACTTAAGACTTTTGACCAATTAGAAAATGTTCCATTTATCACAACTCTCTGTTCCCTATTCTCTAACCAGTTTTCGATCCAAGTACAAATTTTGATTTCTAGACCCAGTTCCCTTATTTTGTAAACCAACCTCTTGTTTGGCACTGTATCAAAGGCCTTTGCAAAATCTAAGTAGACCACATCTACTGTCGTCCTGCCCTGGTCTAAGTTCCCACTAACTTCCTCATAGAAACTAATTAGATTAGTTTGACATGACCTATCCCTCACAAATCCATGTTGATTCCCACTAATAATTTTATTGCGTACCAAGTAATCCTGAATACTGTCCCTTAAAATACCTTCCAGTAGTTTCCCCAGTAATAAAGGCCTCAACAGGAGGAATTGAATGCATATGTGCACAGGTATAATTTATAGTGATAGTGTGCGGTGACATCTTGCGCTGACGTAGCGTGTGGCGCGAAACCGGCAGTAAGTGCTTCTTTTTTTTTTTCTCCCCCTTTTTCTTTCTTTTTCTTTCCTTCCTTATCCCAGTACAAGAAGGATAGTTACTAATGGTGCTTCTATATGAGCCCTAGTGAACGGGACTTGTGTATTAAAGCCATTTGAAGTGGCAAGTACTAGAGATTATAAGTGTGGGCATTTTTTCCATAGAGAGATAGACGGTGGCCATATTTGATAAGGGCACTGAGAGTGACTCCTCAATAAAGTGCATACATATATAAATAATACACTATATAAACATGTACATACATAGGTAAATGTTATATAAATCAGAATAAATATAGCTATATCTCTTAATAACAGATAAAAAATATATAAAAAATATATATATTATAAGTAATATTATTATGAGTAAGTGTATAAAAGGCATGTACAAGAAAATAGACATATAAAAATGTACAAATGCATATAATTGGATATAGTATATTGCAACAAGTAGTATAAAAATAAAATTAAAATAATTTGCATAGAAATGATATGATTATTTCTAGGTAACTCCTAGGAAATAAATAGAGTATAGCACATATAAAAGAATGTCTAGCACCAGGTATCAGATGTACAGTAAATTCAACCATAAAACAGTGCAATAAAGGAATACATGAATATTAGAGGAATGGAGCTATTTCATAGTTCTCATTCAGACACTGTGGTGTCAAAGTTCCTTATTCAAAAATCCAAAACATCTCTCTTCTTGAGAGTTTCTTATCTAAGGCGCCTCCTCTTGGACCCAATGTGACATGTTCGATAGCTCTAAAGCTGAGTTCACTGGGATTAGAGTTCTGTTGGAAATGACGTGATACTGAGTGGCTTTCTATTTTGTTTTTTATATTCCTTACATGTTCCTGTATTCTTAGCTTTAATGGTCGTTTGGTCTTCCCCACATATTTGAGACTGCACGTACATTCTAATAGGTAGATCACCGAAGTGGTGAGGCAGTTTGTAAAGTGTTTAATCTGATATTCTTTGCTATTGTCAAAATTATTAAAGGTTCTTTTTTGCGGGTTGGCAAATTTACAGATATTGCAGTGATTGCATTTGTAAGAGCCTTTTATAGCTGAAAAAAGATTAGAGGTCGGTTTTTCATTTTTAAGCATGCTTGGGGCTAGGAGGTCCTTAAGGTTTTTATTTTTCTTAAAGATGACTACTGGTTTGGCCGGACGTATATTGCTTAATATGGGGTCTTTTTTAAGAATGCTCCAATGTTTTGAAATAGGGGATCTAATTTTTGTTTCTCCACTATTAAATTGTGTAATGAAAGACACCTGATCCTTCCTGTCTTCCTTTTCATGATACTTTAAGAGATCTGATCTATTGATCTCTTGAGTTATTTCTATTGCTCCCTTCACTAGCTCATCAGGATAGTCTCTCTTTTTGAATCTGTCTGCATAGATCGACAGTTGCTCTCTACAGTTTTCTTCGTTGCTGCAGTTTCTTTTAATTCTTTGGAATTGCAAAAAAGGGGTATTCGTTTTCCATTTCTTTAAATGTGCGCTTCTAAAGTGCAGGTAGCTATTAGTGTCCACAGTTTTAATAAAGTTTTTAGTAATTACGGTATTGCCTGTGTTCATAAGAATTAGATCTAAATATTCAACTTGTGACGTGTCAAATTTCGCAGTGAATGTAAGATTATACTCATTACTGTTTAAATAGGAAAGGAAACGATTAAGGCATTCCGTATTACCATTCCATACTATTATAATATCATCAATATACCTTTTGTAGAGAACTATATTCTCCGAGTATGGGTTAGGATTATAAATATATTGTTGTTCCCAACAACCCATCACGAGATTCGCAAAACTCGGTGCGAAAATCGTGCCCATAGCTGTCCCGACTGTCTGAAGGTAAAAGTCATCCAAGAATTTAAAATAGTTGTGTGTAAGGATGAACGTCATGAGTTCACAAATAAAGTTATTATGTTCGGTGCTGAGGTCAGGATGTAAGTCTAAAAATTCTTTACAGGTCTCCACTCCCTTCTGATGTTGAATGGAGGTATACAGGGATTGCACGTCTATCGTAACCCATATATATTCAGACTTCCAGTGAAAAGTTTTAAAGATTTGTAGGACGCTTGTTGTGTCCTTAAGGAAAGATGCAAGTTTATTTACATATTTGTATAGGAAAATGTCAACATATTCCGATATGTGGGAAGTGAGGGAATTTATGCCCGCTATGATTGGTCTACCCGGAGGATTTCAAGATTTTTATGAATTTTCGGGTGAAAATAAAATATAGGAATAGTTGGATTACTAATCATAAGATATTGAAATTCTTCTTTGTCTAATAATTTAGTGTAAAAACCTTTTAATAGAATATCCCTTAGGAGGGAAACAAATTCATCTGTTGGGTCGTGATTAAGTAGTGTATAGGATACTTGATCGTTAAGGAGTCTCTGTGCTTCGTCATTATAATTAGACCTATTCATAAGCACGATCCCCCCTCCTTTATCGGCCTGTTTGATAACCACATCTTTGTTCTCCTGTAGGGTTTTTAGAGCCAATTCTTCTTTCTTGGTTAGGGTGCTATGTTTAAAATCATTCTGTTGGCAATCACATAGATCCTGTATCATAAGTTCCTGGAAGACATCTATATAACTACTTTTGGATTCTAAGGGAAAGAATCTGGAAGTAGGTTTTAGGCCTGACTTAGATTTATCATCAAAGTTTTTTATGATAGCTTGATCTTTTTTCGCAAAGTGTTGTTTTAGGGTTAATTTTCGTGTAAATTTATGAATATCAATATATAACTGAAATTTGTAGAGTTTTTGTGTAGGAGCAAACGAAAGACCTTTTCCAAGAACTGTTATTTCTGATTGTGAAAGATTTATGATTAGAAAGATTAAATATCCCATTTTCTTTTAGTTTATTGTTCTTATTAGTTAGTGTACATGCCTTCGTTTTTGATATGATGTTCCTCCCTCCTCGTTTTCCTCGTCTCCTGCATATCTTCGTTTTAAGGGGGATGCTAATCTTATATTTTCCCTTAAAGGGTGTTTTCTGTGTAACAGCCTTTCCTTGGGTGTCGGAGCCGGGGATAAAAAATCATCAGTGTCACTATTTTTGCCTCTTTCTAATGTGGCAAATCTGTTTTTAGCCTGTGTTTGAAATCTCCTGGGGGGTTTTGGACTATTTCTGAATTAAAATGTGTTATTTTTCCTGGGGTGTGGGGATCTATCTCTATCTGATGGATAGGGGTACATATACCTCTTAGTGTTTGGAGCTTTTTTCCAGTTTCTAATATTCTCCTGTGCATAATCTTTTTTTATCTCTGGAGAATGTTCTTTCTTTGTTTTTACAACCTCAGACTCGACTTTGAGTTTCTTATTAAGGACAATCTCATTAGCTTTAAAGTCCTCTTTGTCTTTATGGGGTTCTAGGAGGATTTCTTTGTCTTTAAGTTCATTTTCTACTTTATGAAACATACGTCTTTTTTCATGTATAATGAGTTTAATAAGGCTCTTAGAACATTCATGTAGTGTGTTATCCCATTCTTTCATGAAGTTAGGATTTTCCAAGCTGAAAGTGGGTAGATTATTGAACCGTAAGCCTCTTGTGATACGGTCAACTTTCTGATAGTTTTCTAAACTTTTTATGTCCCACCATATTTTCGTTTCTTTAATAAGCAATATTTCAACATCCCAAAAGAGATCATCTAGTGCATCAACATTGTATCTAGATATCTTGTCCTATTTCTACCTTCTTGGTTACCCCCTGATATCGGCAGCATACCTGTGTTTGTACCATTGTGAATACACACATAAAAACAATGTGGAAATCAGGTAACTTTTGGATTGGAAAATCCTAACTTCATAAAAGAATGGGATAACACACTACATGAATGTTCTAAGAGCCTTATTGAACTCATTATACATGAAAAAAGACGTTTGTTTCATGAAGTAGAAAATGAACTGTCGAAGTCAGCAAATTGGATAAAGTCATTTCAATTAAAGTTGAGCAAACTTGGTCGTCTTTGTCTGAAAAGATGCGTACGGTTCGCTACGGCTAGCTCATCAACTCGGAGGCAGTGTGAGGGGCTATTGTCTGATGAGTATTGTATCTGCAAGTTCTGCGACTCCCTAGATGAAGAGAGATGCATCCAACGATGCCAGTCCCCCAGTACTCTGAATATAGGCGGGCATCCTTTGGAGGATTATCACTCCCTGGTGGGTAAGGTGCTAAACCAAACCGTGTGTTGGGTGTGCTCTCACGTGCCGCAAGGGCAGCATAATATAGGACTAGTGCCATTGCCTCTAAACATATCTGAAGTACTCAAATTGAGGGGTGGGAGGCCCATAGACGGGAGGCACAATAACACTAGGTCCCCTAGTCTGACGCTTCGACAATACTCCATAGGCAGATCTTTGCTGCACCTAAATATATCTCATGCAAAGCGCCTGGAGAATTGGGAGGCTGACCTATCAGATCAGACAATGGCTCGCCACACTCATTTTAGAGGGAGACTCACAAGGTCACTACTAGGCAGGAATGTTGATGGAAGTCACAAATTAGGGCATATAACCAAACATAAGAAAGTATCCATTGGAAAAGTCTCTACAGATAAATGTAAAAATGTCATTAATGCCGACACGTGTCTAGAGCAAATGGAGACACTAGGCATGGGTAGTTTTATAAAAACTCTGTGTGATATAATTCATGGGCATACTGTTCCTTATGTTCTCCCTGATGATGTGTATTTTGTTTGTGGGAGGAAAGCTTATTCCTGGGTGACTCCGAGTTCCAAGGGCTTGTGTTTCTTAGCTAAACTGGTTCCTGAAATCATGACTATTACTCATGAAGAAATTGTTGGTATTCACAAGACTACATCCCCACCATACATACACACACAGTATGAACACCGGGGCAAGAGAAATATAATTCCTGGTGAGGAACCCATAGCTACAAAATTGATTAGTGAAACTGCTGGTTTCCAAGTTATGGTTGCTCTAGATCTCACCAGGACCACTCGGGGAACATTAAACTTTAAATATATCCAAGACCTAGCTAAATTAATAGATAATATCACCGAGATGTATGATGACACTTTCAGGTATACTGGAAGGGAGCTACAAGCGTACAAGAAGGAGTTGGTGCAACATAGACTCGTACTAAATTATCTCACCTCTATTACTGGTGAGTACTGTGTGACACTGGCCACCCAGTTCGGTGTCAAATGTTGCACGTACATTACTAATAATACGGATGACCCTAAAGAGGTTATAGACCGGAAGATGGATGAAATTTTGCAGCTGAAATGGGAATTTCGAAAGAGCCATAATTCTTCGTTATATGAGGTCGGGGAAAAGGTGGCGGGTTGGTTCTAGTGGTTGAACCCTGTGAAATGGTTCTCCGGTCTGGGGCAGTGGGTACAGGAAATGGTTGCTAGTGTAGGTAAGCTCCTTCTCCTTATACTGGGTGTCATCTTAGCAATTGGTTTAGTTGTGTTCCTACTGTGTTGAAGTGTGGAAAATGGTCTCATAGGAGTAACACTGAGAAAGAGACTGAAAGGGTGGTACCAGATACCGAGATCATGGTCTGTGAAGAAGTATTGTATAATCCTGAACTTGAAACGGTGATTGGGTGATAGTTTATTACACTATCAAAGGGTGGAGCTGTCGAAGTCAGCAAATTGGATAAAGTCATTTCAATTAAAGTTGAGCAAACTTGGTCGTCTTTGTCTGAAAAGATGCGTACGGTACGCTACGGCGTACAAGGGCACGCTACGGCATGAAAGGGCGTATGCATCCACTACACGTGGCAGCAACTGTAATTGGTCTTTTACCATACATTCGCACAAACACGCATACTAATAAAATAATACACATTAATGGTAGTTGCAACACATAGTCAGTTATGTCGAAATATAGTAGTATTTATATGTTATATTAGAGTTACATGCATATTAGTAAAATAAACGGAACAGGTTGAAGGAATCATATCATGAGTGGTATCATAATAAACCTCTTTACATATCCTACTGTTTGGTTTACTCTGCGAGGGAATCGCAGAGTGCATATACAAGTTATGAATGATAGGGAATTATAAACTACTTAAGACTAAGGAATCTTGGCGGGAAGAGCCGAGCATACCCCCTGGAGAGGTGACCCCCTCCTTTGGATTCCTTAGGATGAACTAGCCAATGATTGACAACCCCTTGGACCTTCCTGAGACCTGGACCAATAGATGCAAGCTATACCATCTTCATTGTGTTACTGTGTTTTTGTGTGTATATAAGCAGCAGCTTCACATCTAGTGTTCAGACATCTTCTCCCCAGACTTCAGGATTGAATGACTGCACACTGGATCCAGAGCGCCTGCGATAAGTAACGGCTGTATTTATTATCACTTCGCTTGAGCATATTATTCTACTATTTGTGAATAAATCTTTGTGCGTTGGAAACACAAATCGAGGTTCGACAATCGTTATTGGTTAGCGACAATACGTACATAACAGAACTTAAAAACAAAGAAATCCTCCTAGTACCCCCTAAATACAAAGAGGACTTTAAAGCTTATGAGATTGTCCTTAATAAGAAACTCGAAAAAGTCGAGTCTTAGGTTGTAAAAACAAAAGAAAGAAAATTCGCTAGAGATAAAAAAGATTATGCACAGGAGAATATTAGAAACTGGAAAAAAGCTCCAAACACTAAGAGGTATATGTACCCCTATCCATCAGATAGAGATAGATCCCCACACCCCATGAAAAATAACACATTTCAATTCAGAAATAGTCCAAAACCCCCCAGGAGATTTGAAACACAGACAAAAAACAGATTTGTCGTATTCAAAAGAGGTGAAAATAGTGACACTGAGGATTTTTTATCCCCGGCTCCAACACCCAAGGAAAGTCTGTTACACAGAAAACACCCTTTAAGGGGAAATATAAGATTAGCATCCCCCTTAAAACGAAGATATGCAGGAGACGAGGAAAACGAGGAGGGAGGAACATCATATCAAAAACGAAGGCATGTACACTAACTAATAAGAACAATAAACTAAAAGAAAATGGGATATTTAATCTCTCTAATCATAAATCTTTCACAATCAGAAATAACAGTTCTTGGAAAAGGTCTTTCGTTTGCTCCTACACAAAAACTCTACAAATTTCAGTTATATATTGATATTCATAAATTTACACGAAAATTAACCCTAAAACAACACTTTGCGAAAAAAGATCAAGCTATCATAAAAAACTTTGATGATAAATCTAAGTCAGGCCTAAAACCTACTTCCAAATTCTTTCCCTTAGAATCCAAAAGTAGTGATATAGATGTCTTCCAGGAACTTATGATACAGGATCTATGTGATTGCCAACAGAATGATTTTAAACATAGCACCCTAACCAAGAAAGAAGCATTGGCTCTAAAAACCCTACAGGAGAACAAAGATGTGGTTATCAAACAGGCCGATAAAGGAGGGAGGATTGTGCTTATGAATAGGTCTAATTATATTGAAGAAGCACAGAGACTCCTTAACGATCAAGTATCCTATACACTACTTAATCACGACCCAACAGATGAATTTGTTTCCCTCCTAAGGGATATTCTATTAAAAGGTTTTTACACTAAATTACTAGACAAAGAAGAATTTCAATATTTTATGATTAGTAATCCAACTATTCCTATATTTTATTTTCTCCCGAAAATTCATAAAAATCTTGAAAATCCTCCAGGTAGACCAATCATAGCGGACATAGATTCCCTCACTTCCCACATATCGGAATATGTTGACATTTTCCTACACAAATATGTAAATAATCTTTCATCTTCCCTTAAGGACACAACAAGCGTCCTATAAATTTTTCAAACTTTTCAGTGGCAGCCTGAATATATATGGGTTACGATAGACGTGCAATCCCTGTATACCTCCATCCAATACCAGAAGGGAGTGGAGGCCTGTAAAGAATTTTTTAAACTTAGATCCTGACCTCAGCACCGAACATAATAACTTTATTTGTGAACTCATGACGTTCATCCTTACACACAACTATTTTAAATTCTTGGATGACTTTTACCTTCAGACAGTCGGGACAGCCCAGTTTTGCGAATCTCATGATGGATAGTTGGGAACAATGATATATTTATAATCCTAACCCATACTCGGAGAATATAGTTCTCTATAAAAGGTATATTGATGATATCATAATAGTATGGAATGGTAATACGGAATGCCTTAACCATTTCCTTTCCTATTTAAACAGCAATGAGTATAATCTTAAATTCACTGCGAAATTTGCAACGTCACAAGTTGAATATTTAGATCTAATTCTTATGAACAGAGGCAATACCGTAACTACTAAAAAGTTTATTAAAACTGTGGACACTAATAGCTACCTGCACTTTAGAAGCGCACATTTAAAGAAATGGAAGACAAATATCCCTTTTTCGCAATTCCAAAGAATTAAGTGAAACTGCAGCAACGAAGAAAACTGTAGAGAGCAACTGTCGATCTATGCAGACAGATTCAGAAAGAGAGGCTATCCTGATGAGCTAGTGAAGGGAGCAATAGAAAAAACTCAAGAGATCAATAGATCTGATCTCTTAAAGTATCATGAAAAGGAAGACAGGAAGGATCAGGTGTCTTTCATTACACAATTTAATAGTGGAGAAACAAAAATTAGATCCCCTATTTCAAAACATTGGAGCATTCTTAAAAAAGACCCCATATTAAGCAATATCCGTCCGGCCAAACCAGTATTTATCTTTAAGAAAAATAAAAACCTTAAGGACCTCCTAGCCCCAAGCATGCTTACAAATGAAAAACCGACCTCTAATCTCTTTTCAGCTATAAAAGGCTCTTACAAATGTTTTCACTGCAATATCTGTAAATTTGCCAACCCTCAAAAAAGAACCTTTAATAATTTTGACAATAGCAAAGAATATCAGATTAAACACTTTACAAACTGCCTCACCACTTCGGTGATCTACCTATTAGAATGTACGTGCGGTCTCAAATATGTGGGGAAGACCAAACGACCATTAAAATTAAGACTACAGGAACATGTAAGGAATATAAAAAACAAAATAGAAAGCCACTCAGTATCACGCCATTTCCAACAGAAGCATAACTCTAATCCCAGTGAACTCAGCTTTAGAGCTATCGAACATGTCACATTGGGTCCAAGAGGAGGCGCCCTAGATAAAAATCTCTCAAGAAGAGAGATGTTTTGGATTTTTGAATAAGGAACTTTGACACCACAGGGTCTGAATGAGAACTATGAAATAGCTACAATCCTCTAATAGTCATGTATTCCTTTATTGCACTGTTTTATGGTTGAAATTACTGTACCCCTTGTCACAAACTCAGGGTATTTGCTTACTGGTTTTTGCACTACTCACCAAAGAGGCGCTGAGTCTAACGTGTCCCAGGTCTTCACCAGAAACCCCCGCAAGGGAGTATGGTCTTAGCTGCGGGAGACTCGTAGGTCGTGGTCCTCAGAGGGAGCAACCAGTGAAGCGATAGATGAAAACGGTGTCAGGCAAGCCGGGCCCAAACCGAGAATTCAGGAGATGCCACAGGGGAAATCCAAAGCCGTAGTCAGGGTAGCCGGGTCGGGGTCAGAAGCGCAGGAGGGAGTAGTCAATCAAGCCGAGGTCAAATTCACAAGGAGCACAGAACAGGAGTATTCAGTAACAAGCTGGGTAATACACAGGAAACACTGGAGAAAAGTACACAGGAACACTGGAGCTAGGATGAGACCTAATACTCTGGCACTATTCAAGTGCCAGAGTGAACTTAATATAGGGGCTGCTAACCAATCATCGGCGGTGGTGACGCTGAACACCACTGCCGGAATTACTGAGAAGCGTTCCGTTGCCTAGCAACGGAACACGACCGCCGACCCGGAAGTGCGCCCAGTTGCCTAGCAACCGGCCGCTCAGCAGCAGAAGCAGGCGTCCGTCCCTGTGTGGCGGACAGAGCACAGGGACGGCGTCTGACAGTACCTCCTTCCCTACTTTGTTGGATAGATCTTTTCTTAAGGAACTGTTTTAATAGTCGCGGGGCGTGAAGATCTTCTTCTTGCACCCAGGATCTCTCTTCTAGCCCAAAACCCTTCCAATGTACTAAGAACTGGTGCCGTTCATGGAGGACACGAGAATCCAGGATGCGACTTACTTCAAATTCTTCACCATTGGTAATCCGTATAGGAGCTGGACGATGAGGTAATCAATGGAACTTATTGAGTATGAGTGGTTTAAGAAGAGAGACATGAAAAGCATTGTGGATCTTCAGGGAAGAAGGTAACCGGAGTCTATAGGTTACTGCATTGATCACATGAGTTATGGAGAAAGGCCCGATATAACGAGGAGCCAATTTTTGAGAAGGCACCCTCAACTTGAGGTTGCGTGTGGACAACCATACTTTATCGTGATTCTGTGATAGAGGAACGGAACAAGTCTCCGATGATGATCTGCAGCTTGCTTGTAGCTTTGAGAAGTCTCTTGGAGTTTAGTTTTAGTATTTGACCAAATATGGGAAAAGTTCCGCATGAAATCCTCCACCGCAGGAACTGGCGAGGAACCTTGACTGGAGAAATCTGGGAGGGTGGGTTGAGACCCATAAACGATAAAAAATGGAGAGGCACCGGTAGACTTGTGATGATGAACGTTGTTGGAAAACTCTGCCCAAGGTAGGAGATTAGCCCATTCTGTTTGGTTGTCTGAAGAAAAACATCGTAAGAAGACTTTGAGGTCTTGGTTAACCCGCTCAGTTTGGCCATTGGTTTTTGGATGATAGTCGGATGAGTACTTGAGGTCGGAACCAAGCATTTTACAAAAAGCCCTCCAGAATTTGGAAACAAACTGCACTCCACGGTCTGAAATTATTTCACGAGGGCATCCATGAAGTCTGAATATTTCCTTAATAAAGATAAGAGCCAACTGAGAAGCGGATGGTAGAACGGGCAACGGTACAAAGTGGGCCATTTTAGAGAATCTGTCCACAACGACCCAAATAGTGGTGCATCCATTGCTGAAGGGAAGGTAAGTGATGAAATCCATGGATATGCCAAGGAAAATCTGGAGTGGGAAGTGGTTGAAGGAGCCCTGAAGGGGCCAACCTGGAGTTCTTCCAACGAGCACATGTATCACAGGAGGCCACAAAACTTCGTACATCCGAATGCAGAGCCGGCCATCAAAATCTTCGACGAAGAAATTCGTAAGTTTTCTTTACCCCGGCGTGTCCTGCCAATTTGGAGGAATGTGCCCAGCGGAGAGCTTTGATTCGTAAATTAGGCTCCAAGAAGGAACAACCCCTAGGGGGTGTCTTGGCAGAGGTTTTGGTAAGGGCGATAACCCTGGTAGGGGTTAGAATGGGTAGAGGCTCCAGGGGAGTACAGAGGTCAGTATTGTCAAAAGATCGAGACAGAGCGTCTGCTCGGATGTTCTTGGATCCTGGATGGTAAGTCAGGATGATATTAAAGCATGTGAAGAACGATGCCCATCGAGCTTGGCGTGGATTGAGGCACCAAGCCTCATTGATATAGAGCAGGTTCTTTTGATCAGTAAGAACTGTTACTGGATGACGTGAGCCTTCTAATAGATGTCGCCACTCCTCCAGGGCAGCTTTGATTGCGAGTAACTCTTTGTCACCAATGCCATAATTCTTCTCGTGAGATAAGAATTTTTTAGAAAAGAACCCGCAGGGGAGATGAGAACCACGTTTAGATTTTTAAAAGAGTACTGCCCCAATACCTATAGCGGAAGTGTCAACCTCCAGAAAAAAGGGTTCCGATTGATCCGGTTGAGAAAGGGCTGGAGCAGATGAAAAGGCTTGTTTCAGGAGATTAAATGCCTTCAGGGTGTCCGAAGGCCAATTTCGGGGATTGGCTGATTTTCGTGTTAGTGCGGTTATTGGCGCAATAATGGAAGAGAACCCCTTAACAAACTGCCTGTAATAGTTGGCGAACCCAATAAATCTTTGAATGGCATTGGTGCCTTGGGGAAGAGGCCAGCCTGTAATGGCAGATACCTTTTGTGGATCCATGCTTAATCCTGATCCTGAAACAATGTACCCAAGAAAAGAGAGTTGTTCAACTTCAAAGATACACTTCTCTAATTTGCAGAAGAGTTGGTTGGCTCGCAGTCGAAGTAAGACTTCCTTAACGTGATGTCGATGGGAGATAACATCTGAGGAAAAAATCAGGATGTCGTCCAGGTAGACAACAACGAAGTGATATAAAAAGTCTTGGAAGATTTCATTAAGAAAGGATTGGAAGACAGTGGGGGCGGTACTAAGCCCGAAAGGTATAACAAGGTATTCAAAATGTTCATTCCGTGTGTTAAACGCTGTCTTCCACTCGTCTCCTTGACGGATCCGCACTAATTTATATGCTTCTCAGAGATCTAGTTTGGTAAAGATCCGGGCTCCACTAATTTTGTCAAAAAGGTCCATAGTAAGGGGCAATGGATAACGGTTCTTTATAGTAATTTTGTTTAGTTGCCGATAATCAATGCACGGACGTAAGGATCCGTCTTTCTTTTTAACAAAAAAGAATCCTGCTCCGGCCGGAGAAGATGATTTTCTAATGAACCCTCGGGCTAAGTTCTCGGATATGTATTGTGACATTGCCTGAGTCTCCAGTAAAGACAGGAGATAAGTCCTGCCACGAGGAATCTGTTTTCCCGGAATTAAATCAATCGGGCAGTCCCACGGGCGAAGGGGTGGAAGAATCTCTGATCTTTGCTTGGAGAAGACGTCCTTGAAGGCTTGATAGACTGAGGGTAATGTGCAAGTCTCAGAATTGGTCTGAGTATGACAAACTTGAAAACGTGGTGAGGAGATACACTGGTTACGACACTGCGGATCCCAGGAAATAACTTCGGCACGAGCCCAGTCAAATTGAGGAGAGTGGATCCGGAGCCAAGGAAGGCCCAATATTAGCGGGTTAACTGACTGTGGCAACACTAGGAATTGGATCCACTCTTGATGTAAAGCTCCTACCAACAGTTGAACCGCACTCATGATACTGGAGATGACACCGTTGCTGACACGGTTACCATCCACGACAGGTAAGCGGTAGGAGTGGAAACGGCAACTCCTAAGGCGGCCTCCCTCTTACCGTCTAGGAGGAGGCGTTTCCTGGTCTCTTAGGACAGAGACTTAAAACATGACCAGACTCCCCACAATATAAACATAATCTCTGCTTGAACCGTCTCTCACGTTCTTCTGACGTCAACCTGGAGCGGCCAAGCTGCATAGGTTCTTCTGTGGAAGATATGGGATTTTGAAATTGGGGAGCCAGATGGGGAGTCCGTCTTGTAGAGGATCTTTCTGAAGTTCTCTCTCTGAAGCGGAGATCAATCCTAATACATAGTGAGATAAGGGAGTCTAACCCTGAGGGGAGTTCTCTGGTAACAGCTCGTCCTTGATTCGGTCAGTAAGACCCTGTCAGAAGGGCCTCATTATTCCATCGAAGCTCAGAGGAGAGGGTACGAAATTGTACGGCATACTGACCGACAGACATAGAACCTTGTCGAAGGGTTAAGAGGCTAGAGGCGGCAGATGAGACTCACCCCCAGTTCATCGAACACCTTCCGGAACATGACAATAAAAGCCGCGGAATCCTCCAGTAAAGGGTCATTGTGCTCCCATAACGGGGAGGCCCAGGCCAAGGCTTGCCGACTAAGCAGAGATATTATGTTCAGAGGAGAATGCTGAAGAGTTGCACTCGAAGTGAATGGCACACTGGTTAAGGAACCCCCTGCATCTTTTTGGATCTCCGTCAAACTTATCTGGAAAAGGTATTCTAAGTCCTGGAGTAGCGGCTAGGGGAGGAGAGGGAGCCACAGGAGCAACCGCAGAGCGAGAAGGAGCCTCGGAGGGTTCAATAGGAGGAGTTTGTTCCGCCCGTAGGGAGTCCAGGCGAGATATAATTCCCTGAACACACTGGAGTAAAACGAGCCTGGTCTGCCTCCTGCTGTTCCACTCGGCGACCCAGGTGGATAATGAGATCCCGAGTTGTAGGTTCACCTTTTCCATTTGACGTCATGGCCAGAGTATACGGTCACAAACTCAGGGTATTTGCTTACTGGTTTTTGCACTACTCACCAAAGAGGTGCGGAGTCTAACGTGCCCCAGGTCTTCACCAGAAACCCCCGCAAGGGAGTATGGTCTTAGCTGCGGGAGACACGCAGGTCACGGTCCTCAGAGGGAGTAACCAGTGAAGCGATAGATGAAAACGGTGTCAGGCAAGCCGGGTCCAAAACAAAGAATTCAGGAGATGCCACAGGGGAAATCCAAAGCCGTAGTCAGGGTAGCCGGGTCGGGGTCAGAAGCGCAGGAGGGAGTAGTCAATCAAGCCGAGGTCAAATTCACAAGGAGCACAGAACAGGAGTAGTCAGTAACAAGCCGGGTAATACACAGGAATCACTAGAGAAAAGTACACAGGAACGCTGGAGCTAGGATGAGACCTAATACTCTGGCACTATTCAAGTGCCAGAGTGAACTTAATATAGGGGCTGCTAACCAATCATCGGCGGTGGTGACGCTGAACACCACCGCCGGAATTACTGAGAAGCGTTCTGTTGCCTAGCAACGGAACGCGACCGCCGACCCGGAAGTGCATCCAGTTGCCTAGCAACCGGCCGCTCAGCAGCAGAAGCAGGCGTCCGTCGCTGTGCGGCGGACATAGCACAGGGACGGCGTCTGACACCCCTGATACCTGGTGCTAGACATTCTTTTATATGTGCTATACTCTATTTATTTCCTAGGAGTTGCCTAGAAATAATCATATCATTTCTATGCAAATTATTTTAATTTTATTTTTATACTACTTGCTGCAATATACTAAATCCAGTTATATGCATTTGTACATTTTTATATGTCTATTTTCTTGTACATGCCTTTTATACATTTACTCATAATAATATTACTTTTAATATATATATATATTTTATCTGTTATTAAGAGATATAGCTATATTTATTCTGATTTATATAACATTTACCTATGTATATACATGTTTGTATAGTGTATAATTTATATATGTATGCACTTTATTGAGGAGTCACTCTCAGTGCCCTTATCAAATATGGCCACTGTCTATCTCTCTATGGAAAAAATGCCCACACTTATAATCTCTAGTACTTGCCACTTCAAATGGCTTTAATACACAAGTCCCGTTCACTAGGGCACATGTAGAAGCCCCATTAGTAACTATCCTTCTTGTACTGGGAGAAGGAAGGAAAGAAAAAGTAAGAAAAAGGGGGAGGAAAAAATAAATAAATATTTTTTCTTTTCCTATGAGCACTTAATTCCGGTTTCGCGGCACCCGCGACGTCAGCGCAAGATGGTGCTGCACACTATCACTATAAATTAGGCCTGTGCACATATGCATTCAATTCCTCCTGATGAAGTTCTCTGTTTGAACGAAACGCATCGAGGCCTTTATTTCTACACTATCCTGGTATACACCACCACACCCTGGGAGCTATAGATCCTATCCTACACTGAGCTTTTGTATGGAGCCTATGGAGGGACGTTTTTAAGTACCACCAGGAGATGTGACAATTTACCAGCAATCCTGCCTATATATTACAGATAAGCTTTTATATTTTATCTGCATTGTGAGTTTGCATTTTATAAATGTATCTGTTTATTAAATTTTCTATAAAATACTACACCATATGGCTTTTCCTAATGACGAGCGGATGAGATTGGTGTTGCGGCTGTGTTTATTATTAGAACATACTATATATATATTTCCATATTACTGCGGCTGAGGGAGACATGATGGAGCATCATATGTCGGGATGACCTAGGAGCCACGATACAGATAAGCGGTTTTTATATTTCTATCTGGTACGCACACCATCTTAATACTTACTGTATGATGTTTCAGTTGTTACACGCTGATTAAGTAACGATTTTCGGCCTATTGGTATATGAAGACCTTTGCGGTGTTCTATATAGACATATATTGGATATATTGTCAGGACTGTTCTGTGCTTATTGTGCATTGTACACCTATTTGTCATTTATATTCTGTATACACCTGAAGGCGCCATCCTTCTTTACCTTTTGTACTATATATATATATATATATATATATATATATATATATATATATATTTATATATATTACACTAAAGGAAAGACAGTATACTATTCTATAGGTTTACACTACACTACAGAAAAGATACATATTACTATAATACACTACATTAGGAATATATTATACTACAGAAAACCTATACTAAGCTACAGGAAAGGATTCCATACTACAGGAACGTTCCCTACACTGCAGATAAAGAATTTGATCCAGGATACAAGAACTTGATAAGTATCATTGCTAATATATATCTATAAAGCTATATGTGTGTTTGTAATTTGGATTTAACTATTTATATATATATAACCAAGTAGCTATAGTCTGATATCTGTGATAGTTAAATCAATATTATAAATACTGATACTTATCAAGGATATATTTGTAAAGCTAGGATAGTGTAAGGAAAAAGGTGGTGAACCTAGGGTTAATTTTATATTGATATACTATGTTATGTTGAACAACATTATAATATATGTGTGAACTGTGAATACAAGCTTTTTTGTGGTTACAGTAAAATACTTTGATTTAAATACATACATATGATGTGAGTATTGGTTATTTATAACATATATACTGTGAAGTACTGCTGAGATACAGTGGTTACTGGATAAATAATTCTGTAAAGCTAAAGTGTTATTTAGTGTGGTCAAAAAACTGAGTAAGGCAACACTGTGTAAGGAAAAGTGCATAAAAGTGGGAGTTTTATAACAAGTGTATCTGAGAACAGAATAAGAGGATAGTGCGGGCATGTGAGGCACTACCACAGGTACTTTTACACTATTACATGTGTTTGCAATCACAAGCAACTGCAAATGTTTTAATGTTAATCCCTTTATTATTATCAGGTAACAATAATGCTAGATTTTTTTTCCCTGTGCATTCTTTTGCAAATTTATAATCCACATTATTATTGGACACATTAGTAGAGATGGGCGGGTCCGGTTCTCCGAGAACCGAACCCACCCGAACTTTGGGTATCCGAGTACCGAGCTGAGCAGCTCGGTACTCTCCCGCCCATTCCGAATCCAAATCGAGGCCGAACGTCATTGTGACGTCGTCGGATCTCGGGGCTCGGTTCTCGCGATACTTCAACTTTATAAATACACGCCTCCACAGCAATCCATCGCCATTTGACAGAGGGAGAGAGCAGGGTGTAGTCATAGGCTAATTAGAGCAGGGACAGAGAATACAATATTGTTCTTGCAATTGCTCTAACCAAAATCGCTAGTGCAGAGAGGAGGATAGAGGTTTATTATTTTTTCTTCATATTTGGCACTCCCCAGCGCTTTTGGGGTGTCCCCCATAATTGTGCATAAATATTTCTGGCTGTCAAAAGTCATATCTGTCAGCAGTATCTACTAAATAATTTTTAGCACTCCTCAGTGCTTTTGGGGTGTCCTCCCTAATTGTGCATTAATATTTCTGGCTGTCAAAAGTAATATCTGTCAGCAGTATCTACTAAATAATTTTTAGCACTCCTCAGTGCTTTTGGGGTGTCCTCCCTAATTGTGCATTAATATTTCTGGCTGTCAAAAGTCATATCTGTCAGCAGTATCTACTAAATAATTTTTAGCACTCCTCAGTGCTTTTGGGGTGTCCTCCCTAATTGTGCATTAATATTTCTGGCTGTCAAAAGTCATATCTGTCAGCAGTATCTACTAAATAATTTTAAGCACTCCTCAGTGCTTTTGGGGTGTCCTCCCTAATTGTGCATTAATATTTCTGGCTGTCAAAAGTCATATCTGTCAGCAGTATCTACTAAATAATTTTTAGCACTCCTCAGTGCTTTTGGGGTGTCCTCCCTAATTGTGCATAAATATTTCTGGCTGTCAAAAGTCATATCTGTCAGCAGTATCTACTAAATAATTTTTAGCACTCCTCAGTGCTTTTGGGGTGTCCTCCCTAATTGTGCATTAATATTTCTGGCTGTCAAAAGTCATATCTGTCAGCAGTATCTACTAAATAATTTTTAGCACTCCTCAGTGCTTTTGGGGTGTCCTCCCTAATTGTGCATTAATATTTCTGGCTGTCAAAAGTCATAACTGTCAGCAGTGTCTACTAAATAATTTTTAGCACTCCTCAGTGCTTTTGGGGTGTCCTCCTTAATTGTGCATTAATATTTCTGGCTGTCAAAAGTCATATCTGTCAGCAGTATCTACTAAATAATTTTTAGCACTCCCCAGTGGTTTGCGCTCAGAATGGATTCAAAGCAGTCCACATATGATCTGAATGAGCAACCAGGTTCTGTCACCAGTCCTGATGTTAGTGTTCCCAGTACGTCATCTGGCCAAGGCGATGTCAAACAACAGAGTGTTTTCAAATTAGTGCAAAAACCCAAAAAAAATTTACTGTATTGAAGCGAAAAAGAAGTGTAACTGAGCAAAAGTTAAGTGACGATAAAAAAAAAATTGCAAGCATGCCATTCTACACACGCAGTGGCAAAGAGAGAATGAGGCCTTCACCTTTGGCTATTAGTGGCAGATCCCAAAAAGTTACCCAGCCTACAATTGGTGCACAACTACTGTTACGCGTGAAAGCCGAGCTGCAAGATAACAGTGAGGCATTACAGTAGAATATTTGCTCTGATTCACAAATGACAACAATCCCTGTGGAGAGTCCATCCAACAGTGGGATGTCTAATCGTGAGCATTCTGCTGATGTGTGCCTTAATAGCCCGAGTGTAGCCGGTGATACCCAAATTGAGGATGCCACTTTGGAATTAGAAGAGGATGAGGGGGAGATTTGTGTAGGCGACGAGGGCGCTAATGATGATGTTGATGATTATGATGCAGACAGATACCAAATTGCCTTTCTCAATTTCTATTTATATTCTAGATTATATAACGGCTGAATAGTTTTCTATTTTACTCCTAGTGGAGAGAGGATCTGATGCAGACAGATACCAAACTGCCTTTGTCCATTTCAATTTATATTGTACAGTATATAACGGCTGAATTTATTAGTATTTTATACAAGTGGAGGGGGGCCTAGAGAGACAGAAACCAAACTGGCTTTCTCCATGTCAATTAATATTGTACAGTCTATAACGGCTGGATTTTTTTGTATTTTATACAAGTGGAGGGGGGCCTAGAGAGACAGAAACCAAACTGTCTTTCTCCATGTCAATTAATATTGTACAGTCTATAATGGCTGAATTTTTTAGTATTTTATACAAGTGGAGGGGGGCCTAGAGAGACAGAAACCAAACTGGCTTTCTCCATGTCAATTAATATTGTACAGTCTATAATGGCTGAATTTTTTGGTATTTTATACAAGTGGAGGGGGGCCTTGAGAGACAGAAACCAAACTGGCTTTTTCCATTTCTTTACATATTTAACTATAAGTGTAGGGTGTAATATACATTCAAAGACGATGGCTGCATTGCCAATATGCATAGATGGAGAGGAAGACAATCTGTTTTGTGTGTAGAATAGGCCTACCAACGAAGAATTAAACTGTTTTTTTGGATGATTTATTACCTCAACAATTAGATTACTTGTCTCTAAAACAGTTGGAGCACTAAATTGGGTTAATTTAGGCCCAAAAACATGGATTTTCCAAAAAAAATAGCAAAACAAAACCAAACAAAACCAAAACCAAAACCAAAACACGCAATGGCAGTTTTGCAAAACCAAAACCAAAACACGACGGTAATCCAGATCCAAAACCGAATCCAAAACCAAAACACGGGCGTCAGTGACCATCTCTACACATTAGGGCGACATCCAGTGTAGTAGAGCACAGCAGACCTGCCCCTGATTTCAAAAACACACACACGGCTGCTCTGATTGTGATCAGAGCAGCCGGGCAGCACACTCTCCCTGCCTGTCTCTGCCGAACGTTTGGACCCCTGGTGTAGTGTGGGGTGCAAAAGTTACACAGTGCACCTCCTGCTCAAGCCGAAGCTAGCTGATGGGCATGGGTGTAAATGACCCGTGCAGTTGTTGCTTTCTAAGTAATGGGACACAGGTGATGTCACATTGTGGTGCAGTACAATAAAAGTCTGAACAATTTGGGCGCCAAACCATCTCTATGACAAACTGAACTCTTTATTTACACTCCTCTACATCCAGCACGATAATCATAATGGTTGCAGCAATAAAGAAATAAATATATACAACTCCTTTTTCTCTCCAGCTCAGTTCTGAATGAGCAATATGAATATGGTTGCAAATATATTTCCTTACTCCTCCTGCACAATTCTTAATGTTATCTAGATGTAATATAACATCATTCACATGTATCTTACACTCCAGTACTCCATACTTCACTGCAGTTCTCCCCTTCTCTGCAGGGGCACTAACATGGATGCTAACAGGCAGGCACCTTCTCAATGCAGTTCTGACACACGCTGTGTAACTCTCAACTGTAGCTCACCCGTCTTCTGCAGGAATAATTTCTCCTTTGGGCTCTGACACTTCTCTCTTTGTACGCACAGTCCCTGGTTCTGACACTACAGCTACCAGGCCTCTTGCAGCAACCCTCTCTACCACAGTCTCTTCCATGCAAAATGTTCCCCTCTCTCTTGGGGTTCTATTTTGTGATATGGGGTTCTCCCCTTCTCTGGGATTAGGAACTCATTCCCTCTGTATATACAGCCACACTGCTGGTTTTATCACAATACATACCAGGTTCTCCTGGTCACAGTAGTTCCACAGCTACTCACAGTTCAGCTGAAATCACAGTGTAGCTTATCTCCAACACATATGCAGCTATTACATTCTTTAGTGTATGCATGCTGCCACTTGCAGCAATTCCCCCCTTCTCTCCAGGGGTGCCTGCGCTGGGGACTCTCCCCCTATTCAGGCACACATTACTTACCCCTTCTGCAGTCATCGTGCTCACACTCCCAGACAATGACGTGGAAGCCTGGGAGCTTCCTCCCCACTCTCCCAGGTCCCCATCTATATGTAAGATTGCAGGTTTTCTGGCCCAATTCTACCCAGTTCACGCTGGCTGACACCCAGGGGTGTCATACTATGCCAGGGAAGCCTACCCAGTACCTTCTAGGATTTGTATTAGTCACTCAGGCAAATGCAGCTAGAAAAGTACAACAGTACATTTATTGTAACAAAACAATCACTAGAATATTATGTGCACACAATAAATAAATGGCAGGCAGGTTTACCACATTATCTATCCCTTACCCCACTTAGCAATTGATCGCCAGTGGCTCTCTTGCCCCAAGAAAACCTTTATCTCTTAAGTCCAAAGTCTCTGTCCTTCTGTGGTTTATCCTGGGTCTGATGGTAAGGTAGACAGTAGTACACGGTTCCTCAATCTCCCACCAGGGTCACATCATCCCACGCAGCTCGAGTGGGGCTTTATGCTGCCCTATGTCATAAGATGAGACAAAATCAAAACTGGGCCACTCCTGTGCACACATCCGTGGTAGGAGAGTTGTAGTCCAACATCCTTGGGTGCCTTGTCCAACTGCAAATAGTCCCTTGGCATGTCCTCTAATTCTTGAAACCATGATCCCCTCCCCCACATACTCGAGTGAAAACTTCCCAGGGGCAGGAAAACTTTGGGGCTTCTTGTCCGGTTCTTTCTCCCAAAGATCCAATCCCCCCAAAAAAATCAAGGGACAACTGCTCAGTGGTAGGCAAACATGGGGGCTCCATTAATTCTTTGCTGCTAGGGAATCCTCTGTCCCCCTCCCAAACAACTTCTGGGTGCCCCTGTATGTATGTTGGAGTGCATCTCCTCTCCCCCGCTACCACATCCACCTGTTGCACTACTTTCTTGCCTCTGGCACTTCAGGGTAGTATGAATGCTCATTGGACCCAGACGTGCCCTCCTGGCAGCCAACCAGAGTGGATGGTCCAGTGCAGGCCTCTGGTACAGAGTCCTGGGTCCCCAGATTTGGAGCTGGAGTGCTATGCTTCAAAGCTTGTGGGGCTGGAGAATCGTGCTGTGCTGGTGATCTCTCACACACCCACTAAGTCAACATCTCCTCATCTGCCAATTCTGCATAGGAAAAGGAGTAAGAGTAGTTTTTCCAGGGCCCCATGGTAGTGGCCCCTGACATAGAAATGTCTTTATCCTCTCCCATTAATTTTGTCATAGAGTTTGTAATTATGATTTCTGCTGAGATTATATGTTGAGCAAGTTTATGTTTTTCATCAGTCACAATTGAGTACAGCTGTACATCATTTGCACTGGAGAGCACACATGTGGTATCCTGTGTTCCTTCATTAGATAAATCATTTTCAGACACAACAGAGGTAGAGGAAGACTTTTGCATTTTTATCTACAGTAGAAATGGCAGATCTGTTGCTGGCTATAGCAGTGTGCTGGGGGAAAAAATGTTGTGTGTATGTTCCTTGCAGGATAACCCCACCCTTTCAGCACCTGTTATGGCCTATAAATTGATTTGAGCAGCTTCAAATTTTGTATTTGTCTGAGAGGCATGTTGGTGTCAGTAGCTGAGGGGGAGTGCTGACATTGGATTGCTATTTGGAGGCTTCTGGGGTACCTCTTTGGTAAGTTAGCTCTCAATTTAAAAACACATATGTATGGCCCAAATATAGGGACTCTCATTGTTTAGAGTAGGACCATCCTATTAGCAAAAGCGCCTTGGCGTGGCGGATGGCTTAAACATACATTTGCAAATGTGTGCAACAAAGACTTTTGCATTTTTATCTACAGTAGAAATGGCAGATCTGTTGCTGGCTATAGCAGTGTGCTGGGGGAAAAAATGTTGTGTGTATGTTCCTTGCAGGATAACCCCACCCTTTCAGCACCTGTTATGGCCTATAAATTGATTTGAGCAGCTTCCACTTTTGTATTTGTCTTAGAGGCATGTTGGTGTCAGTAGCTGAGGGGGAGTGCTGACATTGGATTGCTATTTGGAGGCTTCTGGGGTACCTCTTTGGTAAGTTAGCTCTCAATTTAAAAACACATATGTATGGCCCAAATATAGGGACTCTCATTGTTTAGAGTAGGACCATCCTATTAGCAAAAGCGCCTTGGCGTGGCGGATGGCTTAAACATACATTTGCAAATGTGTGCAACAAAGACTTTTGCATTTTTATCTACAGTAGAAATGGCAGATCTGTTGCTGGCTATAGCAGTGTGCTGGGGGAAAAAATGTTGTGTGTATGTTCCTTGCAGGATAACCCCACCCTTTCAGCACCTGTTATGGCCTATAAATTGATTTGAGCAGCTTCCACTTTTGTATTTGTCTGAGAGGCATGTTGGTGTCAGTAGCTGAGGGGGAGTGCTGACATTGGATTGCTATTTGGAGGCTTCTGGGGTACCTCTTTGGTAAGTTAGCTCTCAATTTAAAAACACATATGTATGGCCCAAATATAGGGACTCTCATTGTTTAGAGTAGGACCATCCTATTAGCAAAAGCGCCTTGGCGTGGCGGATGGCTTAAACATACATTTGCAAATGTGTGCAACAAAGACTTTTGCATTTTTATCTACAGTAGAAATGACAGATCTGTTGCTGGCTATAGCAGTGTGCTGGGGGAAAAAATGTTGTGTGTATGTTCCTTGCAGGATAACCCCACCCTTTCAGCACCTGTTATGGCCTATAAATTGATTTGAGCAGCTTCCACTTTTGTAGAGGTAGATAACTGGCCATTTCTGCAATTCTGTTCTAACTCAGACACAGTCTCAGGTGCCAATAACACTGGCAAATTATCAGAAGATGCTACTACATGGTACTAACTTGGTAGCTCTTTTCCATCCAAATCACCAAATTGAAGGATTTCTCCTAATCCTTTCTGAGTAGTCAGAGGTACAACATCCTCACCAAACAGTTCTTCTCCAGCCTCCCCCAAGATAGTAGTGTGGGCAGCTTTGTACAATCCACTGGGATGGACCTCGCCCTGATTAACAGACTGAGCAGCCCTTTCTTTAGAATTTGACAAAAGATATTGTAATTAACATTTTTCAGTATCCATTTGATAACACTGATCCTGCCACATTTCAGTAAGTCCTTGTTGCCATATCTCATCCTCTGTTTCTTCAAAACTCTGTTGCAGACATTGCAATTGTTCCCTGAAAGGTATGTGGAGACCTAAAGTGAGCATCCTTTTCCTATATAAACTAAAGGCATTGATGGGATTCTCCTGATCTTTTGAAAGACGCTTGAGGATATCCCTATGAGTACAGTACAGGTACAGTAAACCACGGATCTGGCATTCCACTACCAACTCCTCCATACTCATTGTCTCTAGTGGATCCATGTAATCTGCTAATGGGACAGATTCTATTTGCAGGGGATTCATCAGGCATGTCCTTGGGTTGTAAAAGTCCATTTTTACTGCTGATTATTTTGTTGTAACTGGAATTTCCCTTGGCCATATTCTGCATAGTACAAATAACTTCATTTGTATAATCATCCCATTCTGATTCATCCTGAAAATTCCAGGCACTTGCTTCCTCTTTCAACATTAGGAACACATCCAACAGGTTCTCCAATTTCTCCTGTAGACTGGCTCCTTTCCACATTATAATCTTTGGGCACTCCTCATCCCAATAATCCAAAATGTGCTGCATTGTGGTGGGATGGTGTAACACATCCATATCCCCATCCTGCAGGCACTGCCCCAGTCCTTCATCCCAGAAATCCCTTCAACCCCTCTGGGTACACTGGACTGCTTCATCCCTTCCTTTGGAACTTTTTTCAACACGGGGCTGTGATCTTCCCTTTTCTTCACAGAGCTCACACCCATTTTATTTCCAGGGATCACCTCACTGTGGTTCCCCCCCCTTGAGACACAGTTCCATCTTTTGTTCTCCTCATGCCTGGTGCGCCTCTCCTTATCAAATCGGCACTTAGGCGGCATCTTCCCTCGCCTAAAGACCACAACGCTTTTGGTGATACTTTCTATCTTAAAGCCTTGAAGAGTAAGTTCAGGATAATGTGGTAATTGGTTTCTAGTGCGAACTGCTTTGCAGAGCCTTGAATGCATCACGATACAGTTCCCCTACAGCTCTAATCAGAGTGGACCTGGGACTGAGTGACCCCACTGCTTGCCACCAAAAATGTGAGGATACTGGCTTTTCTGGCAGAATTCTAGCTACTTCACGCCGGAGTGGCTCCTTATATCTAGGGTCAAATTTCCACAGTTTTTTCCCCTCCCTGGGCCAACTCCTGGGTCTCTCCTTGTTAAACATTAGTAAGTCCTGAACTAGGGGGTTGGAGAGGGAAGTGGATATGAGCTGAACTACCACAAAAACTTCTCTGTGTTAGATTGCAGACCAAATGTCTGGAGTAGTCTTGTGAAAACAATGGATACTTAATTAGCCTCCCCCCTCACCAGTATCTTGCAACCTGATCCCTACTACCCATAACCCACCTGGCTTCACTTTAAGGACAATGAATAACAGCATCCATTCAATATCAACAAGATACAATAAACAATATACATATTTACAATGAGCTACAATGTTCCCCTAGCCACATATAATTAGACACTGCAGTTGTACTCTGTTGAGCTGGGGAACAAAAGCAAGAGCTATAAAAAGTACATGGTATAATCCAAATATTGTGAGAAATAAGGGACAGGCTGGTTTATGTGTTATCAAACTCATTTTGTCATAAGTCACATTCCAAAACACCAAACTCCTAACTTGCCCCCCTGGTGACCCCACTTGTAATCATTGGGGTGCATAGTTTACTATACTGAACACAGGTTGCGCTCAGACTACGTACCTTGATGAATACTGCATACAGTGCATAAAGTAATTATATATGCATCCTGCATTTAAAATGTCTAACAATTGACACTGTCCTGCAAAAATAAGTCAGTACAAGTGTTTGTGTTTGCTAGAAAAAGTGGTACTATATTTTCTCTTCATATTTTAATCAGTGAATTTGTTTGAGAGGAGGGGTTTCGGGCACCTGTAAAATCCTCCTGTGCTTGCTTATGGTCCTTTTGTGGTCAAATGTAGGTTGTCAGAGACTTCATGAAAAAGTCATTAGCTTCCCTCCCATCCTCTTTTACTGTCAGCTGGAATCATGACATAAATAGCCACTTGTCGAACAAGATATCCATCTATCCAGGTATCACCCACTTCCTGTCTCTAGCCATATGTTTCTGTTATTTATGTCAAGAAAATAGCATTTACACAACCGCTGCTAGTTGTTTACAGAAGTTTAACTCCTCTGATATGGTCTTGCTTGTGTTGCATGCTTTTAACCCATAGATTATACATGAACTTGTACATTTTAAAATATGCTTGTACATGCATGAAAGAATAAGCACATAACTGAAATGACAGCACCATCTGCTAAATACACTTGATGTCAGGAGGAAATGGCCACTGCATAATTCTGAGTATATGATCATATGATATTAATATATTTTTCTTAGCATTGGTTTACTGATCAAATGGATTGCAGACATTTAAGGAGCAAACAATTCATGTAAGCATTTTATCTTAGATTTTGGTGTTCACTACAGGCCTGAGTCATTAAGGAGAGCAAGGCAAAAAAACGAGTAAAGTTGCTCCTGGACAAAAGAGGTACAATGCAATTGGTGCAAATTAGTTTTTTATTCTGCATGTAAGGAAAATACTGGCTGTTTTTTCATGTAGCACACAAATACTTAACAGCTTTAACAGCTATTTTTCCGTGCAGCAGGCCTCATTATCTCCATGGGCCCCGATGCACTGCACCAGCTGCACCAATGATAGTTCTGCCACTGGTTATACAACCTTGTTATTTGTATAGTTTTATTTATTACTTGTATTGAAAGGGAAAACAAATCTAATGGTAAGTAGGTTAGAAATTTGTAAATCATAATCAAAGCAAATTACGCTAATAGCTTTCACTGTATTTATATGATTTGTTTAAATTTGAGTTTTTATGGTCGATATTTGGATGAGCCATGGATCTGATGTAATATCTGTGTCCAATGTGTACTTCCAAAAAAATGACTGCAATATCGGTAAGAGTGACTGATTGAGCAAATCTACCATGTGTGTATGTGGGGGATGGGGAGATGCAGAAATAACAGAGAAATGGTGATTGCCATAACAAGAGACCATTATCTTTTTACAAACAAAACCTGGAATGAAAAAAACACTTGTTTTTCAATGTATTCAGCTTGGAGAGGATATAAGAAGTTGAGAGCAGTTGCACAGAATAGAGCCACCTCTTCTATATTGTGCTGGATGATCGCAGTAAAAAACAAACAAATAGGCATTTACAATGTAAGGCAATAACAAGCATATAACCCGTTTAATGATTGTATTACAGTGACTCTCAGAGAAGTATAAGTTGATAGCTGGTGTTGATCCAGAACATTTGGATGACTGTGGATTTACATTATTTTACTTCTAAATATATTCAAAGTTTAACCATTTAGAATGTGTAGAATATGTGTAGTATCCTCAGTTCTTCTAAAATCAGCAAAACTTTACATATATGCTCAGTTGTGTAGATATTACAGGTCTGTGGATACCCAGATGCCTCACTACGTTGAACCTCTATGCATGATCATTGCAGGTAAGACACCTCCACCAAGGATTGCCTACTACAACATTTGGCTCTCTCTCTTTAATGTAATGTCTAAATAAGTACCAAAAAGAAAATTTACCAGGAATACCCGGTAAAATAAAATAGTGAAAAATGCAATAAAACAATGCTTTTTTTTATATGTGCTTTAGGCATGTGCTACTACTGCATGTAGCAGTTTTGAAAAGTTTAAATGTAAATTTAAACATTTAGCTTAGATAAAATACTTCAACTGCCCATTAGTACGAGCCGCAGCATGACATGTATGGAAGGTACGTAGCTCTTTTCACCTTAGATAGAGCGCTATTAAGGTAATTATTGTTTTATAAATGTCCACAGTCTTTTTTTTCGATTTTAATTAAGCTAAATTTAGTTTTCCTACAGTACTTTTACAAGAATCAGCAGCTACTAGTACTTTAAAAAGCTTAAGGAGCTAATTGAGAATAATAGACTTATTTTCCGTTTCTAAGCAATATTTAAGCTTTTACGTGATTAGGATAAAACTTTTCTATATTGCTTGCTGCTTGTTTTCATTTGCATCATTGTTATCATTGTAGTGATATTTGAGAGCTGCAGTACATAACTAAAGTAAGTTACTGAGGATAGGGATAAGCATAGGAAAAATGTCTATTTATAATTAGAGGTAAAAAATGAATTGCCATTGTATTTGATCCTCAAGGACTGTGAGTAGTCCTCTTCAAAGCTGTGAACCTTTGCTAGTTGTGGCAGCCATGGTAACAGAGCACTGGGCACATTCTTCCACGCAATATCAATCAAGTAATTTTGTTTTGCCAGATTCATTTTTAACTTGCCATCCTAAGACAAATATGCGGGCAGAAAAATAACTGTGGACATTCATAAAAGATATGTGAGGATGTGAAAACCCAGGGATGTACTTAAGTTGATCAATCCTTTATTCACCTGCATCTCTCTTGATGGATAAACCTATTCTTTATAGATCAATCAGTCTTCACTTCAATAGAAATATTTCTTTGTTATGAAGCCATACATACTAAACTCATATCATCCACTGTGATGGTTGCATCTAAACTGAAAGCATCACACATTTGTAGGATATTGTAAGTGTCTGATTAAAGAAAAATCTGCATCTCTGGGTTATATTTATTGCATACAACCATTACTGTGGTATACATCAAATTAAAACCCATAATGCCTTAAACCATATGGAATTGTTTGTTTACCATATTTCTATCAGCTACATAGCCTTTAACTACAGTTGCCAACAACACACTGTAGTCAGCTCACGAGGGGTGGGGTGTCAGCTTTTAATTGCAACTGTCTTGCAGAGTGGTGTTGTTTTAATATCCTGTATAGATTTTTATGTAATACACTTACTTGTAGGCAGCCTGAAGCAAGAATCAATTCTGTGAAGGATTCTTCTTTTGTTAAAAGCCAATCTTGTTTTAATGATGCATGAAGAAATATTTGAGCATTGACATTTTTCTGTCAGGTTTCTTTTGAAAAATCAATTAAGATAATACTGCTTTGACCCAGTTATCTAGTTAATGCTTATTAGGAATGTAATATGATTTACTGTCAGCATAATAATTTTTGTATCTTATCCCATTAGCTTGTGCATATTTCAAAGTGTATTACACAATGGTCACTTTTTAAAATGTAATGCAGCAGAATGCATTAATTAAATTGACTGGGATGATTAGACATAAAATACAGTATCTCATTCCGTGTCTTAAAAAAAAAAATTATATATATATATATATATATATATATATATATGTGTGTATATATATATATATATATATATATATATATATAAACATATATATAAACATATATATAAATATATATATATATATATATATATATATATATATATATATATATATATAAATCTAAACACGGAAGGAGGAGGAGTCATTTAACTCACAGCTTCACATTCCTACATCTTCCAGCTAGAAAAACATTTATGTATGACATCAGCCTGGATCACCAGACCAGATCTAAAAGTTCCTGATTCGTGATTTGTGATTAGCTGTGGGACATGCTTTATCCGGCCGGGTGTTCTTCCCACACCTTGGACTACCTATCTTGATGTATGGAGGAGGACAGATAAGCTGTTTTGTTTTAAACCTCATGTACGGGTATTGATTTGCTTCATGTTGGTTTTAAACGTTTTTAAGCACTTTTGCATTAAATTCTGTTTTTTTATATCAGCCTAAGTATTATTGGGATACTATATCTATATATATATAACATACTATACTATTTTTGGTCATTTTCTGAGTTGCAGTTCTGAATTGGATACACTCTTTGGATGATAAGAAGAAGCAATATTAGGGTATCCGCATTATAGTCATCTACTCATCAGATAAGCTGCTATTATTCATATATTTGGTACGGGCATAATTGGCAACGCTATTTATATTGTCATTTGTTTGAATGAATTACACTATGTGTGGCGCTGATTTTTCTTTATGTATTGGATATATATATATATATATATATATATATATATATATATATATATATATATATATAGCCCCTATACCATATCTGGAAGATTACTGGCTGCTACACCCTGAGATACATACCATTAGAATATCCTGCACTGAGCTTCTGTGTGCAGCCTGCTGAGAGACTTCTACTACCTAAGGGGATGAGACTGCAGACCAGTCACTTACAGATAAGCCTATTTAAAGCATATATATTGTGAGTTTGCACTCTAAATGCTATACTTGAATAAAATGTTTATATAAAATACTACACCATATGGCTTCTTATATATTTCCTTTTATAATGAGCGGATAAGTTTGGTGTCGCGGTTGTTTTAGAACATACATTTTATCCATCGTTAAGGAGAATTGGTTGCAGATCATACTCTGGGATTTCTAAGGAGCTACTATTCAGATAAGCGGTTTGATTTTATATATCTGGTACGCACACCACTTTTATTATTCTGCACGATCAATTACAGATCATCTTTATCCTGCACTACAGTATTTATGAGTCACCTGTGGTGCATTTATTCAGACACCGTCCTGTTCTAACTCCTCTGGACTACTTTGTGTACATCTGTGCTTATATGTTTATATACATTGTATACACCTGAAGGCACCGCCCTTCACCATATATATCTTACTATATATATATATATATATATATATATATATATATATATATATAACTTTTCGTGTACAAAATTTGTTTAAGGCTATTTTTATAAGTCACAAAATGTTTTTCATTATGTATTTAGAAGTTGTTCTGTGACAACTATTAACATAATTTAATTGAAATACAATTAGGTTTAACTTATTTAAATAAAAATGAAAGACATTATGCAAACTTATATTGTTACAAAAGTATATGCTTTTCATAACACTGGCAACTGTTTGTTACATATATTATAAAGTAACTACTTTTTTGAGGAAGCTCTTGTTCTCTGTTAAAATACAGATGGAATAGGTAAAATCACTGGGTATACAGCTTTACTTGAATCGACCTATAAAGAAAATGTTCCCTACATGGGAGAAGTCAAGCTAGTTACTCACAGGAATCTTCAAGCCAGTCACTTAAAACTATAGATAATAGTTTGAAATATGTATGTTTACTTAAACAATTTATCTCAGTAATTGTTAGACTTCTTAGGTATATCCATAGATTGTAAGCTTGCGAGCAGGGCCTTCTCACCTCTTTGTCTGTTTTACCCAGTTTGTTTATTAGTTTACTATGTTTGTCCCCAATTGTAAAGCGCTATGGAATATGTTGGCGCTATATAAATAAATGATGATGATGATGATATCTAAACATCGAATAGTGGATATACCTCCTGTTCAAAGAGTGGTAAAAACCACAGCAGAGAAGCAGTGAACTTTAGATAGTAGGGAACAGTGTACATAACTGTTCTTTTCAAGGTGCATTTGAACATACCTCCCAACCGTTCTGATTAGGTGGGACAGATCCAGTTTTAGGGCTCTGTCTCGCAATCCCAAATATGACAGATTTGTACTGCGGGTGGGAAGTGTGGGGAGTATGTTTAATTCACAGCTGCAGGGCAGTGGTGAATGGGTCACGTGGGCAGGGCAGCCTAGACACTCAGAAGCGGAAGGCATGCCCCCAGGGGGCAATGAATGGGACAAATTAACACACACTCAATATAGCTGTGATGGAGAAATAAGCAAATATACACAATAATAATTTTGGAGTAAAGCTGGGTACACACTACAGGGTTTTTTTCCAATAATCGTTTCAACCAGCCGACATATGACTGCTCGTTCGAAAGTCGGGTCAGTGTGTGTAGTGACACGATGGTCAAAAGTCTGCTCAAATGGATGATTGTCGCCTCATTTGGTTGGTCGTACCGTTCAATATTTTCGTTCCAATCGGTCCGTTGTGTAGTGTGTATAAATTTCCGACCAATCAACGACAATACTTCCTCGACCTGGGGGGCGTGTGTATGTAAATTTGTGATGCCTGTACCAGTGCCACGTGGTGCGGTATCGCACATCACAGGCTTGTGTCTTGTATAGATGGGTATTGCATCTGTCTGGTTGCAGACCATTACACTTGTGTAAAGTACGTGTGTTATTACCCTTTGCATCTTTATTGGGAACCTATTCATTTTTACCCTTTATAAACATATACCTTTATAAACTATTAAAATTATAAAGTCATATTAACCTCTATTAACTAATATTTGTAAAATTCCCAGAATAAACCACACATTGTTCATGCAACAGTTTTATTGCAGGAACAAAAAGTACAAAAAAAATTAGTGCAGAATATGACAAGTGAAAAAATAGTATTACACTTTAAAGGTGCGAGTGGTTTGTGGCAGAACAGTTCCAAATAGCATACACATTTCAACAATGGTTTTTAATTTTTTTCTTGATGTCGCTTGGGTTTCTATTCCCTTTGATTTCTTTACCCATGAAACAAGGAAATAAAAATTGTTTACCATTAAACTTCTATGTCTGTAATTTATATCCAACACCAGAAATACTCTCATTTCCTCACCTTGCACACCGCTCGAGATCAGTTTATGGTGTGGTCCCTTTGACTCAATCTCAATAACAGCGGGCTAAACCTCCATATATTCTGGAAAACAGGTGCCATTTTGGTTAATTATAACAGTACAGGTATGTGCCCAAAGCATTTAGTTGTCTATACATGTTCACTGAAATACTTTCGTGTATAACTTCATTGATATCTTGGTATTCAACATCAATTTTTTTTGTTTGATAACAGGTGTTACATTAGTGGTATCAGTAGTATCTAAACAGGCCTTCTCAGCATTAATTATTCGTTCTGACAAAAAAAAAAAATCTATGTTACAAATTAGGCGTTTGCATTGCTTCGTGTGAAACTAGAATTAAATAAAGTCCTTCTATCAGGTTCAATACATGTGCTACTCAACTTTTTTAATGTCGTAGTCTTACTGGTCCAGTTCTTTCACCATCATCTCCACCTCTCTTGGGCTTATTGGCTTTGCTCTTAGCTCTTCTTGAGCATCTCCATCCCCCACCTTAACGTTTTCAACATTTTTTTTGCCCATCCAGCACCTACTCTGACTCTGTCTCCGTCTCCATAGCTGCCACACCCACCGACACCTTCTCCTCACCTGCAACCCCCACTGACACCTTCTCCTCACCCGCAACCCCCACTGACACCTTCTTACTCGCCATCTTCTCACGCTCCTCGGCACCTGACAGGCTCCTGTCATTTTATACACTCAGACATGAGTGTTCGTTTCTGCTGTGGACCAATCAGCGATGATGCATGCAGAGAATGGAGCATTCCATGACATACGAAGGGATTTTATTACTAGTGAATAATTATTACATTGCACTTTACAAGTTAAATGTTTTTTCTAATTTTTATGTATGGTAATAAACTTCTATTTTATAGGAATGAATGAAAAGACAGTGTTGCCTTTTCTTTTTATGCGGCTTTGGGTGTTAACTATAGTGAAAACTCTGCCCCTTTATGCTAATGTCTTTGGTATATCGTTATATGCCCAACAAATGTTGCTTCAGTGCGTACGAAATTAAAATCATTGTCCACAACAACATGGCTGTAAAAAGTCGCTAACAGGATGGCCACTCTTCCCTTAATCGTCTAAAACAAGGCTAGTGTGTATGCAGTCCATGGACCGAGCGATCGGACCATCGATCGGATATAAAATCGATCGGCATAAAAAGTTGGTGGAAAATTCTGTAGTGTGTACCCAGCTTAAGCTACTTTCCTAGTGAACAGGCCACAGGTGTCCCTTTGATTACACTTTTCTGAAAGTTCTGCTTTTTAAACTATTTATAGCTGTAGTTGGGTTTGTTCCTCTAGCTATAAGATCTTAGCATTACACTAGCCATACTACCCAGTTTTATGTTATACTATGTCATAGCAATAACATCTACTTGTGTAAGTCATAATAATTTTAAAATATATATTTTTCAAAAAAAGCTACACAATTACACTTTGCAATGTCCAAACAATAGGGCACATATTAAGGAATAAGTTAATCTGGGTATGTAAAAACACAGCATTTATCTCATTGATTATAATATCCCTTATATATAGCTATATATATATATATATATATATATATATATATATATATATATATTTTTTTTTTATTTTTTTTTTAAAAGTATGTAAGTTCTTTTTTTTAATTAAACATGTTAATTAATGAGATTAATTCTGATCAAATACTGAACCCCAGTTTTGAAGGAGGGCATCTTCAGGACAATGTTGTGTGTGGAGAGGCACACTGAGCCCACTGAGAATATGTCTCCTCTGGTCAGTAAACCACTCCATCTGTCAGTCTGGTTGGGTGTGGTACTCATATGAGAATTTTAATCAGATACTAAAAATGACCAATTTGAAAGTGGGATTTTTGGCCAAAAATGCATTTTCCCTTCAAAATAGGCTGGAAGGTTTGTAGTGTATACTATGGGGCTGATTCAATTTAGCCTCGTTAGTCTAAGAATAATGCGTTGATAATAGTATTACCGTTAATAAAATCAGCGTTAAAATTACTGTACTAATGGTAAAACTGCTCACTATTACCATAGTAATGTAGCAACAGTAATAGTGCGCAGGCCGCGTTATTCCTAGAATAACGCGTTCAAATTGAATTAGCCCCTATGATGTAAAAAGCAAAATACTTTTTATAACATGTGATTCTGAATATGGCTGAATCTTTCACAATTTCACTTAACACGTTCTTGCACCAAAACATAAATGTATGTTCTGGTGTACTGCACTTGGCACACTATGAAGAATTTTTTTTTCCTGTTTAAATTGAAATATCAGTGGGCTGGCCACAGACAATGACAGTCCCTCGTTTCCTCACACTAGTCAGGATCCATAAAAAGAGGTTATGAAGTTAAGAACTTGCAGATCACAGTGTTCTGTATTGAACATGCATGCAATGAGCTTTGGTTCTTCCACTATCAGCAAAAGAAAGGGTTTTCTGTGGGTAATGTATCTGTGGCATTTTTCTGTGGCAAGTCATTATGACAAATTCACTAACATAATTTAAAAATGGGTTGGATGCCTTTTTTCAAAGAAACTATATCTGTAACTGTAATTACTAAAGAACAATATGGGGTAATTTATCCTGAAAATGTATCCTATTGCCATTTTTGGAGTCAGAAAGGATCTCCCCAATCAGATTAATTTGTCACCTGTCACACAAAAAGTTTTGTTTTGCAGTTCTCTGGATCAACACCTTTCGTTATATGAAATTTTGAACTTGATCGGCCTATGTATTTTTTCAACCTTACTAATAATGTGATTTAAGAAGAAGCGCCTTGACGGGACAGGTGGCTTTCCATGCATTTGCAAATGTGTGCAACTGAGATTTCTGCATTTTTATGTACAAATAGAAACAGCAATTCCTTTGCTGGTCACAATAGTGTGCTGGGGGATTTTTTTCTGTGTTTGTTACTTGCTGGATAACCCTGACCTTTCAAGCACCTGCTATGAACCTATAAATTAATTGAGCAATTTCCACTTCTGTTTTTAATCATGTAATTGTATAATTTCTACATAAAACTATGTTAACATCACTATAAAACATTCCATTGGAGAGGAAGAGCCTACTGGGCCTATAGCAATTGCTCAAATTCTAGCTATCATTTATCTAGTGCATTCTATATATCAATATTAAGGACAATATACCATTATAGACAGTAATTGAAAATTACACTGCTATAAAAGCGCCATTGCTGGAAGACCTTCATCAGATACATCATTTAAAAAATTAACATAAATAATTAGAATACAAGTAAAGTTCAACAAAAAGCCAAATACCATGGCAATGAGAAATATGTCTGTGGTCAAGGGCATAGTATGTGCACAAACGTTGGTTTATGGCTATCAGGTGAACAGCGAACATTAGCCCTATACTTTTAAAGCATGTATATAGTGTATAAAAGAAAGAAGATAGTTATCACTTTATGAGCCAACAATGGATAGCCTAAAATTGTACTCAGCCTGCTGAATATCCACAATCAAAGTAACTATTTAGTGTTTATATTAAAGATATTAAAATAAGTATTTGAAAACTGGTTTGGGAACAATAACCCATGTATCCATTTACTCCTCTTGTTGAAGATTTATCGGTACAATACATGTTGATTGTGTATAGTTTGTATTAATAAAAAAGTTAAAGTAAAGCCTATAAATCAATGTACTGCTCTGTCACAACCATTCAGTGTATTTAGTTTAATTTTTGGGCAAAGACATGAATAATAATTTTCAGAAATACTTCTCATGCTCAACATGCTTTGATTACAGTTTAGGTTTCCCAAGCTTTTGAAACATCTTAGCTCACTTAAATAAACATCAAAAGGTGTGGTTCAAATGACAAGAATATAATAGCAATGGTCCCAGAAATGAACTTAACTTATAAATGCCTCATTGTCACTCAAATAAATATTACTCTAGCTGTGGTTCTTTATTTTATTATACTTTATTCTAATTGCTTTGGCTAAATGTATTTAAATTATTTTATTCACTAAATGTAATCAAATGTGAACTATTAGGTATCTTACTAATACATATGATCTATAAAGTATAAAAAAAAGTGCATTTTTAATCATCAGAAGACATAAATCAATGTTGCTAACAACCTGTCAAGCTCCCATTCACATTAGTCACAAAGATGAGAAAACTAGCTGGGCACGTACTTCCTATAGGAAATGCTGTTTTATTTGGGGGATTTGCAAATATGAAATTCAGCTTACTAGTCAGAAACTAAATTTTGAAACATTCAGTGATCTTTATAGTCAAATGCCCTGTTCATTTTACATTTTAGCTATAGTAAAACTAATATTTATGCAAGGTGCAATTTAAGAAGTCTTAATTTCCTGAAGTTTGCTATGAATAATATATATTTAGTGTTTTATAAATCATTTATACCTACTGCATAAATTATAAATCATGTTATAAAGTAGTTTAGTTTGCATAAAATATTTTGTTAAAATGCAATTTACCATGAGAATACCTCACACTTCCAAACCAGCAAATTATTAAAGATACTTAGCAAACTAATGTTTATAATAACTTTAATATATAACAACTATCCCATCGCTTACTTAAAACTAGAGATGCTCACTGACCCCCGTGTTTTGGTTTTTGGTTTTGGATCTGGACTACCTTTGGGTTTTGTTTTTTTCATCCATGTAACGGCATTTAAAGCGAGTTCATGGAAAGCTGTTGGGAAAATCAGAAACTTATGTTAAAAAAATAAAAAAATAAGAACAAGCAGTCCAGCATCATCTACCTCCCTTCTCTCATCTAGATCCCAGCACCTGCAATCTACACCCCTAACACCTTCATTATCAATATCCCCAGAAGTGATGGGAGTTAGTCCTGCATCCAAGTTCCTAATTCTAGATGACTCCTCCACTAACAATGATTCCTCTGAAGAATTATTGAACGTTAGTCCCTCTGCTGCTGGCGGTGGATCTTCAACCTAGATGAAGACTAGTAGTAGTTTACAGCAATTGACTGTTAAACAACCCTTTGCTAGAGGAAGAACGTAAGAAAGCTGTCACCCAGTCGCAAAGCGAATCACAGACGCCATAGGGACTATGCTAGTATTAGATCTGCATCCAATGTCCACTATTAATGCAGCTGGTTTTAGACAGTTACTTGAGATCTTCTGTCCCTATTACCAAATTCCATCACAACACCATTTTACTAAAAAAGCTATACCTCACCTGTACCAGAAGGTTCATAAAAATGTAATTATTGGGCTACAAATTGCTTTTCTACCCACTGTACACTTAACCACAGTTATGGGGACAAGCGGAACTGGGCAAACTAAAGATTATATGACTGTGACAGCCCACTGGGTTGGTGATTCGCCTTCACCAGCAGGAACAGCAGCAGCATGTACCCAAGTACGTCACATTTTTCAGAAGTAGGCTACTCTGTGAATCAGCGGCTTCAGTAAGAGGCATACAGCTGACGATCTGTTACAAAACGTAAGGGATGTCATTGCAACATAGCTAATCCTGCTTTGACTCTCCTGAGGATATGTGATTTCTAATAACGACACCAATACTGTTAGAGCATTACAGCGGGGGGGGGGGGGGGGGATTTCATCACATTTCCTGTTTTGCTCACACAATCAACTTGGTGTTACAGAACTTTTAAAAAATGACATGCAGGAGATGCTGTTGGTGTCCTCAAAAATTTAGGGACATTTTCGGGATTCTGCAGCAGCATGAAGGAGAATGCAGCAGCTGCAAGAAGACTGGCATTTGAAGGGAATGTACTTTAGTCCAGCGAAGTAGTCTCCTGTGAAGAGTGTGCAGACACGGTTAGCTTGAGTTAAGTGATTGCCTTGATAATACTTTTTGAGAAGCAGCTAGAAAAATTTTATGGATGAAATAAAACAAAGTAAATCTGCTAACTATATTGTAATTGTAGATTAAGTACTTATTTAGCTTCACCAAGATCCAAGAACTATCAACATCTTGTAATGATGTCAACTCCTTCAGTTTCTCTGGCAACTGTTTGTCGGAAAAAACTTAGCTTTCCCAAGACACCCAGTGGTGATGCAGATGAGTCAGCACAACATTTTGATATTTGCTCTGCTCTAAAAGAATTGCCCAAAAATTGTGATATCTCTGACATAAAATGAACTTCAAATTCCTTTCGGAAGGCTATTATCGGCAATTACATCAAAGTACACAGACTTCTATGATGGTGGATTCCAGCGAGGATGAATTAGTATTGTTTGAGGAAGATGTACACAATGATGAGTGTGAATATGATGACAGTGTAGATTGCAGCAGGTGCTGAATCTAGAAGAGAAGGGAGCTACCTGATGCTGGTTTGCCTGGTAATATTTTGGGTAGAATGGTATCTTGGCAATTTTATGTTTTTCTACAGTAAACTTTCACCTTTTTTAGTGAGGTTTTTTTTTCTTTAAAAAGGTACAAGCTTTTTATTTACATTTTTGTTTACCTGACTTAAAACCACTATGCACTTCAACATAGGCTTAAGCACATGAGTTAATGGATTAGTATCATCACGACTGAGACTGGAGAGTGACTGCAACAATGCCCCTCCCTCCTGTTTCTGTATGAGCTATGGCACAATACAGTGTCACGGAGACTTGAAGAACACTGTCAGCCCTATTATTACAATTTCTGTTTCAGCACTGAGCCCGTCCACCTCTACTGTTTCTGAGTGAGCTATGGTGCAATAAAATGTAACTGCAGATTTAGCCCAAGCCAGGCAGGCCTATAATATCTAATTCAGCAATTACAATTAGCAATGGAGAAATAGAGCTTTTCTCTTTGGGTGTTACCTATATAATGCAGTAGAATTTGCCTACAAATTCGACAGACAAGCCTGCTTGTCTTCCTCTTCATTTTTCGATGCAGTACATCAAGGATAAATCCAAGGAGCCCCCAGGCACCCATACGTTGACGGTGATTATCGTTTTGCATTACTTTATCTCTGTGTGCACTGTTCATTCATACTACCCTACATTTGTTCTCTGTCAAAGTACAGTCATTTCCTATGTGTTTGAATATATAATTTTCATTACATTAATATCTTGTCTCTAACCTATTTTATCTAAACACCTTTGAAGTACCTGGGAACTACATAGAAATACTTGTAGTCTATGCTACTTTACCCTGGAGGGAGGGATCCCCTCTTTACATTATCTCCATTCCTACGGGAGCTATTCTATATAGCGCAGATACTTACCCCCATTTCATGGTGTTCAATTATACTTTTTACCATTTAGACATTTCCACACTTTACACACATTTCCGGTGCCTGAGGGCTCCTTGGATTTATCCCTGGTGTACTGCATTGATTTCTCTGGAGGGTGGGACCCCCTCTTTATACACTTCCCCCTGTTTGGCAGCCACTACATACCTACTGGTGAAGAGCAGATACCCACATTCTATCTATATTTAGTTTCCTCTTCAATTTTGACTATTAGCAATTGAGCACTCGTCTTTCGGTGTTATCTATATAAAGCAGTAGAATTTGTCTACAAATTCTACAGACAAGCCTGCTTGTCAATCTCTTCATTTTTGACTGTTAACAATTGAGCACTCGTCTTTGGGTGTATATTAGACCATACACTTATCAGTGCAAATTCAGAAAAATACAGTTTAATCCCTACTAGGCCCTCCCTAAACAATACAGTGCTATATTAGAATTTCAGCACTCAGAAAATACAGCTTTTTTTATAAGGGGGCATATGACACCCCAAACACTTTGTAGTGCAAATTCAGAAAAATACAGTTTAATCCCTGCTAGGCCCTCCCTAAACAATACAGTGCTATATTAGAATTTCAGCACTCAGAAAATACAGCTTTTTTTATAAGGGGGTATATGCCACCCCGAACACTTTGTAGTGCAAATTCAGAAATATACAGTGCTATATTAGGATTTAAGCACTCAGAAAACACAGCTTTTTTATAAGGGGGTATATGAGACCCCAAACACTTTGTAGTGCAAATTCAGAAAAAATACTGTGCTATATTAGGATTTCAACACCTAGCAAATACAGCTTTTTTTTTATAAGGGGGTATATGAGACCCCAAACTCTTTGTAGTGCAAATTCAGAAAAATACCCACCCTCCTATTTCTACACTTTGTCTGCTCTACTGTGACCTAAACCTTCTCTGTCCCTCTCTCAAATGGCGCTAGATCACCATGGAGGAGGGTACTTATTGATTCCAAAACTTGCAAGATCCGAGATCCGACGACGTCACAATGACGTTTTGCCTTGTTTTGGAATCCGAATAGGCGCGAGCGTACCGAGCCGACTCAGCTCGATACTCTGAACCCCAAAGTTCGGGTGGGTTCGGTTTCAAGGAAACCGAGCCCGCCTATCTCTACTTAAAACAGTGTTTGGATAAAGAGTATTTAAAATGTATGTACTCATAACATAGAAATCTCATTATAGGCATAGTGGGTCCTATAGCATTGGACTGTCGAAGTCAGCAAATTGGATAAAGTTGTTTCAATTAATATCGAGCAAATTTGGTTGTCTTTGTCTGAAAGGATGCGTAGAGCACGCTACGGCGTGGAAGGGCGTACCCAGCTGCAACACGTGGCAACAACAGTTTTTACACACATTCGCACAAACACACACATTTGTAAATAGTATACATAAATTGTAGTTGCAACATATGTCGAAATATAGTAGTATTCTTGTTTAATATTATAAGTTATATGCATGTTAGTAAAACATATTAGTTCAGGTTAAAGGAAATGTGTCATGTCTGGTATCGTTTTAATCCCCTATTCATCAGCATTTGTCCGGTTCCTTCGCCGAATAGATCGCACATTGCATACTCTATAGATGTTAGGGAATAAACCTTTAAAGTGATACTGACTATAAAATGCTATTAGACTAGTTGAGACTGGATTCTTGGCGGGAAAGTCGGAGCACATCCCCTGGAGAGATTACCCCCACCTATGGATATTTTGGTTTGAACTAGCCTATGATCTGCAACCTCCTGGACCCTCCTGAAACCTGGACCAATAGAAGCAAGTGCATTGGAAACACAAATCGAGATTCAACAATCGTTATTGGATAGCGACAAAACGTGCATAACAGGACTCAAAAGCACAAAAAGCATGTTTTTCTACCTGCCCAGTCTACTCTCAGACTGAGACGTATCTCCCCGTTGTACATCTCCACACTTAGAAACGGAACTGGAAAAGGAAGGGGTGGGCAGGTGGAACAGGAGACTCAAGGGGCAGGCAGGTGTAGGCATAGTACTGTGCTAACATAAACAAAGTGAAAGTAATTAGAAATACACCTCTATAAGGGATGTCTGTTATGGCTGCTTCCCCCCTGGTGCAAGATCCATGCGGATGATTATGACCATCAGCTCGGAACTTACTGAGTGTTAAAAACAAGAAAAATATTTTTGCTAAAAATGCCAACCTGAGCTGGTACTGACAAATCCAGGGGGAAGAAAAGCATAGGGCCCACCTAAAATTACCAGTATCATCCTTAGGCTACGCCAACCAGGGCTGGTGACATAGGGAAACCAGCAGCATGTGGTCTCCCTGCCATTGTGACAACTACCCTAGGTTTCTCAGCACGGGGCTGCATGTCCTATAGCAGGGGTGGCTAATCAGTCAGAGTCCAAGAGCCACATAATATCTATAGGTACTGTAACGAGCCAACTTTACCTTTTATATGTGTGTGCGTATACATGTACCCAATATAAACATGTGCATACATACCATAGACACATACATTGAAACTTTAACATAATTTACAATATCTTGCTAGGCAAAAAAGAAAATATCCAACATTCCCAAAATGTTCAGAATTATCATAAAATCAGCACAGGTCTGCACTGCACAGCTCTTACTTACTGCTGTGTCCAGCGGAGGAGGGTTCAAAGGGCTACTTATAGTCTCTTCACAGTAGCTCACACTGCTACTACATCCACCACAATTCCTCAGACCTCTTATTGTGCTCCTTTGACCTCTTTACATGGCCATTGGAACTCGGTGAAAATCGGATAACACCATAGGTTAAAACACAGGAGGTGTGTGCAAGACCATACTATTGTTGTGAAAAAAAATCAGATCTGCAAGACAGTAGCCACAATTTAAAAACCTGTTTACAAGAAGAAATAGCTAGAAGGAAAGTCAGTTTTCAGATCAAGAACTTAAATCCACACATGCCCCTTACATACACATCAACCTCCCCCTGTGTTATCAGAACCTCTCTACATACCATCAAATCTACTCACATATATCAGAAATGCCCGTCAGATATTCCCACATGTCCATCAGATCTTCCTAATTGCCATCATACCTCTTCACATGTCCTGTACATGCTCATCAGACCTTCCCACAAGCCATTATACCTCTCCACATGCAAATCAGACCTCCCCACTTGGAACCAGATTTCACCAGATGCCCATTACATGCCATCAGACCTCCTCACATGCTCTTACATGCCCATCAGCCTCCCTGCATCCCATAAGATATCACCACATGTCCCTTACATGCCATCAGATCTCCCTACATGTCCCTTATATGACCATCAGCCTCCCCACATGCCATCAGATCTACCCAAATTTCCCATACATGCCATCAGACCTTCCCATATGCCCTTATATGCCCATCAGATTTCCCCAAATGTCATCTCATATCATTACATGCACATCAGCCTCTTCATATGCCATCAGATCTCACATGCCCCTTACAGCAGCCACATTTCAAAGCTCAAAAAGCCACATGTTGCCCACCGCTGTCCTACAGGTTCAGACTCACAATACAAATGTGGCCCCACCCGAGATTTAACCAGCCCCCGAATAGCACTAGGGTTATTCCAACACCCATAAGCATTTTCTCTGTGGTGCACACAGGTCCCAACTGCCCAGGGTACCATTAAGTATTAAGACATGTTGATGCTTGTATTACATTGATTGGCAGGACATGCTGGCACTTGGTGAACAACAAATGACAGCATGCACTGGCACCCAGAGTCTGGTGGGACCTGTAGTGCACTACAGAGAAATTTAAATAATACACAGTACCACTGTAAAACATATTTTAATTGAAATAAAAACACCCCTACAATGCTGTCTTTCACCCTCTTTTTTGTTTACCTATATCCATGCTGGCATCCTCTTCTGGAATTAAAGTTCCACATCTTGGAAAAATAACAAACCATAACACAAGGGATGACAGAAGACAATCTAGCATTTATGCAGTCATATTTATATCCGAGGGATTTCCTGTGACCTGAAGTCAGAGCATGGGAGATCCTAATATAATCAAAATGACCACGTAGCGGAGCTAGTTTTCGGTCATTACTTATGGTTTGGGTTTTTTTCCAAAATATGAATATGTAAAAAATATTTTGTGGGTCCGGTCACCCTAGAGAATCCAGCTCATTCTAGGATTGCTTGTCACTATGGCAGGGTGATCCAACGCTGTAGGTTTCATTGCCATAATACCATCAGTCAACTGATGGTGTAAAATACGTCCAAATCAACAAAGGCCTATGGTCTATACATATATCAATTTCTATGAATTTCTTGCCCTTTATACATTTTAACTTTTGGATAATTCAGAGCCTATATATATATATATATATATATATATATATACACACATATATATATATATATAGAGAGAGAGAGAGAGAGAGAGAGAGAGAGAGAGAGAGAGAGAGACAGAAAGAGAGAGAGAGAGCTCTGGGCTGATTTCTCGGTCAGGTGCCATCTTTATTGTCGAGATGGATTGCACCTGAATTAGGAGGGTGCTGCTGTGCTAGGGGAGAGGATGTTCGGAAGGTTAGAGAGGAGATTTTAAACTAGGCTTTGGGTGGGAGGGGCAAGCAAGTATTTATGGGATAGACGTTGAGAGTAGTAAGTAGTAAAGAGTCAAGGGGGGGGAGAGGGGGGAAAGGGAAACATAGCCGATAAGGAGAGGCCCTTTTTAAAGCAAAAAGAAATACCTAAGGGAGACAATAGACTTAAGTGTATGTTTGGAAATGCAAGAAGCCTGACAGGTAAAATGGGGGAGTTAGAATTAGTAGCAATTAATGAGCAGTATGATATTATAGGTATTACGGAGACATAGTAGGATGATGCAGTCAACTTGGAAGGCTATTCTCTCTTCAGGAGGGATAGGGTAAATAAAAGGAGATGAGAAGTATGTCTTTATATTAAGTCAGAGTTAAAACCAAGTATTCAGGAAGTTTTTTACGAGAATATTGGTGATAATATAGAGGCATTGTGGATGGAAATATCCAGCGGAGGAAAAACTTCAGAGAAGTTGCTGATAGGATAATGCTATAAACTGTCAGATATTAGTATGATTGAGGAAGCCCAACTTCTACAGCAAATTGAAAAGGCTACACAACTAGGTCAAATTTTAATTACGGGGGATTATAATTATCCGGACATTGATTGGAGTACTGAGACCTTTGATACAGCTAGGGGAAATAGGTTTCTAAGCATGCTAAAAGACCTAGTAATAACAAATAATGTAGAAGTAATATCAAATATTCAAGTAAGGGAACACTTGGGAAACAGTGATCATAATATGGTCTCATTTGAAATTAGTTTCCAGAAGGGATCAGCTAGGACTTTAAACTTTAGAAAGGCAAATTTTAATAGGCTAAAGGAGTCTATAAAGTGCATAGACTGGGACAATGTTTTTAAAGGAAAAAATACGGAAGAAAAGTTGGTTGTCTTTAAAATGTTGTTGGAAACATACACGTATAGGTTCATTCCTATGGGAAATAAATATAAAAGAATTAAGTCTAAACCAATGTGGCTAAATAAAAAGGTAAGGGAATAAATGTAAGGGAAGAAGCGTGCATTTAAATTGTTTAAGTCTGAAGGGTCAGAGGAGTCCTTCCATAGGTACAAGGAATGTAATAAAACATGCAAAAAGGAAATTAGATTGGCTAAATTAGAAAATAAAACGCAAGCTGCAAAAGAAAGACAAACCTCAAAAAGTTTTTTAAGTATATAAATGGCAAAAGGATTAAAAAAGATAATATAAGACCCCTAAGAAGTGAGATGGGTGAATTGATAAATGATACTAAGGAAAAAGCAGAGGTATTAAACACATTTTTTTCTTCAGTATTTACTAGAGAGGAACAAATGGTAGGAATAATACATAAAAATGGAAATGAAACCATACCATTAATTAATACTTGGTTGTCAGAGGAAGACGTCCAAAGGCAACTGAAGAATATTAAGATAAATAAAGCTATAGGTCCATATGGCATACACCCAAGGGTTCTTATGGAGCTAAACTCAGAAATAGCTAGACCGCTATTCTTACTTTTCAGAGATTCAATCTCATCAGGCTCAGTACCAAGGTTGTGGCAAAAAGCAGATGCCGTTGTTTAAAAAGGGGACGAGATCACAACCAGGGAATTATAGACCTGTAAGCCTGACATCAATAGTGGGGAAACTACTGGAAGGTATATTGAGGGATAGTATTCAAAATTACTTGGTGTGCAATAAGATTATTAAAGGGAATCAACATGGATTTGTGAGGGATAGGTGATGTCAAACTAATCTAATTAGTTTCTAAGAGGAAGTTAGTGGGAATTTAGACCAGGGCAGCACAGTAGATGTGTTCGACTAAGATTTCGCAAAGGCCTTTGATACAGTGCCACACAAGAGGTTGGTTTACAAAATAAGGGAACTGGGTCTAGGAAACAACATCTGTATTTGAATTGAAAACTGGTTAGAGAACAGGGAACAGAGAGTTGTGATAAATGGAATATTTTCTAATTGGTCAAAAGTTTTAAGTGGAGTACCTCAAGGTTCTGTGCTGGGGCCACTCCTTTTTAATAAATTTATTAATGACCTTGGTGATGATTTAGAGAGAAAAGTTTCTATTTTTGCAGAGGACACTGAACTCTGTAAGGTAATAAAATCAGAGCAAGATGTGGTTTCTCTACAGAAGGATTTAAATAATCTGAAGGATTGGGCGGCCAAATGGAATATGAGGTTTAACATAGATAAATGTAAGGTTATGCATTTAGGGATCAAAAACAAGAATGCAATCTATAAATTAAATGGGATTAATTTAGGAGAATCTATAATGGAAAGGATTTTTCGAGTGCTCGTAGACAGTAGACTTAGCAACAGTGCTTAATGTCAAGCAGAAGCTGCAAGGGCAAATAAAGTATTGGCATACATAAAAAAGGGAGTAGATGCAAGGGAAGACAGTGTAATTTTGCCACTGTATAAATCGTTGGTAAGACCTCATCTTGAATATTGATAAAGAGTATGGAGTCATTAAGATATGAGGAAAGGTTAGCCAGTTTAGGCATGTTTACTTTAGAAAATAGGTGTCTAAGAGGAGATATGATTACTATGTACAAATACATTAAGGGTCAATACAGAGAAGTTTCATGGGGACTTTTTACCCCAAGGACTATATGCAGGACAGGCGATCACCCCCTAAGGTTAGAGGAGAGGAAATTTCACAACCAGCAAAAGAAGGGGTTCTTTACAGTAAGGGCAGTCAAGATATAGAATTCATTGCCAGGGAAGGTTGTGATGGCAGATTCCGTAGATATGTTTAAGAAAGGGTTAGACAAATTTTTAGCAGAAAAGTGTATCCAGGGATACGACTGGTAATTAAAATGAAGGATAGTAGTGGATATAGGGTAAAAATAGGACTGCAATATTGGGTCTGGGGGGATTTTCACAATTGAAACAGATTGGCGTTTTCTTACTCTGGATCAATTTCAAATACAAGTGCAGGATCGCAGTAGATCCAAAATAGGTTGAACTTGATTGACTGGCAGGGCCGTAACTAGGGCTGTGTGACAGGGGCGACTGCCCAGGGCGCAACGCTGAAGGGGGGCGCAATTTAGAAATATTTTAGGTTAACTTGGTTAAAATTGAGGGCTAGGGGGGTGGTATTTGTCCTTCTCGCCCCCGGCGCTATAATTCTAAGTTACGGCTCTGTTGACTGGTGTCTTTTTTCAACCTCATCAACTATGTTACTATGTTACTGTGTTACTATATATATATATATATATATATATATATATATATATAGATAGATAGATAGATAGATATGTAGATATAGATATATATATCACTCCCAACAAATTTTAAGCTCAAAAGGGCGCTTTAAAGTGCAAAGACGTGCAAAAGTGAAAATGATTGAAATGATTTATACTCAGTAAACAAGATGGCAGCTCCCACAACATTCGACACCTGTCTGCAAGTGTCAGCCTAATGAATAAAATACAAAAGAGGGGGGATGCCAAACATAGTGCATTAAATGTGAGACATGAAAGGTGTATTCCACATATATAATTCCCGTACCAGAGATTCAAGTAATAACAGCTTGATATAAATGCTGATGAGTCCTCTCTAGGTACCGTCTGTAATGGATCAATGGACCACGGAATAATGAATCTGGCAGATAATCCTCACAAAAACATGTAGCAGTGGCACAACTCCGGAGAGACTTTCAGTGATGGACCTCGGGTGGTGATTCAATTGCAAAGTGTGGTGCTGGAATCGGTTTTGGAGGATCTGTTTGAACAGCAGAAAGACTCTTCCAAGAATTAAAGGGTTAGGCAGTTTTGGGGCAACTGCCACTGTTACCTTTACTGTTTGTCCATTTGCAGTAACATGGAAAAGAGTCCTGTCACTCTCCTAGGCAGTCCAGTGGACATAGAGAACTTTTACTTTTGGGCAATTTGTGAGTCAGAACCTTTGGCATTATAGAGCTGGAAGCCAAAGACAGTTTACTAGCTGAAACTACCAGAGCCACCACCAGATGGTGATTTACAAAAACAGCCATGCAGAATAAACATGACTTCCCGGTAATTGAACTTATAGTACTGCAGCTCGGATAGGTCGGTTTTGTTTGTGCCATCGAATAATCAATAACATTGGGCATTGTGCCCTCAAATGTCCAGGCTGTCTGTACTCAAAGCATATTGGACCCAAAGCAGTTTTGGCTGCTTTTTTATCAGGCAAACTTTCCTTACCACTGCCCGGTTCTTCTTTCTGTATACCAGTTTTGACCAAGGCACAAACTTTGGAGCAGGCTATGGAGGTTTGTGCGTGAGCTGCAAGGCACTGTACTGTATCTCTCTACTGCAATGACCAATTTTTCACATGTCTGAGTGTCTATCTGCAGTGGCTACCTTTGGAACCCTAGGTTCATACCTCAGATCCAATGATTGTTAGCTAGAATTTCGATCATTCAGACAACAGTGCTCTTTTCTGGCTGCAACCACTTTTTAAGTGTTTTATAGAGTTGAGAGCATGAACCGACAAATCTTTGGACAGTTTCCAGTTATGGCACCATTGGGCCTCGCTCATGCTGACTCTTGCCAGGATAGCATTTGTCCCTTTCTTGTCTCCCCAGAGCAATCTCCTCATGGTGAAAACAGGTACTCTCCTCCTCTGCTGCTGCCACACTCAAAAAAGCCTTTATTACATCTTCCATTTCCACAGAATTTTGGGCTGGGAAGTGGAACTTTGCAAGAGAATGAATAAAATATGCCAAAAAGAAAGTTGCAAGCAGGTGTGTCTGAAATTCAGTACCAGCAGGAAAATTTGGAAAACCTACGCAGGAGTTTGCAGAGCAAATTAAATGAAGTTGGAAAATCTCTAGCTCTTTGCACCTGTGTCAGCTTTTGTGGCATGAGAAGAGTATGATTGCTTGGAGAAAACCTTTAGAGAAGAAAACTGCTGTCTTGTAGAAGTGTGAAATTTAAAGCAACAGTATTCTGAGAAGATAAAAGCCCAAAAAACTGTTTCTGAGTCCTTGAGAAGTGAGCTGCATTTGTTGCAAGAATTATATGAAGAGATAGGAAAAGCAGTGGAGGCTCTTAAAGAAATTGCAGAGAGATTGCAGTAGAGAGACCAGGAGATAGTATTTTTTGAATTCTTGCAAGATGAGTTGCATAAGTTGCAAGAATCCTATAAAGAAAGAGGAAAAGCAGCTCTTAAATAGATAACAGCAGAGAAAGATGAATAAATTGCTGTTTTCAAATAAAAGCTTGTTATGGTTTAGCAGGAGGTGCACATAGCAAGAGAGTCTGTAAAGGACATTGTGGAGTGCAAGTTAGAGAGGCTTCATCTGGCTGTAAAGCATGAAAAGTTTGAAAGATTGCTACATGAGGAAAAGACTCTTACTTCTAGATATGCTGAGGAACGCAAACAAGAGGAGGCCTTGGCATCCTCTTAGGGGGACTTGATGAAAACACCAAGGATGTACATCCTATTGAGTAAACCCAAAGTCCAAGTCCTCAAAGGGAACACTGCTGCTAGTTGAAGTCCAACTGTGTCTGACCAGAAGTGTTTCAAGTGTGGAGAGCTTGAACACTTTAAAGCCAAGTGCACTAGAACCCAATAGCTCATGGACTGTTCACTTGCCCAAGCTGGGCCTCTCTTTCTATGGTGCTGTTCCTGGAGTTCCACAACCACTGATTCACCTTTAATTAAAGTGACTGTGCAGAAGAACACAAGGTTATCCAGGCAGTCGTGAAATCTGAGTGTGACCTTATGCTGCTTTGCAGCTCTGTGCTGGCTGAAGCCAAGGTTTCGCGGTTGCTTAGAGTTATAGTGTGCTATACACATGGAGTAACCAAGACATTAAAAAGGACTCTTAGAATTAAAGGTCAAACTGTGAAGGTAGAAGCTGACATAGTGCCTAAGATGTTATATCCTAGGGCAATACTTTTCACAGTTTAAAGAAAGTCTGGCCAGTCATGTCGGCAACTGAATCAGTAGTCAGAAGCCCCTCTTAAATGACCTGCCCAAGAAGTCACAGTATATGAACCTTGATTGTTTGGGTCTGCCAAGCCGGAATGTTAACCTGGAGGTTACGGCAGGACTGCCACAAAATTGTCACCACTCACGGAAGCCTGGACAGTCAAAATCAGTGTTATTTGATTGCGGATGTGCCTGTCCTGCCTGTTGGTGAGGGTATAAACTGTTTTGTGTGCCAAACTTTGCACACATAATTATGTTTAGTCAATGTTAGGTTTCCTGGTGTAACCCTGATGGACGTCTATGCTGTTTATTGTGATGTAACAATAAAAGCACTGTTTACACAGCAAGAATTTGTCCACGTGTGCATCACCAGAAGGGTGCCCGTGTCACAACACACACACACATATATGTTTATATTCAGAGATTAATAAACAGTGTTATGAGCGTTTTGTCGCTATACAATAACGATTGTCGAATCTCGATTTGTGTTTCCAACGCACAAAGATTTATTCTCAAAAAGTAGCAGAATATATTCAAGCAAAATAATAATAAGTACAGCTGTTACTTATCACAGGCGCTCTGGATACAGTGAACAGTCATTCAGTCCTGAAGTCTGTGGACAAGATGTCTGAACATTGGATGAGGAGCTGCTAATTATATACACACAGAGATACAGTAAACAATGCAGATGGTATAGCTTCTATTGGTCCAGGTTTCAGGAAGGCCCAGAGGGTTGTCGATCATTGGCTAGTTCAACCTAAAGAATCCAAAGATGGGGGTCATCTCTCCAGGGGATATGCTACGATCTTCCCGCCAAGATTCATAGTCTTAATAGTCCATAATTCCCTAACATTAATAACTTGCGTATGCACTCTGCGATCCCTTCGCAGAGTGAACCGGACAGTCCCATAGATTGTAAGCTTTCGAGCAGGGTTCTCTTACCTCTCTGTCTGTATCTATTACCCAGTATTATCTTATCAATGTTTGTTCCCAATTGTAAAGCGCTACGGAATTTGCTGGCGCTATATAAATAAATGTTGATGATGATGATGATGATGATGATTACAAATGTGTGTGTTGGTGCGAATGTATGTAAAAGCGTAAATACTGTTGTTGCCATGTGTTGCGGCTGCATACGCCCTTCCACGCCATAGCGTGCCATACGCATCTTTTCAGACAAAGACAACCAAGTTTGCTCGATTTTAATTGAAATGACTTTATCCAATTTGCTGACTTCGACAGTTCCACCCTTTGATAATGTAATAAACTATCACCTAATCACCGTTTCAAGTTTAGGGTTATACAACACTTCTTCACAGACCATGATCTCGGTATCTGGCACCACCCTTTCAGTCTCGTTCTCAGTGTTTCTCCTAGAAGACTGTTTTCCACACTTCAACACAGTAGGAACACCTTTGACACATAAACCAATTGCTAAGATGACACCCAGTATAAGGAGAAGGAGCTTACCTACACTAGCAACCATTTCCTGTAGCCATTCCCCCAAACCAGAGAACCATTTGACAGGATTCAACCACGATAACCATCCTGCCACCTTTCCCCCGATCTCATATAACAAAGAATTATGGTTCCTTCTAAATTCCCATTTCAGTTGCAAAATTTCATCCATCTATAACCTCCATAGGGTCATCCGTATTATTGGTGATGTACGTGCATCATTTGACACCAAACTGGGTGGCCAACGTCACACAGTGCCCACCAGTAATAGAGGTGAGATAATTTAGTACGAGTCTATGTTGCACCAACTCCTTCTTGTACGCTTGTAGCTCCCTTCCAGTATACCTGAAAGTGTCATCATACATCTCGGTGATATTATCTATCAATTTAGCTAGGTCTTGTATATATTTAAAGTTTAATGTTCTCCGAGCGGTCCTGGTGAGATCTAGAGCAACCATAACTTGAAAATCAGCGGTTTCACTAATCAATTTTGTAGCTATGGGTTCCTCACCGGGAATCATATTTCTCTTGCCACGGTGTTCATACTGTGTGTGTATGTATGGTGATGTAGTCTTGTGAATACCAACCATTTCTTCATGAGTAATAGTCATGATTTCAGGAACCAGTTTAGCTAAGAAACACAAGCCCTTGGAACTCGGAGTCACCCAGGAATAAGCTTTCCTCCCACACACAAAGTACACATCATCAGGGAGAACATAAGGAACAGTATGCCCATTAATTATATCACACAGGGTTTTGATAAAACTACCCATGCCTAGTGTCTCCATTTGCTCTAGACACGTGTCAGCATGGATGACATTCTTACAATTACCTATAGAGACTTTTCCAATGGATACTTTCTTATGTTTGGTTATACGCCCTAATTTGTGACTTCCATCAACATTCCTGCCTATTGGTGACCTTGTAAGTCTCCCTCCAAAATGAGCGTGGCGAGCCATTGTCTGATCTGATAGGTCAGCTTCTCAATTCTCCAGACGCTTTGCATGAGAGATATTTAGGCACAGCAAAGATCTGTCTACGGTGTATTGTCGAAGCATCAGACTAGGGGAAATCGTGTTATTGTACCTCCCTTCTATGGGCCTCCCACCCCTCAATTCGAGTACATCGGAGATGTTTAAAGGGAATGGCACTAGTCCTATGTTATGCTGCCCCTGCAGCATGTGAGAGCACACCCAGCACTCGGTTTGGTTTAGAACCTTACCCACCAAAGAGTGATAATCCTCCAGAGGATGCCTGCCCACATTCAGATTACCGGTGGACTGGCATCGGTGGATGCATCTCTCTTCAATTAGGGAATCACAGAACTTGCAGATACAATACTCATCAGACAATAGCCCCTCACATTGTCTCCGAGTTCCTGAGCTATCAGACCTTTTCATAACCCCTGGACCAAGCTTGATAATGGGCTGGTCTGAGTACTCTAGTAATTTTTCCTCGATCTTCATCTCATCCGTATCACTGCCAGATCCTTCCTCTGTCCTCCATCCTCCTTTACAAAAATAGAATGTCCTAAAAAAAGTAAAAACAAGGAAAATCCTGGAACAAAAGAAAAACAAAAACCGCCACTCCATCGCTGGAAAGATAGTTCTGATGCAACGTCTCTGGTTCAGGTGTCTTGACTGCAGGCTTTAGGTCTGCCGGAACAGATTTATGAGTGACAGATCTGTGTCGTCTGTCTCAGTTTTATCTTGCACTTTCTCCGGGTTACTGACTCTCCTGCAGTGGGTGGAATGGACCCAAGTGTCTCATTCTGCAATCTTCAGTGATGTAGTACTGGTCAGCAGCACTTGGTACGGGCCTTCCCAATGGTCTGTTAAACAACCCAAAGTCCTTTTATGTGTTGTGAGTGTGCCACTTGCGAACCTGCTGCTGTCGTAAAGTTTCTAAGATGCCAAAGGGCCCCAAAATCATGCACTACCCCGAAGGCGTACCTAGAGTCAGTATATATATTAGCTGATTTACCTTCTGCCAACTCACACGCTCTCCTTAATGCTACTAGTTCCGCCACTTGGGCTGAGTGAGGTGGGCCAAGGGGTTCAGCTTTTACCACATCCTGATCGTCTTCAACAGCGTAAACCAGTACATAGTTCTCCCGTCTCTGTCTGTCTATGACAACTCCCGTCTGTATAAAACGTAAAATCTACATTTTCTAAGTGGGTGTCACGTATGTCAGCGCAGTGGCCTAGTGGTTAGCACTTCTGCCTCACAGCACTGGGGTCATGAGTTCAGTTCCCGACCATGGCCTTATCTGTGTGGAGTTTGTATGTTCTCCCTGTGTTTGCATGGGTTTCCTCCAGGTGCTCTGGTTTCCTCCCACACTCTAAAAAACATACTAGTAGGTTAATTGGTTGCTATCAATATTGACCCTAGTCTCTCCCTCTCTGTCTGTCTGTGAGTGTGTGTCTATATTAGGGAATTTAGACTGTAAGCTTTAATGAGGCAGGGACTGATGTGAATGAGTTCTCTGTACAGCGCTGCGGAATTAGTGGCGCTATATAAATAAATGATGATGATGATGATGATGATGTCAGGCCTTGCAGTAAAGGTCTGGTTCAGGTGTTCCATACAAACATTCGTATCAGCACTCTTGCCTAACTCATCATTAACCAGGGTCTCCTCACCTCCCACCCTTTGTGTCTCTAGAGACACATATGGAAGGTATGTAGCTGGATTTAAGGTGCTACATTGTTTGATGGTGATGTTTGAGGGTACTATCAGAGCTAGTTCCCACTTTGTGAATCTAGCTGAAGAAACATGTCTGGTTTGGGCTGAATTTAACAGAACTGATACAGCATGGGGTGTGTAGACAGTTGAATTATGTCCTAATACTACGTCCTCGCTCTTACTTACCAGAAGAGCAGTTGCTGCAACACTTCTGAGACATATTGGGAGTGATCTTGCCACAGTGTCCATTTGTGCACTGTAGTATGCTAACGGTCTGCTAGCGTCACCATGTTTCTGTGTGAGGACACCTGCTGCACAACCATCAGCTTCCGTACAGTATAGCTCAAAAGGCTTTTCATAATCAGGTATTCCCAATGCAGGTGCTCTAGTCAGACTATCTTTAAGATTAAAGAAAACTTGCTCTAACTCTGGGATCCAGGATCTACAGTATCCACACATCCCCAGGAAGGTACGAATCTGCTTCTGGCTCTGCGGCAGAGTCATGTGTTGTATAGCCTCAATCCTGTCGGTTGTCAGGTGTCTTAGCCCCTTGGTGAGGCAATGTCCTAAGTATTTGACCTTAGTCTGACATGGCTGTAATTTATCCTTTGCCACCTTGTGCCCAGTTTGTGGGAGATGGAGCAACAACAATTTAGTATCATGTAAACATGACATAAAACAATCAGAGCACAGCAACAAATCGTCCACATATTGAATTAGAACAGACCCATTGCAGGGTTGAAAGGATTGCAAACAGTCATGTAAGGCTTGGGAGAAAATACTGGGGCTGTCAATGAACCCCTGGGGAAGTCTGGTCCATGTGTATTGCACTCCCCGGTAGGAGAATGCAATACACAAGGTATTGGTAGTCAGGATGAAGAGGGACTGAGAAGAAAGCAGAACATAGGTCAATGACAGTAAAATGACTAGCAGACGGTGGAATCTGCATGAGAATGACAGCTGTATTCGGCACTACGGGGAATTGGCTCTCAACAACTTTAATAATTCCCCTTAAGTACCTGGACTAATCTATAGCCCCTCCCCCCACTCTTCTTCACAGGGAAAATTTTACTATTTGCTGTGCTCGATGTACGAATTAAAATCCCTTGTTGCAACAGCCTTTCAATAACAGGATATACCCCTAATTCCACCTCCGGTTTTAATAGATACTGTGGGATTTTTGGAGCTATCCTACCACTTTTTAGATTTACCATGACAGAGGCTACGTTTGCCATCAATCCAGTGTCCTGTCCATCTCTGGTCCATAGTAAACCTGGTATTTCCAGCAACATCCCCTTTACTTGAGATGGACTTTGTTCTATAACAGTATAGTGTAACATTAACCTTTGAGGGGTGTCCAATATATCCTGTACCTCATGCGCGACCTTCTCTGGTATATCTAAGAACACACTATCTGAAGTACAGTATATGACATATCCCATTTTACATAACAAGTCTCTCCCTAGCAAGTTAGTAGGAGCCGCTGCAGCTAAGAGAATTGAATGCTTAGTATGCATGGGCCCGATAGTAACTTCAGCGGGTTTAGTTAGAGGATAATGTAACACTCTTCCCGTTACCCCCATAGCTGGAATAGTTTTACTGGTCACCTGTAGATTAAGAGGAGAGGTTATCACAGATCTGGCAGCCCCTGTATCTACAAGAAAAATTTGTTTTCTACCAGCTATGTCAACTATCATTGTTGGTTCTTCTCTCTGACTCTCAGTTAACCTCACTGGCTGTAGACTACAGGTATGACCTGACCCCTAGCGCTGACTATCGTTTTCCCGCACGGCATTTGCTGCTATAATTTGCGCGGGTAGGTATGAGTCTCCTTGTCTATGTGAAGTCCCCTTTGGAGGAAATCTACGTGACACACCCTTATGTGTATACTGTCTTTCTTTTTTACAATCTCTTGCGAAATGTCCTTCTTCGTTACAATTGAAAGACTTGATTATTCTATGTTTCTTAATATGTGGGTTGTATGCTGGTGGTCGTGTATGCATTCCATCTAAAGCCTGTATACTTACCATCACTAACTTATCACTTTTTTCTTCCCTTCTTTTAAAAAGGTTTTTGTCCTGTTCCACAGCAGACTCCCTAAGAGAATCTACTGTGATGCCTCTCCAATTAGGTAATGTGGTTTGTACCCTTGTCTTTAAATTTTCTCTAAGGCCATCCATTAATACCCCTACAGCTACCTCTCTGTGATGTGGGTCCTCTCCTATGTTTGATATCCCAGTGAACCGTGCTATCGCTGTTAGAGCTCTAGGGAGGTAATCTGATGCTGTTTCACTATCCTTTTGTTTAATGGTGAAAATTTTACACCAATTCACCACTATTGGAAAATACATGGCTAAATGTTTGACAATTTGTTCTATATTCTCTTGATTAATCTCATCCGTCAAGGTGTCATCTTCCTGCAACAAACAATCTTTTATAAATTTTTGTATGTTAGTATTGGGAGGAAGACACGCCCTCAACACTACACGCCAATCCTTATTGGTTTGTTCGTGTGCATTTCCTAAGTCTTTAACAAATTTCTGACACTTAGCCAACTCTTTTCTAGGATCTGGGAATTCAGTCATAATGGAAAGTAATTCTGATCTAGTCCAGGGACAATGCATTGTAACATTCTTTAAAGGAACTACACCATCCTTGTCCGCCTTCCCATTGGGAACTGATATTGTGCGGACTGGATACGTACCCACTGGTTCACTGTCTTTAGAAGTAACTACAGGATTTGCTGTTTCAGTATTTTGAATGTTATCCCTCCTAGTGGTCACACTACTCTCACCTATCTCAGCCATTGCTCCCTTCCCATACTTACGCTGAACCTCTAGCATATTAACAGCATGGGTAATGGCTGAAATTACAGTGGGTTCATCTTCTTCATCAGAAACACTTGTTTTAAACTTAAAACAGTATACAACTTAGCGAATTCCTTTTTTTAATTTTTAATAACGGCTGTACTTACCCCTCCCACCACATAGGGTGGGGAGGGCCCGCTTGCGCTGAGTTCGCCATGCTTTGCTGCTCTGCCACGTGTTACCTTCCATTTGCCACAGTTTTAAGCAATTATTATGTCTATTTCTCTCTTTCGTTGACTTGATCAACCACACTTTATCTTTTACATTATTTAGTACCTCCGAATTAAAACTTCCTATTGTTGGGAAAGGCGTAATACACTCCTTGGTCATCTTGACCCACGTGTCGCAATAAACCGTTGTGTATTCACCATATTTCTTACACATAAGAAACCTCGCTGAACCAACAGGCCCTTCCTTAGGCAGTACACTGGCCATCTCTAGCGTATGCTTAGCACCCATGTTGAACAGTACCTTCTATGCGGCACACAGATACACTGCAATTCTCTGTTCTTTCCAGAAAACAATACTCTTTTATGTGGAACACACATATACCGCAATACTCTGTTCTTTCCAACAAACAATTGCAAACCTGCTGCTACAATCACCGCTAGAGATCTCTAATGCCCGGTGGACGTATTTCCAAATAGCCGCGTCCACTCGCTTCTTCTCGTTCCAAATGAGAATCCCTAACACAGAAATAGTTCCTCGATAGCCCGGCTACCACAAATTTCTGTTAAGTTTATTATCACTGGAAGCACTAAGTCGATACAATCGCCCAGCCTTTCCAATATAATTCCTTCACGCACTTCCAATTTTACACTCACGGTTGTGTTTACCATGCGGTTAGATCGCACCGCTTACTAATACTAATTATCAGTAAACCTTGCGATCTATTGGTGGCGCTTCGCGAAAACCCAGTTTTCGCACTCGGTATACCTGCCCCGTATACCGTCCTTTAGTTGGGCAACCTGCCTCGTCAGACAGCAACTGAGCTCAATCAACAATAAAACAGTGTATCTTCGTCAGAAAATCACACAACATACACCTTTTCTGCGCAGAAAATCGAAAGTTCCCAACAATAGTAGTAACGTTTCAGAAGCTTTCACAAGTGATTATACTATGCATGTATAACAACTATCATAACGATTGCTTAACCACGTGGCAATTCTACCGGAAGTTCGCGTATGCAAAGCAGGAAGTACACATACGCTAAGCAATGCAATACAGTTAAAACGCATAATGACAGTAAAAAGAAACAGTTTTCTCTTTTGTCCCTAGATTCAGTTAGCTCACCTTAGATAATGCAAAACGGACATTCGGTTTCACAACACAGAGTAAAATTCAGGTTTTGAACACATTGCAATCTTACCCATATATGACACGTCTCCACCCTTTGTTGCGGAAACGAAACCCGTTGGTTTTGTGTATCGTCCGTCAACGTAACCTCCAAAATCACGAGCCCCCAAATTGTTATGAGCGTTTTGTCGCTATCCAATAACGATTGTCGAATCTCGATTTGTGTTTCCAACGCACAAAGATTTATTCTCAAAAAGTAGCAGAATATATTCAAGCGAAATAATAATAAGTACAGCCGTTACTTATCGCAGGTGCTCTGGATCCAGTGAACAGTCATTCAGGCCTAAAGTCTGTGGACAAGATGTCTGAACACTAGATAAGGAGCTGCTGCTTATATACACACACAGAGATACAGTAAACAATGCAGATGGTATAGCTTGCTTCTATTGGTCCAGGTTTCAGGAAGGCCCAGAGGGTTGTCGATCATTGGCTAGTTCAACCTAAAGAATCCAAAGATGGGGGTCATCTCTCCAGGGGATATGCTCCGATCTTCCCGCCAAGATTCATAGTCTTAATAGTCCATAATTCCCTAACATTAATAATTGCGTTTGCACTCTGCGATCCCTTCGCAGAGTGAACCGGACAGTCGCAAATGTGAAGGGGATTTATATGATACCACACATGACATGATTCCTTCAACCTGTACCATATGTTTTACTGATATGCATATAACTTATAATATTACACATAAACACTACTATATTTCGACATAAATAACTATGTGTTGCAACTACCATTAATGTGTACTATTTTACAAATGTGTGTGTTGGTGCGAATGTATGTAAAAGAGTAAATACTGTTTGTGCCACGTGTTGCGGCCGCGTACGCCCTTCCACCCCGTATCGTGCCATACACATCTTTTCAGACAAAGACAACCAAGTTTGCTCGATTTTAATTGAAATTACTTTATTCAATTTGCTGACTTCATCAAGTGTATAAGTAAAATCCATGTGGAGTGTAAACTGTTTAAAATTCCACACAATTTAACTGAAAAAAAACTTTTTTCAAAGGACATTATCAACTGAAAGTTTAACAATGAATAAATGTACAGTCTCAGGGGGAAATTCAAATTAACTGAAGGTCACATAAATGGTCCAGTAGGAGCATCCAGGAATGTGTGTCCACAGTATATTCGGTACCTAAATCTTCTTTGATTTTTGTTCACACCACATAAGGTGCTAGCACAAATCAGTGATGATTAAGGTTCTATAAAAACCTGAAGTGTGTGAACCCACACATCATGTGAAGCTCCTATGGGACCTTACCCTGAATTGAATAGTCAATTCAGGATCCATCTTGTAAAAGTGACTCCACAAAGAAAACTCCAATCTTTTCAGAAAATCATTTAGCTGCAGCAATGTAACTGAAAGTGGGGATGTATATATATATATATATATATATATATATATATATATATATATATTGTGGCAAAAGCCCGCTACTGCAGAACCACACGCGAACAACTTATTCCTTTTTACGTAGTTTTATTGTCAGGATGGTAAATGTTTTGACACTGTACAGATTTCACAGAATTTCTTGGAGACCCTAAACGCTAGCTAGACATAACTAGGCTCTCTCAAGACCAGCCAGCTTCCCTAACGTTGATCTCTCTGAGCAAATGGCACAAGCTTTTATACATGTTACTCCTCCCACAGCCTTAGCTTGATGGACAGGTGACACACCCACCTTCTCTTTAAAAGAAAACACCCATCAGTGGCTCTGTTTGCACAGACACACCCTGTCTGTTTGCTGAGAGGAAATCATGTAAGTTAACAAACTTTAAACTACACATACGTTTTTACCTTGTCTAATCTCAACCTAGGTGCATAACTGTGCCAATGTTTTATTCTGTTTGTATACTTTCTCTGCCTCTTGTCAGAAAAATGCCTCCCTTTGTTACAATATATATATATATATATATATATATATATATATATATATAATTCCAAGAGGGGATTGCACTCAAGTCAAGCCACCTATACCATGCTCATATATATTCAATGTATATGATCATCACAGGCTTTGCAAAAATATCAATCACTTAATAGAGTACAAACTATGTTACTATATATATATATATATATATATATATATATATATATATATATATATATATATATAAATATCATAATATCAGTACATTTATGTGGTATATGTTCCATAGCCGGTTAGTTATAGCTATAGTATATATATATATATATGTCTGTATGTATGTATATGTTTATATATATATATATATATATATATATATATATATATATAGATAGATAGATAGATAGATAGATATATATATATATATATATATATATATATATATATATATATATATATATATATATATATATACATAAATATACTATAACTATAACTAATCAGCTAAGGAACATTTAGCACATAAGCGCACTGATTTTAGGTTGCTCATTGAAATTCACTTTTTTGTATAGACTGTAAGTCAGTGATGTTAAACTTTTCTCTACTTTCTCTTATTTTACATAGCTATCAAAAATCTGCTTGCAATTCACCACTGTAACATTTCAGATTAATAATACAACATCCAGTTTCACCAAGTAAAGTGATGAATTGATACCGCTATCTTATAGGAACAGTAGACTCGCCTTGCAGTAACCTTTTAATTAACTGCAATAGCAAATCAATGAGCAAAGACTACATATAGATTTTCAAATAGCTTGAAATTTTTCATACATGGTTGAAAAAGAAAAAAAAAGATATACCAGATAGTGACAGGTTTCGAACTGTTCATAATGCAGAGATGATGAGTTACTGTATTAAAATTCCCCCATACCTTATCATTTCTTCTCAAGAAAGCCATGACAGATGTATGACTGACAATGTGAAACAATAGATGGCACTCAAACTAGATACAGATCTAATGATTTGTTCTGAAGTTTGAGAGCAATATTTAGGATCCATGGAAAGGATCAAGGACAAAAGGTGAAGTATCATAGCATATTCTTTTATGTGACTTGTGTTGTTTATATGTTATCGTGGCATAAGGAAAAAAGGAAATATTCATATGTGATAAATATAAGGAAATACATCCAGATGTATGCCCTTTCAATAGGTTAGGTATATTATTTATTTCATTAATTGCACATTCTAATAATTGCATGTATATAGTGTAATGTATGTTATAGATTCAGGAATATTACAATAGGTATATTATGCTATGAATCTTCTACCTAACTAGGCATTTTTCTCAAATATATGAATTATTTTGTCTATTAACTCTGCTTGCTGTTGCTATAGTGATGGCATAATTTTGCAATGGTCCAAAAATGACTTTGGCATATATACTGACAGATAGGAATTAATTCACTAACAAGTAATTATGTAGCAAAATGTTGACTGCCATGCAGAAGGTATACTGTGACACATTTACTGTTTTTCAGAGATGGCAGTAATATTAGCGTTGGTCATTAGTGGTAGACATCTCAGTACAGTGTTGGATACATACTTATATGCAGACCTATTTAGTTACCTGTGTGACAGCCTTGTTCAGGACACCAGAAACAGCTGTCCTAGCCTGTATGAGCCAAAATAATTAGGCCTGTCATCTTCTCTCTCTGATTTCCCCTTCAACCTGCTCCACAAAATGCAAATATTTTGCTTTCATTGTCACATTCACCTTGACATGGATATTGCTTAGGCGTATAACTGGATGAGATGACTCAGAATTTGCATTGTTCATTCTAATAAATTTGCTTCTCCTCTACCGCGTGGCAGGACCCATCAGATAAAGTCTCCCAGAGTGTCATCAATCACCATTGCTGACAGACGGCTTTTGCCTTCATTTGTTACATACGAGAACATGCTTAATTATTTGTCCTGTAATTAGTTGGGAAAATGTCAGGAAATGTCAACTCTCTGTTCACTGAGGAAGGGCTCTGCTTGAAAGCCACAATGACTGAAGTGTCATTAATGCTGCCTAACAAGACGAGGATCAGCTGGGGAAAAAAAGAAAGCTTCTAAAAAAGTAATCATGGCGAGTTAAGGAAAACTGCAAATCAGCACCAATAATAAGATGTGAATTCTATTACCAAATGTATTTTTCATCAGCTGCTTTTTACAGTGAAATACAATGCAAAGCATTAGTACCTGCTGATGAACAGGCGCCTATTAACATTACATTAAATTTGTAAGTCGTATTCCTCTAAAAGAAAAATGTTATTAGTAAAAGTTTTAATGTAATTATTAAGAAACAATGTCTTCTTTTTTTTATTTAATATGAACTGTTGACTGCTGTTTTACCCCAACTTTTTTTTTTTTTACAAAAATGATGATAGCAGAAAATGATGAAAAATGCAATTGTCTAGTGATGAGTGAAATTGAGGTTACAAATTGCATTTTAAATAAGAATTATCATTAACACAAATAAGTAATAAATAGAGTACATAGAAACTGAGGAGCAAATCTTTGGAAATCCACAGTTTCCATACCAGAGCAATCTTCTGCTTTAAGACAAAATCATGTTGACTGTTGTTTTCCCCCAAAAAATGTTTGAGACACTATCGTAATGGGAAAAAGCAAAAAAACAAAACAGAAATATATATAATAATAAAATCAGATTTTTGTTCATTTCCAACATAATAATAAGTATCCTTCTTTTAAAATACTTGAGTGGCATTTAAAAACATATTATTGCTCTTAAATATACAGTAGATGACATGGGCAACAGGAACTAGTGAAAGCTTAAAAGTCTTCTCCCTATCTCCCAAGTAATTATTTCCGGTTCCTACTTACCATGTTTTAAACTTTTCCTACTCTACCAATTTCTCCCTTTTACTCATAATTGCACCCAGTATTTCTGCATGGTCTATAATTGGCAGCCATATAAAGAGAAGACATGGATAGTCAATGAAGATCCAAAGGATTTCAAAGTATGATCATTTATAGGAAATATAAATATAGGAATTGCACACCTTATGTAGTAGAAATCAATTGTCAAAAATAAAAAAGCTGCAGTTGAATACATAAAGGGTTCAGTGTAGTCTGTGGTCTCTAGATATATGTGATAAATCTGTGATATTTTCTTTCTTATGGACACAATGGAACCTTTATTTAGTATATGGTGGAATGTGGTGGGATGTTTCCATGTCACAACTCTGTGTGCGATCTGGTGCAGGTGTTGTGGTAGCAATTAAGTATGTCTTACCTTGGTTGCTTTCCTAGTTTATTTCTTTGGGTCGTGTGTTTCTTTTTTTTTTCTTTTCCTTCTATTTTTAAGTCTTGTTGTCTGGTGGTCCTGTTCAGGGATCCCGTATTCTCTGTTTGCAAATATAAGGGTGGGGTGGAAAAGTGATTCTGAGAAAAGTTTGGTGTTTGGTGGGTGGTGTAGCGCTACTTCCACCCGCCGAACACCAAACTTTTCTCAGAACCCCTTTTCCACCCTACCCTTATATTACCAAACAGTGAATATGGGATCGCTGAACAGGACCACCAGACAACAAGACTAAAGAAAAGAAGGAAAAGAAAGAAAAAAAAAAGAACACACGACCCAAAGAAATAAACTAAGAAAACAACTAAGGTAAGACATACTTAACTATTTTCACAAAACCTGCACCAGATCGTACACACAGTTGTGCCACGGAAACACCCCACCATAAACAAGCATCCACAGACCCAGAACCCCTGCGACATCCACAAGGCAGCAACAAGACACAGCACTCAAACACACTACAACAAGTGCAGGCATCCAGATTCCAGCAAATAGACCGTTATTTAATATACTCTGGCTTGTTTACAGCTTGTTATTACCGCTCTGGAAGAGCCTGAAGTCTTCATTATACATGGTAAACAGGTGCTAATTATATCCTCTCCGGCTAATATTACTAATATCATAGATTTATTGTATTGAAACTGTTGCAACACGTTGCTGTCAATAGTTTTACAATGTAAACTAAAAATGTAATCGTGAAATTCTTTAATAAAGAAATGACGTTTAAAATAAATCAATGATATTTTGCAGTGGAAAGGTGGGTAACTACATTCTAAACTGCTTTTGACATACATCCCAGACCAAAAGCATTGAAAACAGCTATAGGGTAATGGCGTTTAGGAGAAGATACCATATTTAACTCATAAACTGAACATTTAAAACATCTATAACAAGAGAGACATATCTCCAATTAGATGTTTATAAATTTACATTTATCGATGGATGCCAACTTCTGCAACACTAGCTACCAATGAATGAATGAACCAGGAACAGCTTGTATCTAATGTACCAATTTACACTTAACCTGTATATGTTTGTGTTAAGGTCTTATGTGACCATTTTGGGTCTACTCATTAATATAAATAAATAAATCACATGTTCATTTCCAATCCGGCAGCCATAACAGAATACTTGTAAAGTGCAGGTAATTGAAATACCTAAATTAAAATTTAGGCAATAAAATGTGTGATAATAAATGGGGGCAGAATATTAAAAATAGGCTATTTCTTCATCTATTTTAGGCCTTTGCCATTATATGTTACCAAATTGTTATAGTATTCTATTAAAAGAAAGCCACATCTGTCCTGAAAACAATACTATAACACGGTTTTGAGATGTACAAAAATTAAAACAGTTGCCCCGAATGTTTCATAGAATGCAAAAAATATGTCATTAATGCTGTAAAAGTAAAAAAGAGATCTCTGGTTATGAATGCGTAATGGTGTTCCCAGAAGATACACACAGATATGCAGTGTTAAGGATAAGCACTGACAACAACTGTCTTTTTTTGTTTGTATACATATACGGGCATTTATATTGCCATGCAACTGGTATCATATATAATATGAGACATACCGGGCGCGGGCTTAGAGCCATGCAGCTGGTACCATATATAATATGAGATATAACGAGCGCAAGCTTATTTCTTCACCGGTTTTGTTCCCGGAAGGTGAACTTGCGATTGACAGCTACATTTTGTGGATAGATTTCTGCACATGGATACCCCATTAATATATGTTATATTTTGTGTATGTCTGTGTTTTATATATTATGGAATATCCAGAGTTTTTGTGTCATTTTTTCCAGATACAAAGATAGATGGGAAATAATAAGAGCTGTCTAAAAATGGTCATAATACAGTGAAACATTTTATAATCTGATTTATACAGGGATATTACAAAACTGCATGTACTTACTTCTTGTACTAATTGCATTATAAATCATCTGCAAGTTGAGTATATTATCAAACTGTAAATTCAGAGACCCCCTGTGTAATAATAATAACCAGTGATTCTGCATCTTATAAACAGAAGTGGAAATAAATAGTTTTTTTGGAATATTTTCTATGAAGTCATTTTTGTTTCTCCACAGAAAATAGTCACAATGGATCATTGCACAACTTGTTTGTTACTTGTAAAATTGTATTGTCTAGGTTTATTACAATTTAAATAATTTTAAGCTGTTTATTGGGCAGATTACAGTCTATTTATCCATACTAAATGGAAAATTTACATACATATAGAGCACATTTTATTAAAAAATGCCTATGGTGCTAGTCAAATACTATGGACAATAACTTTTGGATTCAGCCTTTAAAAGTGGATATAGCTCTATAAAACAGTATGTGTCATGTAATGATAATTCATAGCAGAAAAATATTGGAATTTGGCCATTGCAAAAAATATTTTTGTATATTTACAAAAAAAATTAAGTAAGCTATAATGCATTTTTACAAATAAGTTAACAAGCCACTAAGGAAGACCCTGGAACAATTGAAGATGTTTAAAAGGGGAAAATGACTGTGCTAGGAATTTGGAAGATAGTATCTCAGATGGTGGTATGCATGTGACAGTATCTACATGTACTTTTGTGAACTGTGCTAAATTGTTGACAGCATTTCTGACAATTCTGAGAAGCTCTGGTCCACTTGTGAATAACACTACTATTGAGGGGAGGTAAGTGACTTCAGACCTCACTTGGAGGATAAATATAGAAACCAAGATGGGAACTGGTCAAGCCAGACAGTGTCTCTCAACATGAGATTTGCTGTCAATACAGCCAGACCATTTCAGTCATTCACTACCACCAACTACTGTGAATGTATCCCTTTGTGGGGACCCTTCAAGAGCACCTGCAGAGTATAGCATGGGTTGAGGGGAACCCAGTCAAAAGCCATGGCCTGCACAACTGAAGGGCCTCAAAGCCTTTTCTGTCAGGACCGGAGGACAGTATGGCCAGAAGAAATTAGAATGAAGGGAGCACAGTAGATCAGGATCATGCAGTGGATTGGCCTGCACAATGACATTCAGCAGTGGATTGGTTTTCTTTGAAGACAGGAGGCTGACTGCAGCAACTTCTTGGGTTTGCAAAGAAGTGGACCTCAGGCCTAAGAAGTTAATGGCAGGAGCAGAGCAGAGCAGAAGAGACCAGTGACAGGAGTCAGTGACCCAGTCCTTAAAGGGGCCTTTTCTCAAGGACCAGGCATGGTCAGGTCAGAATGCATGGATAGACCCAGGTTCAGCAATTTATTCTTTACACACAAGCATGTATCTAAGCATGAGAGAGACAGAGTGAAAAAGTGTTAATACTAGTGTAAAGAGAGTATGCTGTTATGCTTGCTAAATTATTTAAATGGGTGTAGAGTGCTATGAGGCAGTAGCGCACTCCAGTAGGAGCTTTCATGTCCATCTCAGTACATGCAAGTGACACATTCAAGGTTAGGGCACAGTCATAAATGGAGCTGTGTATCATGGGCCATGGAATTCACGGTAGGGCCTGTGGGTACAATAGAAGGAATAGAGGGCTTGGAGGGAGAGGATAGCATGGGAGCTAACTCAATGTGCTATTGGAGCAGTAATTAGGGTGCCCCAGTCAGGAAATCTGGGTATTTATACGAACTGCCCAAGGTGAGGCAATATGTATATTTTGAAAAGAGGCTTTATTGATCAATCACTGTCAGAATGCTCCATTAACTACCTGAATTTGAGTGAGTGCAATTATATTACTTCAGTTTTTATTGTTCAACTGTTACTCCATTTGGTCCAGTTTGCAATGGACATAACAATAGGATTATTGCAGTGAGTCTGCTTTTGCCATTCCCCAAGGACTCTCACTCAGATCCACTTCCAGGTCTGGGCATTTTCATTTCCTGAATAGTCAATATACTATCAAAGGCTTGTTACTCCTAATCCTGTTAATTTATGAAGTAAATCAGAATCACCTGGCACTCGGCGACTGATAAAAAAAAATCCTGATCAGCATGCTGATTCATGTGTACACACTATACATGTTTTGCAAGATTTACCTTCAGATCTGTGCTCTTCATCTGTCATAACCAACTGCTGAAAAGATCATGACTTTGTGAACTCTATGGAGATCCTGATCGTGAGTGCATACACACTGCAGAAATGAAACGACATAGTTCTATTGCGGAATGAGATTTTCAAGTGAGTTTGAAAATCTTGATCAACAGTTTCATGTGCTTTGGAACAATATTCGTTTATCATTTCAGGGTACTCACTACTATGATATTCGGCCAATCACTCATTTATCATCTGATCGGCATGATAATCTGCTGAAAACACTGTAGTGTGTACCTAGCTTTACAAGATAAGCTACACTATACAGTGTAACAGCTGATACTATGCTATGTCATAATCAACAGGAAACTAACAGAGATATAGGGTAGAATCATAACAACAATTTAAATACATTAGAAAATTAACAGTAAAATATTGCTAAAAAACTTTATGTGAAAGGCGTACTTTACAGAATTTCTCAGAATAGACAACATTTGATATATCATAGGAGGCAATATTGAAAAACTATTGAAGTTAGCCATGGTGAGCTGGTAAAAGGAGTGGGCGCACAATTACATTGTTAAGCTGGCTGACAACATTAAAGTACATATAATTTCAAATATTTTACACACTTTAATGCTCTGTGAACATAATAAAATATGTGAATGTAGATATGGTTGATCATGTATTTTAGTTATAGTTTTACTTGAATTCGTGGAAAAGTGCTGTAAACCAAATAAAGAACAGATTGTATAGAAAGAAAAGAAATATGATAACTCTAATAGGGTATTAACAGTGACTGAAGATTTGGCAGATTTCCAGTGAAACCATGAGAACAATCTTCCATTTCCACATACATATGTACAGTACATGTAGAAATAACTATTTTTTTTTAAAAAAAAGTATGGCTTTTACATTAAGTAATTTAGAAAACTAATGGAGGGTGATTAAAGGGAAAAGCAGTAACTTGGGTACATATATGACACCATTTTGCAAACATGATTTCTCTTCTGAATCCTTCATATAAGGCTTCTAGTGGCTGCATGCAATGTATCTCTTATATAGTCACAATAGTGATTCTTGTTCTGCAGCACAGGAAGTATAGTATACATTTTATTTTGTTATCTGTAAGGCCAACACACTACAAAGTGCTTTTCTGAGAATATTTAATAAGTTATATCATAATTGAGAAAATTCTACACATTCACTTTTTGTAAATGTCTTCAGTTCTGTAGCGTCTCAAATTTTGATACATATATTTGTATATATTGATAGTTCATCCAGTAGTGCTTCCATATAAGCTATATAATAAAAAGGCCAAATTTGTAGTTGAACACTTACACAAAAAGTTGGAGACTTTTTAGGAAATAAACACATTTCTTACAGTATTAGCATATTACCTTTACAATATGTACACCACATGATTGCTAGCACAAATTCAGATGACTGAATGTATATAATGTTTTGTTTTTGATGGGTTTAAATGCCAGGGAAAGGGTAAGATCTATATAAGGAAATGTCAGAAGTTTCCTTCTTATTTTGTATTTCACAACCTAGGACACAGGAGTATTGTATCTGCAGAGCTGTAACTAGATATTTTAGTGGCCTTGGCAGGAGAGAACAATGCCCCCCCTCCTTGGTGGAAGTAGATGCTGCCTCTCAAAGGTGGCACACTGATTGAGAAGTGCAGCCATCCTATGGTGAGGACATGCCTACCCTCTATTAGCGCAAGACCATTCTCCAACACTGTACAAAGTTGAGCAGTGAGAGAACAATCTAGGCCTCTCTCCCAACCAGTCAGACTTTCAATTATGATTAAATTAGTAGCTTTTTTTATTTAATTAGAGGTCTTCATCCACCCAATCAACCTCAGAATTTAATTTATAGCATTATCATCTAATAAATATGCCTATTTCCCCCATACAACCCTTACAATAAATTAATAGCACCTGTGTTAAATAATTAGGCACCCACTTCGCTACTGACTTGCAAGACATTGAATAGTGTCTACATAAAAATAAGCCTCCTTCCTCCCAACCAGCACCAACATTACATTAATAGCACTCCCATTTATTATATAGATCTATTTCCACCCACCACTCCTAACGTTAAATTAACAGCATTTAGATTTAATAAACCAACATATCTTCCCACCACCAGCAGCACCAACATTAAATTAATAACATTCACAATTAATAAACAGACCTATTGCCAGTTCTACCCCACCACCACCAGCCCCAACATAAAATTAATAACATTGCTTGTAAAGGTCCAGGCATTTATTAAAAAGGCCTATTTCTCCACAGACCCCAAAATCAAATTTCCTCCACATTTAAAAAATACTATTATTGCTTATAAAGACATCATCTACTTTTGAATATATTACCGATCTTTTTATAGGTTTATTTAATTATTTATTATGTTTTATGGAATTTATGTTGCATATATCTATGGCCCAAAAAGAACACTTCCGACATCCTACAATTTCATAGGCAGAATTGGGGGAGGGAAGAAGCGTATGTATGTACTCAATGTACAGTAAGGGGGCATGCCAAGATCGAGCACACACAGCAGCGTCTGATTCAAGCTTTGGTCATCTCCAAGGTGTGTGTTTTTCACCAGCTGCAAGGCAGGTGTAAGTGTTGAGTAATAGTAATGATCAGGGCCGGACTGGGACTAAAAATCATCCCTGGCATTTAAAAGTACACAGGCCCACCTTAGTTCCACCAGGAAAGAAAACGCGCGGCGGCACCGAACAGGGCGTGAACTCATTGTTGTGGGTGTGGCCAACATGGGGCATTGATACATACATTATAATAATACATTACATTTATCATGCTCTCCCAGCCACATCACGCCATCCCCCCAGGCACATTATGACACCCCCAGACCACTGTACTTATCATTATAATCATCACCATTTATTTATATAGCGCCACTGATATATTCTTCTGGAGTTGCTGACATCCATCAGGGTGGGAACTTCCTGTAAAGTGAGCATTGAAGCTCTTTGTCTCACGAGATTACCAAATCTTGTGATACTTAGAGCTCCTCTGCTTGCTCTGCAGTCTGTGTCCTGTCCAGGAACTGGGAGCAGCTATCAGTTGCCTTTCCCTAACCAGAGCTGGATTAAGGCTCAGGGTATTTATGACATCAGGGTCCCTATTATGTAACATGGTTATCATTTTAGACAAATACACAGGCAATACTGTTAGAAGCACACAGCTTTGCCTTCACCAGGAGTATGTTGTGAAGCAGGACATACCTCCCAACTGTCCTTGCAGTCGGACCAAATCCTGACTAAGGGAGACAGTTACCCAAATTCAGGACTGCCACACCAGATTCAGGACAGTTGGCAGATATTCCTGCTCTCTCCTACCTGTCTGGGTCAGTTTCACCACTTGTAGCAGCTGGTTTCTTTAGCTCAGTTCATTCTTGTCTTGATCCTGGAATATTGGATGCCCTATTTTAAAAAAAAATGGGTACATGAGATTTAGAAAACTCCAACCAGCCCCAGTGTTAAAACAATAGCACTCACATTTTATAATTAGGCCTCCCTCCAGTCCCCACAATAATAATATTCACATTTAATAAGTAGACCTATTTCCCTCCAACCAGCCCCAACATTAAATTAACAGTATACCCATTTACTCAAAACATATTCCCTCCCTCCAAAGAGTCCCAGCAATAAATTAAATAGCATTAAAGGTTAATAAATATAGCCATTTTCCACAACCATCCCTGAAAATAAATAATTCATATTCACATTTAATAAATAGCCCTCCTCCCCCAAATCAGCCCCATATTTAATTTATAGCCCTAAACCACCACAGCATTAAATGAAAGGTTCCTTCACCTCACCTTAAATAATTAGCCCCACCTACACTCCACCAATTAATATCCTACCTCCCACACTATATTAAGATCCTCCCTTCCCTCACATATTATATTAAAATACTGTGCGCGCTTACACACACACTATATGAACATGGCCAAACGCACACTATAGCAACATGGGGCCACACAGACACACTATTAGCCACACAGCCACACTATTAGCCACACAGACACACTATAAGCCACACAGACACACAATTAGCCACACAGACACACACTATTAGCCACACACACACACACACTATTTGCCAAACACACACACTATTTGCCAAACAGACACACTATTTGCCACACAGACACACTATTTGCCACACAGACTATTTGCCACACAGCCACACCATCATTTATCAAACTTATTAAGGAAATGCATCTTTATGTAAAAAGACATATACAATATCTATAAATGCTCTCAGTGTGATTGGTATTTTTTTCAGGAAGATAAAATAAGAGTTCTATTGTCTTAAATAATTTTCTGACCCTTATACTCTATAGATTACATGTTAGCATTATTCATTAAAAAAGTGTAAATGTGTCATTAGATGTAGTCACCCATAGTTTCAAAATAAGATTTAATGGTTAATCAGTTGACTGTCATTTTTCTGTGTATCACACTGAAGAGACTGTAGCAGTCATTGTTAAATTGGGGATGGATAGCATACTGCTGTAATTATATTCTCAAAGGCATTTATGTCATTAAAAATTATTTAATGTCATTGTTACATTCTGCTTAGCTTTAGACAAAGTATACAACTTCTAAAAGTAAGGAGATGTTATGGGTATTACAACATGATTTATTGCTCACCTAGAAAATTTGTTCTATGTGTTGCTGAAATTACCGTATACTATACATACTGTATATACAGATTATAGGACTGGGTAATTCCAATATTGGATTAGACAGCTTGAGAAACCAACATATGTGATTCTTACATAGATAACTGGGAATGTTTGTTTCAAGATACGGGTACTGTGAGGTCAATAGAATAAGTTTTATTCGCTGACAAAGGTGAAAATTTGTATCAAACCATATCAACTAAAAAGCAAAGGTATGGCTGTTGGTTTGGTGTAGTGCAAATTTGCACCTTTGATCAGTGCTAGTGAATAACCCTCAATGAAAAGCATCATCATCATTAGACATGGGGTAATGATGTGACCACCAAGCCAGTTTTAAAAATCTTAAAAATGTAAATGAACCCTTACCAGCTGGCATCAAACCACGTAGAGGAATGGAATCCATTGCACACACCCACCAGCATTTAAACTTGCTAGGATTGCATTATGGCATGGTTTTACCTACACTTACTTGAATTTACCACAAGTGAATGCATTTGGGTAAATTCAGTCTCTTTCATTGACCCCCTGACCACAAGTGCAAGTTTAATTAACTGCATATTGAGCTTGATAGCGTTTGTCACTGGAATTTATCTCAACCCCAACTCGACAAGTGGTCTTAACCTCAAAAAGTTGTTACAAGTCGAACATGTTCAGTCCTCTGTGTATTACAAATATAATGCGAAAGTCAGATTCTATTCACTTGATACACATCGTTGCTTTCAAATATTCTGTCTACATTTGAACAATTGATAGTTTCTGCCAGGGCCACGAATCATGATAAGCCTGATAAGTGTAGCAAAAGGGCAGCAAGCTGATTGGGTGTGGCATCCTCTCTCTTCTCCCCCCACCCTTCCTGTGTGGCATCCTCCCTTTCCCCCTCCCTTTTCCCTTTTTCTGTGTGGTATTCTTTCCCCCCCTTTCCCATTTTCTGTGTGGCATCCTTTCCCCTTCCCTGTTTTGTGTGGCATTCTTCCCCCCCTTTCCGTTTTCTGTGTGGCATCCTTCATCACTTATTCCCCCCCCCCCCCTGTTTTAGTGTACTTACCTTTACATCTTCTTTTCTCTTCTTGTTTCTGTCTTCTTTCTTCTTCTGTTCTCCATTACTCTGACCCGGCCGACTTGACTGCACATGTTATCTGGTGGCTGGTTTCTGGGGAGGAGCCAGCCACCAGGAAGCGTGTGACAGGCTGTCAGTGCACGCTGTGTCAGTGGACGGGGTAGGCTGTCACACTGACTGCCCGGGACCGGACTGGCCCATCTGCCCATCTGCCCTTTTGGCATTTGTCAGAAGTGCCAGATGGCCAGTCCGGCCCTGCCTGAGATGACACCATTTCAAGTTTACATGAAAATTATTATCCTACACAGGTGGCTTTCTCCGCAACCTCTTTTATTCATTGGGTGCCCAATGATAGAATATCTAAGCCGACTAGAAAGCCTTCAGAAGGCCTAGACAATCCAACCCACCTGGAGAATCTGTGCCCACCAAAGTCCTCAGGTGGTATATATGCCTATAGAAGGAGGCAAAGCTGACCACTTTAAGTTATGGTAACATGAAAAGTAATTATTATAGTCTCTGACATCAATTACATGTCTAATAGCATTCACCAACTAGCTATATTATGTTTTCTAAAGTTATTAAGGCCCTCTTGCAGGTCAGCAGTGAAGGACACTGACCAGGAAACGGAATATAATCAAAGTCTATAAAGCACATAGAAACTTTGAACAACTGTCAAATATCAACATATAGTTCTTTGTTTTGTTTTCCCCTACACCAGAAGCATTTTTTGATGCAATGGAAAAAATTAAGAACCCTACCCTACTCTTTAAACAACAATGGGGACTTGCAAGAGTTATGCAAATCTTTTCTTCTGAAGCGTTTTCAGATCAGAACTACCATTACATATGTAAACTGAGTAGAAATGATTATATTGTGTGCAACAAATTCCACAACATTAGGCTAATGCCATTGTTTTCTTAGAGCATTATGCAAATAATTTATATAGTAAAACTAGGAGACAATGTTTGTTATAACTTTGTCCTGAATAGATTTTGGAGAAAAGATTTTTTTTATTGTTTTTTTTACTGATATTTTTAACTAGCAAAGTTAATAAAGAACACTTTTCTTTTTCACTTATGGGCTCATTTAGAGTTGGACGTACATTTTTTTCAAAAGATATTTATTTTCATACTGCACAAGTGCATAAAAAAACCATATGCCTACATTTGTATGAAATTGTTTATTTTTCAACATATTACTTCTTACTACCGGAGAGGTGAGGCAGGGGAGCAGGAGACATATGTCTTGCAGCTTGGTGCAAATTTATGCAATGACTAATAAGAACTTTCAGCAGTTTTATGTAGCCGCTTCCAGTTAGCTGATTGCAGATTGACCTCTGCAGCTAATAGCAATGAAAACTTAGACCATTTTATATGAAGTTGCTGCTGTCTATTCTTGTTACTTAATTGTCATTTCCACAGGGACTGTTGCCGTAAAGACAATTTTCATTTAATTTTAAAAGGGTTTAAACAATAGATGTGGACGTATTGTATTTTTTTTTAAAATGGTAAATGCGACTTTTGCTTTAATTAATAAGACATGATTATCTGTTGTATATTTGACCATATTACCCTATTTGTACACTACTTTATTATGTTTATTACATTACAAAGTTGTGTACAAATAGTGTCACTTCTGCATTGAGTACTCACACATATGCCTATTGCTTCCTTATCCAATGCTTAATTCAGGCATAAATAAACACACTGTTATGCCTGGCATATGCCTAGCATAAGTACTACTCTTTTTGTGACTGTTCACATTGCGAGATGTGCCCCACTCTACATAGAGATGCAACTATTCTTTATCTTGTGTGCTTCTTTTCCTACCTACCACAAAGATATATCTATAAACAAGCCCCATAATGTTCCAACTTCATACTGCACATTAGAAAACATTATTGATGTTTAGGAACATGATGGTCTAAACTGATGTAAACTATTTAAATAGGTTAGTATTTTTAAAAATGTTCCAAAACAGCTTTCATAATAGCTTATAATATTTTTAGACTAAATACATATTTTCAGTTGATCTTGACATCCTCTGAAATCATTGTATAGTTTTGTACAAATTGGCAATGTGATACAGATTAAAGAGGTTTCGTGAACCACCATTTTCCGGCTTGTTTTGTATGCCATTTTACAAAGCGCCACATCACTTGTCAAGAATACAAAATGCTAGATATATGAAGCAGTGGTTTAACACATTGCCTGAGAAAATGTCAGAAAGAAAGAGTACATGTATATAGAGCACTCTTGGCACTAGACTCTCAGATAAGGAGGAACAGCAAATGTTTTGCCTCAACTCAGCAAACCTCCTGCATCTTTATGAGAAGGTGAGAGATAAATTTTAGCCCTTACCATCGTACTCTAATGCAGTGTCTGTGCAATTATGCACTTTACACTTTATTGCCAAAGGTTCATTCCAATTCCAACATTCCAAGTTGAAGGCATTACAGACAAAATTTTCAAGACATGTTTCTCAAGTGTTAACTGCTCTTAAAAAATGTTAAACACATATATCTGCTTCTCCAGCCAGGTGTCAAAGTGGAATGACCTCAATTTAGTCTCCATGGATTACCTAATGCATTGGGAGCTATAGATTACACACATGTTGGACCAAGATCGCCTCAACACAGTGTACAGATATACAGGGCCGGATTAAGGGAATGGAGGCCCTTGGGCTAAGGGGGCGTCCATTCCCCCGTGAGGGCCCCCCCGTGATCTGAGCCGCCCCCCCGGTGAGCCGAGCCGCCCCCAAGGCACTTACCTACTTCTGGCATTGCAGTCCTTCCCCACCGCGCTGTACGCTCTTTACTGAGGAGATCTCATTAGAGTGAGACTCACGAGATCTCAGTAAGGAGACTACAGCGCGCCCGGAAAGGACTGCTGTGAAAGTGCTCAGCAGCATTGATCGCGCCGAGGGCGCCCCCACCCCCGACCGATCAATACTGCAGCTGAGCACTTTCAAGGGTCCCCTGGATGCCCGAGGCCCCTGGGCTGTAGCCCAGTTAGCCCTAGGGTTAATCCGGCCCTGCAGATATACACCAACCATCTCCACTATCACTCCGTGAATGTGCATGTGGTCTCTTATACTAACATGTGTATCATGCTATGAATCCTATATCCTGCATCAATCAGCCCTCTCCGGCATGTTTGTGAGAGGGAAAATGCCAGAGGAATTGTTACCGGATATGTAAAATAAAAATAGCCACGATAACATAAAATCCAAAATCACTGAAGTGCAGGTAAACTCAACCTGAAATCATAATATGGAGTGGCAGGCTTACAAAGTAGAAAGCTGGAAGGTGCAATGATGAAATAATTCAGTAAAATAAAAAAAAAATCCAGGATCATGAATCTGAAGAGATGCTGTAAAACAGGAACAAACTGGTGGTACACTGGAATAAAAGGCTGGATCAAACTGGAGATCAGAACAACAATCTATACATAGCAGCAGAGCAAGGAACAAAAATGTAAAAAAGGGAGGAAGGTAAAGGCGATCAAGCAAGGGAGGAGAGTAACCCCTCACAGGTAAAAAGTCCACAGGTGAGGTACACAAAATCCAGAACAGCAGCCCATCTGGTGGAACAGAGGAATTGCATGCCACACCTGTTCTGGACACATTCCTAGGACTAATATTGTATTTGCTTGCTGTACAATATTGTTTTACATAAAAAAGCCATTTACCTATAGCAGTAAACAGTGGGAAAGTATAAGTCCTTGTAACATCATGATGGCAAAATACAGAGGGAGGGTGGAGGCAGGTTAGACCGAGAATCATTGACACATACTTCACATGTAAGTGTTTGCTCAAAAGAAGTGTACATAACAACAAAGCTGTTGTTGTTAAAAAAAATCATATTAAACTATTTTATTTTCCTTGTGTTAGAGCATTGCTCAGTTAAGACCTAATGTAATTATATTGATCTCTTTAATTTTCTTATATTGGTCTTTTATTTTCTTTTGACCCAAGACCAAAATAATATTAGTTAACATTTGTTAAAGGAGGTAGACTATCAAATAGAACAATAAAGATGAATTTGTAATGTTTAACATTAAAAAAAAATGTTATTGCTGTATTGCAAAACAAATGAGCAACATGAACATGCTGTTCACTAACATGAGCATCTATTTTATCTATTTTAGTTTTCCTATTTTAGAGCATGTCTCTTCTTTATTTGAGCTCTACCTCAGGCCTCCCTCATGTGCGCAGACTGTGCCTTTGTGGAGTTGCCGATGTGCTAACATTTTCCACTAGTGGTTCAGGAAACTGAGAAATTAATCATGATTTGTGCAGGCGATGATCCAAAATTTGAGTTTAACTCCCTGACAGCCCTTGTCAAGGTAGTTAATGTGATTTCCATTCACATTAAATTATTATCTATGCGGTCCCTTGTATTTTCTAGACATTTTTGAGCATTGTTCTGAATGGATCGATTTCATATGGTGACTGGTGTGGCTCATTTTGTTAAGTTTGGGAGTTCAAAAATTCTCTTTGTATGCCCCTAAATTCATCAATAGTTGCTGCCATATCTGGTACATGTTTCCTGGGTGGTGGTGTAGTGGCTTCCTGGTCAGGCTGCTTACATGGTTGGCTTTCCACTGGTGCAGGTGGGGCAGATAGCTCCTCCACTATTACTAGTGTTATGAGGGTGCCTTCATCTGTCTCTGCAGGTACATCTGCATAATGAACAGATTGCTCCTGTACAGCATGGGTGGCATGTTGATTTGAGGTTCCTCTAAATGAAACATCTGTGTATGAATGTTTGGACCACATCAAACGCTTTCTTGCTTGTCCACAATGTTTTGGGGTTTTTTGGCGGCGGGGGAGGTGGTGAGGTTACTACAATAAAAGTATTGACATAACAATGCTTTAAACCAGTTGATTGAACCTTGGGGCAATAATTATATTATTTTCTGAAGCTTTATATCTATGTTTATGCTGTTAAATAAAAATATTGTCACACATGCCATTTTCTAATACTTACATGTGTCAGCCTGTTTGCATTTATTTCTACATATTTATCAAGCTTTTTTAAAATAAATAAATAAATAAATACATATATATATATATATATATATATATATATATATATATATATATATGTAAAATAGGCACTTTTATGGGTAAAATCGTAACCATAATCATCAGCCTCAGGAGCAAACTCAGGGTTTCTAGAGGGGGATTTCCAAAAGCTTATTTCTGGGGGAGGGGTGTCGCTATGCAATGTATGGGGTGTGAATACCACTTAACAAAAGCTGGTTCTCCTCCAGTCCCCTAACATCCCTTGTGAGCAGGGCCGGACTGGCCATCTGGCAGTTCTGGCAAATGCCAGAAGGGCCGATGACCAGATGGGCCGGTTACTAGCTGGCCGACCCCACTGCTCAGCACACAGACTGTCATGCCGAATTCCAGCATGACAGCCTGTGCGCTGAGCAATGGGGCCGGCCCTACACTAACTTCCTTGTTGCTGCGCCTCCCCTCCTCCCCGCCTCCCCTATGAAGCTCTGGGCGATCAGTATCACATGGGACGCGCACCATGTGATCGGTGCCGTCCCATGTGTTAAAGGAGACTACAGAGCGCGCCGCGGAGCAGAGCAAACAAGGTGAGGGAGGGTAGTTTGTGTGACAGTGCATCTAAAGAGTGTTTAATGTGGGACAGTGCATCTAAAGAGTGTTATATGTGGGACAGTGCATCTAAAGTATGTTTTATGTGTGATAGTGTAACTATAGTATGTTTTGTTTGTGACAGGGTATGTTTTGTGTGTGACAGTGTAACTATAGTATGTGTGTGTGTGTGTGGGGGTCAGTGTATGACTATATTGTGTGTGTGGGGGCCGGTGTATGACTATAATGTGTGTGTGGGAGCCGGTGTATAACTATAATGTGTGTGTGGGGGCCAGTGTATGACTACAATGTGTGTCTGGGGGCCGGTGTATGACTATAATGTGTGTGTGGGGGCCGGTGTATGACTATAATGTGTGTGTGGGGGCCGGTGTATGACTATAATGTGTGTGTGGTTGCCGGTGTATGACTATAATGTGTGTGTGGGGGCCGGTGTATGACTATAATGTGTGTGTGGGGGCCGGTGTATGACTATAATGTGTGTGTGGGGGCCGGTGTATGACTATAATGTGTGTGGGGGGGCCGGTGTATGACTATAATATGTGTGGGGGGGCCGGTGTATGACTATAATGTGTGTGTGGGGTCGGTGTATGACTATAATGTGTGTGTGGGGTCGGTGTATGACTATAATGTGTGTGTGGGGGCCGGTGTATGACTATAATGTGTGTGTGGTTGCCGGTGTATGACTATAATGTGTGTGTGGGGGCCGGTGTATGACTATAATGTGTGTGTGGGGGCCGGTGTATGACTATAATGTGTGTGTGGGGGCCGGTGTATGACTATAATGTGTGTGGGGGGGGCCGGTGTATGACTATAATGTGTGTGTGGGGGCCGGTGTATGACTATAATGTGTGTGGGGGGGCCGGTGTATGACTATAATGTGTGTGTGGGGGCCGGTGTATGACTATAATGTGTGAGTGTCAGGGGGAGTCTTAATATAATGTGAGAGGTAGGCTATTAATCTAATGGTGAATTGCAGGTGGGGGGCTAATTATTGGGTGCTATTTTATTTGTGGGGTGATGGTGGGGCAATTTAATTTAATAGTGGGGCCTATCAATTTAAGATGAATTGGAGTTGATTTTAAATTGATTGGATTTTTAATTTAATGCTGGCGTGGTTTGGGCGCTGTTAATTGAATGTCAATTTCTAGCTTGGGTCGTTTGGAGGGAGGGAAATAGGCTTATTTATTAAATGGGAATATTATTAATTTAATGTCAGGGTTAGTTGGAGGGAAATAGATGAATTTATCAAATGTAAGTACTAGTATTTTAATGTTGTAGCTGGAGTAAGGCCTAATTTTCAAATGTGGGTGCTATATTAATTTAACAGCGGTGCTGGTTGAAGTTTTCTAAATTTAATGTACTCATTTTTTTTCCAAATAGGCCATCCAACATCCCAGGATCCAGACAAGCAGCAACGGATCTAAAGACACCAGCAGCCACAAGTGGTGACAATGACAAGACAGGTAGGAGAGACCAGGACTGTCTGCCAACTGTCCTGAATTTGGTGGGTGACTGTCCCGCTTAGTCAGGATTTGGTCTGACTACAAGAACAGTTGGGAGATATGTCCTGCTTCACACTGTACTGCTTGTGAAGGTAGAACTGCGTGCACCTAACAGTAGTGCACACAGTATTGCCTGTGTATTTGTCGAAAATGTGTCTAATAGCCAAATTGCATCATAGGAGCCCCCCTGCCTTAAGTGTCCTGGCCCCCCGAGCCTTATCCAGTTCTGGTCAGCAGGAGGGATCTGTGCTCCGTCCCGGACAGGGCATAGACTGCAGAGCAAGTAGAGGAGCTCTAAGTCTCATGAGATTTATTAATCTCGTGAGACTAAGAGAAAGTTCCCACCCTGACGGATCAGAAGCATAGATAGGTACAGTGGACTGAGGGTGTCATAATGTGTCTGAAGGGGTGGTGTGATGTGAATGGGGAGGGCCTGATATATGTATTGTTTTATTATAATGTATGTATCAACACACCATTTTGACCACGCCCCCAACATAATGTAGCCACGCCCTTGGCGGCGCAGCCACTGCGCTGCAGTGCACGTTTTTTTCCCTGCTCATGAACACAGGTGGGCCTGTGCGATATAAATGCCAGGGCTGATTTTTAGTCCCAGTCCGGCCCTGCTTGTGAGGTTGTGTGCAGAGCATCACAACAGAGGACATATCTCCCAGCAGTCCCTGTCATAAAATACCCACCCTGTATTTCATTCCCCACCCTTTCTCCATGCAGTTAATGTTCTCAATGCCTGGTAGTTTATTTCCCACCCTCTCGCTCCCTGACAACTCATTTTCCATCCTCCCTCAAACCCATTTTGCTATGTTTCATCCCAACATGCAGCTCATTTCCCTCTTGATCTCCTCCCACAGAGTACAATGTATATAATTCTACAGATGTACTCACCTTAGTTTTTTCATACAGTGCACTGTGTATAATACTAAATGTTATAAATAATACTATGGATCATTGCATTATCTATCAATACTGTGGTATTGTACAATGCAATGTATCTATAAATATACATAGATGAATGTGTATATATAGCTATTTATAGTGTTATATACAATGTTCTCTTCATAGAGTGTGCAATGTACAGTATAGTATATTACACAGTATTATAATAAATAATACTACATATCATCTGTACTATTATTTATTAATACTTGTATACACTGTATGCGGCATATGTGTATACTGTATATCCATCCACAATAGATGAATATATTGATCTCCTCATATAGAGTAAATAATTCAGTATTGATAACACAAACGTGAGGTGTCTCACCTTTGCTGTGTTTCTGCGGTCATGGAATCTTGGATGGGGGCTGGTGTGGAGTCTCTGCACTTGAAGAAGCCTAATGCCCGCAAAAATAATTTTCATTCACTACTCAGACAAGTTCACCAGCACAGAAGCCCTGTCTTTTGAATTTATTTTTACAAAGTAGCAATATAAACCTCATACCCTATGGCCAACCTAGTATCTCCCTAGGGCCTGTCTATGAATATATCTTGACACAGATCCTATGGCTATTTTACTACTTTCCTAGAAAAGTTTAGTGCTGACAGTGTGAGAGTGATGTCTGTGCAAACTGTTGACCTTCACATTATATTACAAGTGACTATAGTTTGCTGTACAGCCAATCATCCAAATTAGGGAGCAGCACTGGCTCTTGCTCTACATTACTTTTCTCACCTGCAAAGTGGCTGTGTTTGATAAGGCAAGAGAATAGCAAGAACAGTTCCTGTTATGAACAAACTAGTGTGTCTATCCCCAAATGAGAAGCAGCTCTGCCAAGCTGCATTTGTGTTGTGGAGATGGGTAATCAACAGTGCAGCATGAACACACACTACACACAGTCTGTGTGCAAGAGGGTGGGATAAGGTCAAAGGAAGCACTGAAAGTACATAAGGTTCTAACATGCAGAGAACATGCAGAGAATAACGTTCAATGAAAGGCAGAAAGTGTTCAAAAAGCAAGAGAAAGGGAGGTATAATTGTGAAGCTCTAGTCTATAGTGAAGTGAAATTCAAGCTCAAAAGGGGGCTTCTGGGAAACAGGAACCCCCCCCCCCCCAAATGCACTCTTTAGCCAATTGCTGTGACAAAGGCCTTCCAGTGTCAGGATTTGCTGCAGCTCCCCCTTGTAGCTAGAGTATTACATTAGGAGTTGCATGCCACCCCCTTTGCCTGCAGCAGCTTATTGCTCCTACCCCATTTCCTCCATGAGACACCTTTTAATGCTAGAAAATAATTCCCTGCAGTGTGTCC